>NC_072436.2:102598939-102901969 GCF_028878055.3 Symphalangus syndactylus
TGCAGTGGCATTGGCCACCTTCATCCCAGGTCCCTCCAGGTGCCTTGGCAAGCTCTGGGCCTGCTCCTTCCCATCCTGCCACCAGGTTCTTCCCTGACTCCCACTTGCCTTTGGCTATTCATGCCCTGTCTGGCTTACTCCACATCACCAGGAGAAAGTCACATTCAACAGAGCAGCGTGCAACTAGCAATAGATGTAAAACAATACTGTCCCCAGCCATACCCAGTGGAGTGAGGCTGCTCTGATTGCCATGAGAGAGAAGACAAGTGGCCCTAGCCTGTGTCCATACAGGGCCTGAGGGCCTGGGTCACCAGTTTGGCAGATGGCCCTTCCCAACCCTCCTCCAGTCAGTATGGAGACAGAGGGGATGGCAAGAGCGCAGGGTCATATGGCATACATCCTGGGATCCTGGGCTCAGCCCTTTATCAGGGGACACTTCCTGTAGGAAGGTGGCAGGTGGAAGTCACCATGAAACTCCCCACAATCCCCAGCCTGGGCCCTGATTCCCACTCTCTCCCTCAACAGTGGAACTTCCTGGGCAGCTGTGTCTTTGCCAGTCTCACGGATGAGCTTTGAGGAGGAAGCTTGGTTCTCGAGACCATTGCCCCGGGTTACAACTGAGTAGATGCGAGCTGCAGCACATCTGGGGCCTTACTTCCCTCTCCTGTATGTCTCCTGGGCCTAGCAAGCACCTGGCGTACAGGAGATGCCAAGTAAGTGTTCAGGATTTTTTTTTTTTTTTTTGAGACGGAGTCTCACTCTGTTGCCCTGGCTGGAGTGCAGTGGCGTGATGTCGGCTGACTGCAACCTCCGCCTCCTGGGTTCAAATGATTCTCCTGACTCAGTCTCCCAAGTAGCTGGGGTTGCAGGCACCCACCACCATGCGGGGCTAAGTTTTGTATTTTTAGTAGAGATAGGGTTTTGCAATGTTGGCCAGGCTGGTCTTGAACTCCTGACTTCAAGTGATCTGTCCACCTTGGCCTCCCAAAGTGCTGGGATTACAGGTGGGAGCCACCATGCCCAGCCAAGTGTTTGGAAATTTTATGCCTGACCGCACTGCGGTTCTACTTTTGTTTGTCTAAAGGGAGACAAATCAAAAGGGAGATTTAAGAGATGAATTTTCCTTGTAAATCACTCCCAAGTCCTTTCCAACCCTCAGCAGCTCCTGTTCAACATTTCTTCCTGGTTCCTGAAACTCTAAGTTCTTGACCTCGGCCTCAGATGATGCGAGTGCATGGATGAGGATGGTGGAGGGGGCTGGGCATGGTGGCTCACATCTGTAATCCCAGCACCTTGGGAAGCTGAGGCAGATCGCTTGAGCCCAGGAATTGGAGACCAGCCTAAGCAACACAGAGAGACCCTGTCTCACAAAAAATACAAACAAACAAAAGATGGTGAAGGGGACCCTCTTTCCTCCCAATCTTGGCCTGGTAAAGTCAAAGAAGGCAGCAGACAAACTGTGAACCCAAATGAACTTGAAACCTAATAGGGTTTGGCTACTGCGTGGAATTAGACTATTTTTAGATGAACGATTTAAATATTGTCCCCACCTGTTTTGCATCCATATTTTACTACTTTCCTGAAATTTCCATTTATCAATATTCTGTCTCATTTAATTCCAAACTGCTGTTAAAGGTTGATATGAACAGGTGGTCTGCCCTCTGAGTTATTGCGGGACCAACTGCTGACCCATCGGCCAAATCTCTTGCTATTGATAGGTGTCAGAGTGCAGTTTTAGCTTGCTAATCAACTTCGCTAAACTTACTGTTTTGTATAACTGTACTCTGTACTAAGCCCAGATGTTGAATTAAGGTGGGCATGTTGATGCAACATAAATGCCTTTTGAATTAATAAATAAATGAATAAGACAATGGTGAAGTAGCTATAGTTCAGGCCCCCAGTGGTACTTTGCCCCTCTGCATTCCCTGCCCTCCTCTGGTGGCCTCCTCTCTTGGACACTAGTGTCCTCATTGGTGCCGCTGGATAGCTTTAGATCTCCCCGTTGGCACAGCATCCAGGCCTGACCTCCAGGATTCTATTTTCAAACAGGATTCTGAGAGAATGAAATATTTATCCCAAAAGGAAGGAGGAAGAAATGCTGTAATGCCAGACATTGGCAAATAGGTCAGAGGACAATTTTTTCTTGGCAGGTTGTTGGGTGTGCATGTGTGTATGTGTGTGCGTGTGCAAAGAAAGCTTTCTGGGATTCCAGCTCTGTGAGGCTGGCCCTGGATATCTGAAACCCAAATCCTGGCTAGTGGAAGCAATGACACTTCTCATCCAAACCTTTAACCGAATGAGCTAAGCAAAGGGAAAAATACATTTCCAGATGACGAAATCTGAGACCTGGAGAGCTGTCCCTCATGGAGCCTGAGTAGAGGAACCAAAAGATACCAAGTCACTGGATTCCAATTTAGATTACAGAACATGCCTGTAAAGCTTAAAAACATATGTTCTAGAACTTACATGCCCACACGAGGACTGTCCTATAGTGGAGAAAGATCACTTGTTTCAGCGATTCTATAAAAAATTTTTTTTTTAACAAAAAAACAACCACCTACAATTGAGAATTGGCTCCAAGTCAATTTGGAAGACACACGAGAAAAGTATTTTCTTACATTTTCACTAAAAAAATAAGGAGGGGGGATTCCTCAGCTTGGTGATTGGACCTTAGTCACTACTTTTTACAGCAAATAACTTTTTTTTTTATTATACTTTAAGTGTTAGGGTACATGTGCACAACGTGCAGGTTTGTTACATATGTATACATGTGCCATATTGGTGTGCTGTACCCATTAACTCGTCATTTAGCATTAGGTATCTCTCCTAATGCTATCCCTCCCCCTCCCCCCACCCAAAAATAGTCCCCAGTGTGTGATGTTCCCCTTCCTGTGTCCATGTGTTCTCATTATTCAATTCCCACCTATGAGTGAGAACATGCGGTGTTTGGTTTTTTGTCCTTGCGATAGTTTGCTGAGAATGATGGTTTCCAGTTTCATCCGCGTCCCTACAAAGGACATGAACTCATCATTTTTTATGGCTGCATAGTATTCCATGGTGTATATGTGCCACATTTTCTTAATCCAGTCTATCATTGTTGGACATTTGGGTTGGTTCACAATAGCAAAGACTTGCAGCAAATAACTTTTTAAAAATAGCTTTCTCAAGGTAGAACTGACCTACAATGAACTGCGCATATGTAAGTGTACACTTTGGTGAGTTTTGACATATGTATTCATTCATGCAACCATCACCACAATCAAGATAAGAAACATGTCCAACACCTTTCAAAGCTTTCTTGTGACTCTTCTGTATTCCATCCCTCCTGCTCCATGACCCCACCTCCCTGTCCCAGGCAACCACATATCTGCTTGCAGCAAATGACATTGCATCTCTACTGAAAATCAAAATTTTCCTAAAAGGATGAGAATTTTCTAGCTCTTGGGATAGGTTATGAAGGCAAGCCCCCTTCAGAAGCCTTGAGTAATTCTTAGCAGTGACATCACTGTAGGAGGAAACGCCTAGCCTCCAAGGAGAGGATATTGAGATATGTAAATCCTGGTATTTTTTTTTGAAGAATTAATGACATTTCATATCTCATCTTGTATTTTGTGATATTCTGTAGTTGGAATCTACTAACCCAAATTCATTGACCGGTTCTACAACTACTGTGTTAAAGCCAACATCTGCCTTCTATGAGAGAACAACTCCCTTTTCCCCTACTCTTTTTTCTTGTGCCCAATATCTAACCCCCCTCCGGCTGGTGTCAATCCTGTCTTCACAATAGCCATCAGTTTCAACCCACCCTTTCCCATCTTTTGTCAGTCCCTCTGGGTGGGCCCAGGGAATTTCTCAGCTGGATTACCATGGATCTGTCAGCCTCTTCACTGATTCACCTGCTTCTACACTCTCCCTCTTTTCATCCCCTGTGTATCAAGGAAATCTTTATAAAAGGCGAGTCTGATCAGTTTATTTTTCTGCTGTAAATTAAAATTTATGATTTTATGTGTGCTCCTGTCTTCCTCTCTAGAGCCTCCCCATGACAGTAGCACACCCCAGCCCACTTCTTTCATTTCAACTAGGAAGGATTTTAATAGTGTTACAGAGAGCATTTTAATAATGTACAGAGAGTACAGTGACACCCACATTTCTGCCCAATTCTTTCTTTCTTTCTTTCTTTCTTTCTTTCTTTCTTTCTTTCTTTCTTTCTTTCTTTTCTTTTCTTTTCTTTTCTTTTCTTTTCTTTTCTTTTCTTTTCTTTCTTTCTTTCTTTCTTTCTTTCTTTCTTTCTTTCTTTCTGTTTCTTTCTTTCTTTCCTCTCTGTCTCCTTCCTTCCTTCCTTCCTTCCTTCCTTCCTTCCTTCCTTCCTTCCTTCTTTCTTTCTTTCTTTCTTTCTTTCTTTCTTTCTTTCTTTTTTTCTTTCTTTCTTTCTTTTCTTTTCTTTTCTTTTCTTTTCTTTTCTTTTTCTTTCTTTGACAGTGTCTTACTCTGTTGCCCAGGCTGGAGTGCAGTGGCACGATCTTGACTCATGGCAACCTCTACCTCCTGGGTTCAAACAATTCTCGTGCCTCAGCCTCCCAAGTAGCTGGGATTACAGGCATGTGCCACCCCGTCTGGCTAATTTTCATACTTTTAGTACAGACAGGGTTTTACCATATTGGCCAGGTGGTCTTGAACCCCTGGCCTCAAGTGATATGCCCACCTCGGCCTCCCAAAATGCTGGGATTATGGGTGTGAGCAACCATGCCCAACCTTCTACTTCTACTTTTTGCTTGCTTCTATCCTCATTTCTTGACACTCACCTCCCAACCAGACCAAACAGCTAGAGGATCCCTGAATGCACCATCCTCTCTACCTCTGTGCCTTTATGCCTGCTATTTCCTCTGCCTGAAATTATCCTTCTTCCTATTCCGGAAGACTTGCATGTTGTACCTCCCTCCTTTGCAACATTCTTACTTTAATTGTAGCCTGACCAGCATGGACAGTCATTTTTTGATTCGTCACTAATATCAGGTTGGCAGGGATCATCTATATCTTTCAGCACAGAATCCTTAGCACATGTGCTTGCTCATGGAATGAAACAGTGCAGTGTCTTCTCCCTAAATCGGTATCTAATTAACCTCTAGGGGCCAGGCGTGGTGGCTCATGCCTGTAATCTCAACACTTTGGGAGGCCGAGGCAGGTGGATCACTTGAGGTCAGGAGTTTGAGACCAGCTTGGCCAACATGGTGAAGCCCTATCTCTACTAAAAATACAAAAAATTAGCCGGGCATTGTGGCAGGTGCCTGTAATCCCGGCTACTCGGGAGGTTGAGGCAGGAGAATTGCTCGAACCCGGGAGGCGGAGGTTGCAGTGAGCTGAGATCATGCCATTGCACTCCAGCCTGGGCAACTAGAGTGAAACTCAATCTCAAAATTAAAACAAACAAACAAACAAGCAAAACTAACCTCTAGGACAGTGTCATCAGCAAGGTGGAGTTGATGTCAGAAATCACTGGTACTTGGTGGGAGTTATTTGTAGCCTGACACAATGCTGTTTTTCCCCGGCCAGGAGCTCTCTTCTCCCAGACTGTGAGCTGCCGCATGCCCTTACTTTCTTCAGACGTCTGCTTCTTGATTCACAAGCCTTCTTTGACTACTCCATATGAAATAGTAACCACCTACCCTCAGCAATCCCTATTTTCCTCTAGCCTGCCTTTCCCCACTCCTTCGACTTTATTGCCATCTGACCTACCATGTGCTTATTTGCTTATTTGTTTATTGTCTGCTTATTTGTTACTATTAGAATGTAAGCTCCCTAAGGGCAGGGATTTTTCTGTTTTGTTCCCTGCTGCATCCTTAGTGCCTGATACATTATGTGTATGTGTCCAACGAACAAATGTGCACAGAGAACAGTGCATGCCACCGAAGGACAAGGCTATGCATTTCGGTTTCCCAGGGTTTATTCTCCATATGATAAAACTCATTAAATAGTGGCTTATAGGCAGAAACGGGTCACAGGAATGGTTTAGGGAGTTCCAAGAATGAAAATAGCTTCTCTCAGCCTCAAGCAATATAAAAAATATATTTTTAAAAAAGGTGATCACCTTGTGTCTCGAAAAACCAATAATGTATGTGAAGAAAAAAGATCAGAGCAAACAAAGAAAAAGAAAAGGAGAGGGGCTGGGCGTGGTGGCTCACGCCTGTAATCCCAGCGCTTTGAGAGCCAAGGTGGGCGGATCACGAGTTCAGGAGATGGAGACCATCCTGGCTAACACGGTGAAACCCCGCCTCTACTAAAAATACAAAAAAAAAAAAAAAAAAAAAAAATTAGCCAGGTGCGGTGGTGGGCACCTGTAGTCCTAGCTACTCAGGAGGCTGAGGCAGGAGAATGGTGTGAACTCGGGAGGCGGAGCTTGCAGTGAGCCGAGATGGCGCTACTGCACTCCAGCCTAGGCGACAGTGCGAGACTCCATCTCAAAGAAAAAAAAAAAAAAGAAGAGGAGAGACGAGAGATGGAGAGAGAGACAGAGAGAAAGATGCTCAACCACATCACACCAACCTTTTGATGCTACCAGCAGATCTTTGGTGTTTGTTCTAAATTCTGTAAAACCAACTGCACTGAGCTATAAGAAAAAGCAAATGGCAATAGACAAGCTAAATGCTGTGCTTTCATATTAAGAAGCAAGCCCAAGGGTTATTATGTGTGATTTCACTAAGATTCAACCCAGTCTCGCAAGAGAGTTGGGCAGGTGATTTATGGGCTGAGGTCTTGGCTTGAACGCTCAATTAGCCTTAGGGCCTAGGGCAAGCCACTTTCCCCTTCTGGGCCTCAGCTTCTGCCAGCAAGATAGTGAGGGAGTTGGTGAAAACCGATTTGCAAAGTCTCTCCCACCCATAATGTTCTATGACTCTGTATCTTGACAAGGGTTTTCAATTTGTCCTTATTAATGAAGAGATTCAATTAACCAGGACATTAAATTCCCTGAGTGTTCTGGTTAATTGGATCTTTACTAAAATAGCTTCTAAATATTGTTTACTACATTAAAAAAATAAAAGCATTTTTGCATTAATTTCTACCTGCAGGGAATATAAAAGCCTTGAACTGTAACAGCTGGGAGTTCCTCCAGAAGTTATTCCTTAAAGCACAGTTTTCAAAACATTTTGACAGTGACCACTGTTAAAAAAAAAAAAAAAAGCAAACTTTTTACATCACACACACATACACATGGTATCAAAGCTTTTGTGAAATAATATTTAACTTTACCATATGATACAGTGTTGATATTTTATATTCTATTCAGAAAGGCTATTCAGTCCACAAGTTGATTTCATGATCCAGGGTTTGAAAAGCACAGCTCTATGGTTCCACAGGAGTCCATCTGCCCCTCATGGACCTCTTTGCATGTCTGCTGGGGGTAAAAAATGCCCAAGACATCCCAGGGCTGTCATGTGGATATCTGAGGACATTGTAGTTACTTTACTGGTTTCACATTCTAATTCACACTCTTTGAAATGTCTTCGGCATTGCCTGAGAAGTGCTCCTAAGCAGCACAGTGGGGAGAAAAGAGCACTAGACAAGAGTCTCTGACTTCTAGTCTGGGTTCTGTTACTGTGTGGCTGTGTGACTTTGGATAACTCACTTAACCTCTCTGAGCCTTAGCTACCTTCAAACACGGGAATGAATGACATATCCAGGTGCCCCTCTCCTGTACCCTCTGTGATCAGGTGATCCAAGAATAATTGCCGTTTTCATCTAGGGATGGGGGAGAGGATGAACTGCTGATCTGTTCTGTCCTCTGTAGGCATGATGAGAGGGACTGGAATTGTGCTTTGGGTCCACTTTAGGTGGGACTGGGACAGATGAAATGCCCATAAAGGGCTTTTGATTTCTGTGGCAAAATGGTTTTAAAGCTCCACCCAGCTTTAAAGAATTATTTCTGGACTAAGTAGTCCTTGGCAGAGTCCTGCTGTGTCTCAGAGCTCCTCATGGACTCCTTTCTCCCACTTTCCTGTATGAGGTAGATCCCTAGCTGTCCCTGCTGGTGTTAACAATTCTTCCTGGAGTTGTGTGCTGTTTGGCTGTTTTCCCGTCCTTATATGTGGATGTGGTGAAATAGCCTTCCCGGTGGTGACAAGTGACATGGAGTGATGGACCACAGTGGGAACCCCTGGAAAGAGGACCTGGGAAGACCCGAGCCGAGATCAGAGTTGAGGCGTGTGTGGTCGTGGGGTGCACACCAAGCAGAACTGTCCAGCCAATACCTGAGCTGGGGCAGGAAAGATGGGAATGTCCCTTACTACAAATATGGCAACCTCAGATCTCCTATTTGCCTGCGAGTTTTTTTTTTGGTTTGGTTTTGGTTTCAGTTTGGTGTTTGCAGTAACACCAATCTGAAGAATTAACAACATTCTTCAAAAATATTCGTAATAACCAGCTTTGTAGTCCAAAGGGCAGCCTTGATTCCAGCTTTCTGCAGCTCACTAAGCCTAAAGTTGGGTGTATTATTCATTTTCTTTCCAGACGTGAAACAACAATTTCAACCAGCTTGGACCAAAAAGAGAAGCCAAGATGGGGCTGAGAAACCAATGCAGGCAGGCCCAGGGACCCAGGAGTCAGGGACCAGGTGCCACCAGATGCTTGCTCCGATTCGTGTTGCTGCTGTCTTCTCTGTGCCTCAACTCTGTCCTCTGTCACTGCAGGCAGCTTCCTCCCAAGGTGGTAAGTAGGGCTGCTGCCAGCCCCGGTGAATGACATCTTAGCTTTTACACTGGAGATACACTGACCCCGCTTCTTGGTTCCAGGATGAAAAAGTCTGGGGAGGACTTTGACTCTTACCCACCCCCTGGAAAAATCAACTGGGGAGGTGGAATTCATGGAATAACATGGCAGCTCCTGAGGCGGATGTATGGGTTGGGAAGAAACACACCATTCATTCATTCATTCATGCGGCACATTTTTTTTTTTTTTATGGAGTTTCGCTCTGTCGCCCAGGCTGGAGTGCAGTGGTGCGATCTCGGCTCACTCATGCGGCACATTTTTATTGAGCAAAACTGAGAGGCTGAGTGAGAGGCCAAAGTCTTCACTGATGAGGGAGAGGGTGCCCAGAGATTGGCAGATGAAGGTGAAGAGAAAAGGCAGAGGACATTAAGGGCCTTGCCAAGCAGCAGAAGTAGGAGGAATTGAGGAGCTTCTTCCAGAATGAAATCAGTTGCACTTTTTTATTTTTATTTTTTGAGACAGGGTATTTCTCTATCGTCCAGGCTGGAGTGCAGTGGTGCGATCTCGGCTCACTGGCGACCAACCTCTGGCTCCTGGCTCAAGTGGTCTTCCTGCCTCAGCCTCCTGAGTAGTTGGTATTACAGGCACGTACCACCACACCTGGCTAATTTTTGTATTTTTAGTAGAGATGGGGTTTCACCATGTTGTCCAGGCTGATCTTGAACTCCTGAGCTCAAGTAATCAGCCCGCCTCGGCCTCCCAAAGTGCTGGGATTTTAGGCGTGAGCTGCCGGGCCTGGCCCAATTGCTCTTTTGAAAGGAAGTCCTGCTATGAAAAAGAGTAGCAGTTGAACTAAGTGGTGAATTGAATGATGTAGCTGCTTTACATCCTGGCTCAAGCTCCTGACCTTGTTGTAAAACAATAAAAGTTTGGGCACCAGCAGTGAGTCTGCCGGCTACACTTTGAGTAGCCGTGCCCGAGGGGAATTCTTGCACATACTCTATGGGAGATGTGTACAAGAATGTGCATAGTAGCATTGTTTATAATAGCTAAAAAAGGAAACAACCCAGATATTCATAAGTAATAGAATAAAGAAGAAATTTTGGCATAATGAAATCCCATATAGCAAAGAAACCAAATAAACTACAGCTACACCCATCAACATGAACAAATCTCAAAAATACTGTTGAGCAAAGACAGCATGTTAAGAAGGTTACAATTAGCATGGCTTTGTCACATGAAATTCACAAAAGGCACCACTAAGCAGTATATTGGTTAGGGATCCACAACAAATGGATTAAAACTATGAAGGAAAGCCAGGGAATGAGTAACACCTGTGTCAGGTCAGTGGCTTGCCCCAGGGTTTGGGAAGGGAGAGCAAGACCACTGGGAAGAGTGGGCATGGAGTGAGCTTCAAAGGTATTGGCAATATTCAATTCCTTAAGCTGGGTGGTGTGGATATAGGTGTCTGGTTTTTATTATTATTCTTTAAGCTGGACATATACGTTATGCACATTCTTTTGTAATACGATCTATTTCACAATGAAAAAAAATTTGTAAGGCATATATAGCCAAAACCAAAGCTCCTCCACACCCCAATAAAAGGTAGAGTTTGATGTGGTTGAAGAGTCTGAGCCTCAATGGAATTAGGACTTTTCCAGATGTGGTGCTGTACTGGCTGGAATAGCATGTGGGAGAAAGCAGGATGGCAAACCAACCCACACTGTCCCCTGGCCAGGGCATCGGCAGCTGGACTGAGGGGTGCCTGGTATCCCCAGGACCTCCTTTTCCTATGGCTCTGGGACTGCAGCGTGCCCACTCTATGCCCCTTTCTTCCTGCACCACAATCCTCAGGGATTGGCTGGCTTTTTGGAGTCGCCACCACATACTTTATTTCTCACAGCTTTCCCACGGCTGCCTGCTGAGTAGGAGGCAATCATCCTAACTTCTCATGTTTTTGACCCCCAAAGCAAGTGCCCCAGCCCCTTTGGAGTTAAAAATGTGAAAGCATTTTGGACCACATCCAAAATCTGGTCACTTACCATGTGATTGCCTTTTTAGGGAAGGTTTATCATTTGCCTGCTGAAGTTTACTTTAAATTCTGACTGTTTTGCAAACACATTCTTTGTTGACAGCTGTAGTTGGAAATGTTTCGGCTCACCGTGTTCTGGGTGAAACACATTGTCAAGTCTTTTTTTAACCCCTCATGTTAGATGGTTTTTCTTGGCCTGCATTTCAGCGTCCATTAACCTTAGTGTCGCAAGAGCTTGGAGTTAGAAGGAACCTTGGAAGCCACCCATCCAGCTTCCCACCCAGTGGGAGAATTGTTCTGAAGCTTGTCTGATCACCAGTCTCAGATAGCTTGCTTTTTAAGGGCATTGCTGTACGGACACAGAGTACCATAGTTTAACATTTCCCCATAACATTTTGCATACATTTTCATGAATCTTGGAGAATCAGAAAACAGTGTGAGCAATTCCAAGTTTGTTAATTAAATTAAAATGAGCACAGACTCTTGTTACAAAACAGGTTTTAGAGTTAAAGGAGGCCTTACATGGTCAAAGACATTTTCCACCTACTTAAAATAATCCTATCCTGGTTAGGAGGGACAGAGAGACAAAGGAGTTGGACATATCACATGCTTGGAAGAAGAAGCAGAGAAGGATTGCTTGGCAGTCCTGTGTGTACATTTTCTTCTGTCGCTTTGTTAGTATTTTCTTGCCTCCTTAAAGGAACAGAGATGGCCGGGCGCGGTAGCTCACACCTGTAATCCCAGCACTTTGGGAGGCCGAGGTGGGCGGATCACGAGGCCAGGAGTTCGAGACCAGCCTGGCCAACATGGTGAAACCCCGTTTCCACTAAAAATACAAAAATTAGCCGGGTGTGGTGGTGGGCGCCTGTAATCCCAGCTACTCAGGAGGCTGAGGAAGGAAAATCACTTGAACCCGGGAGGCGGAGGTTGCAGTGAGCCGAGATTGCACCACTGCACTCCAGCCTGGGCAACAGAGTGAGACTTGGTCTCAAAAAAAAAAACAAAAAACAAAAAAAAAACCCAAAACAAAAAAAGAACAAATGGTACAGAAATGAAGAATATAGACATTACCCTGCTGAAGGGCACTGGACTGGCCTGTCATCCTCCCACTGCCACCCTCTGTCTTCCCACCTAGTGGTAACTGGATGCCTTGTCCCATTAGTCTGGGCCCACCCCAGTTTCTGAGCCCACCGAGAGATAGTGCAATGTGTGTTAATAGTTGCCCCTTCCGCCTGTCTCCCCACCTTTTGTTCTGCTCCAGTAGAGCTTGGAGCCAAGCGGCCACGGTGGTTAAGTGGGCTTGAGCCTTGAGCCACGCTGGGACCTTGGTGGCACAGGCCCCTCAGAGTGAGGGGAGGAAGCCGGCCTGGGAAAAACTGAAGTTAACCCATCAGAACAGCAGGGTTGTTCTGTGCCTAACCCCTCTCTCATGCAAGCTGAGGAGAGTTTCTGGGCTAAAGAAGGTAGCTGAAGATTTTTTTTTTTAAAGTTAGGGGTAGGAAGCTCAAGCAGGGGTGAGGAGAGAACAATGCAAGGTGCTGGCCCAGCCTGGACACACAGGTGCAAGGTCCAGGGGGTGTGTGAAGCTCAGGTAAGCTTAAGTAATGGTTGTGAGAAGGCCTAGTTGGTGGCACAGGGCCTGGTGGACCCTTCACAGCATGATACCCCAGTCAGAGGCTATGCAGAGAGACAGGCTAGAAGTGGCAGGATGTCAGGGCCACAAGCGGAAGCTCAGGGCAGGCCAGCATGCCCTGCAGGCCACCAGGGGCAGGAGCCCCCTTCAAGGTTCTGATCCCGCTGTGTGGTCCCTCCCCAGACACCCAGATCTCCCCCAGCATGCTGAGCACCTGGAGACTGGCCCAGGACTGATGCATTCACAGATCTGCCTGGGTCCCGTCTGACGACTCGAAGGGGCCAAAGGAGACTGGGACTGACTGCCTGAACTGCTGGGCCCCAAGTTCCATCAGTTCAATTCAACAGATACCGGACTGTGTATCTGTGGGTGAGGGAGTTGGGGTAGGATAAAGACAAGGGGCTGGGTGGCCGACTGGGAGGGAGATTAGGAAATGTCGATAATGTCATATCATATGAATTGTACAGTAGATTACACAGCCAGAGGACACTGCTTTCTCTAGTCCATACAGGCATCCATTTGCATGGGGCATTTGCATGGGAGAAGGAGAGGGGGAAGACAACACAGGGAGAGAGGAAGCGGGGGAAGAATTTTGCATAGAAAAAAGCAGTGCCAATCCCTGACCTTGTCTTCCAGTCTAGTGGCAAGTGGCAGCAGGGAAGGACTAAAGGAGCCATTTCCACAGGGCGTCAGGGAGACAGAGGCCACAGCTATCTGCTTAGGTTCCAAAGTAACTTCAGGGATACTGAGTGGAGGAGAGGGTCATTGTCCTCACCCCGCTGTGCAGCAAAGTGTCTCTGCGAGTGTGAGGGCAGCAGAGGTGTAAGTCCATGTTGGCACCTACACCGCTGGTGTAGTAGAAGCAGCACCCTTGGCACGCACACAGGTGTATCCCCAGAGGGCAGCCTGAGAGCGCAGCGCAGAGCATCCGCAGGACTTGAGTGGGATCGGAGGGCAGGAACTAGGGACGTTCTGGACACACCTGTTATTTTCAACTGGTTGGTACCAGGTTGGGCCAGTAGGACCTGGAAATACTCCAGATGTGGAAGTTAACAGAGTGTCCTCTCTAGGTACTTTAATTGCCACCTTCATAACAGCCTTGAAAAATTCCACCCCCCCCCCAAATCTTTTTAATTTCTTTTCTTTTTTTCTTTCCTTTTGAGACAGAATCTGGCTCTGTTGCCCAGGCTGAAGTGCAGTGGTGCAATCTCAGCTCATGGCAGACTCCACTTCCTGGGTCCAAGCGATTCACCTGCCTCAGCCTCCCCAGTAGCTGGGACTACAGTGGCGTGCCACCACGCCCGGCTAATTTTTATATTTTTAGTAGAGAGGGAGTTTCACCATGTTGTCCGGGCTGGTCTTGAACTCCTGGCCTTAAGTGATCCGCCCAACCCGGCCTCCCAAAGTGCTGGGATTACAGGCGTGAGCCACTGCACCCAGTCCCTACCTTTTAAATGTCATAGAACTTTTCTGAACCTGCAATTACCTTGTTTTTTTCCTTTAGTCCAAGGGTCAGCCAATTTAAAAATTTTTCTTTTCTGTAAAGAGCCAGATAGTAAGTACTTTTGGCCTTGGGGGCCATATGGCCTCTGTTACAACTGCTCAGCTCTGCCACTGCCATCTGGAAGCAGCCATTGACAATGCACAGACTAACGAATGTGACTGTATTCAAATAACAGATGATTGATGGACTCTGACACTGGAATTTTATACACATTTTCACAAATTACAAAACATTCTTTTTGATTTCTTTCACAAATCCAAAAATGTGAAAAACAATTTTAACTTATAGGGTGCAAAGACAGTCCCTGGCCGTAGTTTACCAATCCCTGAGGGTCAGGAAGGGCTCATAGTTGTGTTGCTAGTGCCTAGCACAATGTCTGACATACAGTAGGTGCTCAATAGATATTTGTTGGAGGAGTGAACTGCACTTTACATACAAGGAGACCACAGCTCAAGAGGTTAATCAGCTCTCTGAAATGTGGAGTTAGAACTCACACTTTCAGGGTTTGCAGTAGTTTGGAGAGTGAGGTGGTTGGCAGCTCTTCCAGCTCCAAGTCCTCCACTCCTTCTACCAAATCACAGCTTTGGCCTTCCCAGAAAAAAATATTGTCATATGGAATTTCACAGAATTGGGGGCCGGGCATGGTGACTCATGCCTGTAATCCCAGTACTTTGGGAGTCTGAGGCAGGTGAATCTCTTGAGGTCAGGAGTTCGAGACCAGCCTGGCCAACATGGTGAAATCCCATCTCTACTAAAAATACAAAATTTAGCCAGGCGTAGGGGTGTGCACCTGTAATCCCACGTACTTGGGAGGCTGAGGCAGGAGAATTGCTTGAACCCATGAGGCGGAGGTTGCTGTAAGCTGAGATCATGCCACTGCATTCTAGCCTGGGCAACAGTGCCAGACTCTGTCTCAAAAAAAAAAAAAAAAAAAAAAGGGATTGAGAACTGCTTTTGAGCAATGAATCAACCAGTGAGGTAGACTCTTGTGGTATCACCTTTCAACATGGTCAAGCTATGGAAATGTGATTTTAATTTCTCAGGTTTTTTTTTGTTTGTTTGTTTGTTTTTATTTTTGTTTTTAATCTGCCAGATGGAGACCATGCCATTGCTAGTCTACCTTGAAAGACAGATGTGAAGAATCAAGTCAGGGGCTTTGCAGGTATTAAAAAGTTTCCATGAGGGCTGAATCATATGCATATTGTTCATTTGAGCATTTTCTTTATAATCAAAATTTGTTTGTTTTTTAAAAAAAAACAACCAATGGTTTTGTGTGAGCTAGGGGCTACATAAGACCTAAAAATTTCCTGCTTTTGGTAAAAGCAAAGATTAGATCTACTCCAGAAGGCAATCTGACCTTAAAAACATCCAGGTCCCTGGTTGGAAAAACAGGTTCTTTTTCAAAGTCAGTCCTTGCAAGTCTGTATCTCCACCCTCATTTCTGTCAACTCCTACACTTGGTTTCAGCTTAAGTCTCTGTTGGTTGCTACGCTTTTTTCCCATCTCCCATGACTCACTCTCAGGCTGTGTTCTCACTTGGCCTCAAGCCTGCTCTGCTCCTCAGGCAGTGAGGTTGACCACAAACCATATAGCATTCTAGGAGGTGAATATGTGAACTCCTCCTCTGGAATCTGCACCTGTATTTCTTCCTCAGCTTTAAGTTTCAGTGGCTTCCTACACTGAAGCCTCTCTTGGGGCCTTGGCCATCAGCTAGGCACCACCATGACGCCTCCTAACAGGCCCTTGGGTGCTGTTCCAACAAGCAACAGAACTGGAGATTGAGGTGAGGCGCTCTCGCCCCCGCACTTCCCACTGTTCCAGAAGTTTGCCCAGCCCAAGGGTGTGGTGTAGCAGGGGCTAGGCAGTGGATGACACTCCCTTCGGAAGGCCTCATATCTGATGTGTTTTGATTGTTCTGATCCTAGGAAGCATAGTTAATATCAACACATTCTTCACCTCTCCCCGGCCATGCCCTGGCTCCAATTTCATTTTTTATTTTTTATTTTTGAGACAGAGTCTCACTCTGTCACCAGGCTGGAGTGCAGTGGTGGGATCTCGGCTCACTGCAACCTCTGCCTCCTGGGTTCAAGCGATTCTCCTGCCTCAGCCTCCCGAGTATCTGGGACTACAGGCATGCACCACCATGCCTGGCTAATTTTTGTCAGCCTCCCAAAGTGCTGGGATTACAGGCATGAGCCACCACGCCCGGCCCCAATTTTTAAAAAGTAATATACACTCAGTGTGGAAAGTTTGAAAATATCAATAAGCAAAATGCAAATAAAACCCACCTCTAGAAATAAACACTATTAGACATTTTAGAATATATCCTTTGAGTCATTTTATATTCATAATTTTCTAAATATATTGCATCATGTTGCAATGCTGCTTTGCCACCTGGTTTATGTTTTTACTTAATACATTATGAGCACATTCCTATGTCATGAAGTATCTTTTTATAATTTTTTTATTGCTATACTGGGTTCTATGATAAGTGTGAGCAAAGTATATTTAATAAACACCAATTGTTGGACATTTAGCTTGTTTCTGATTTTCCATGCCAAGATAAACATCCTTAATTATAAATTAATTATAAATGCTTTTATGCGTCTCTTGCTGCTTCCTCAGGATGCATTTCTAGAAGTGGAGTTAATTAGGTCAAAGGCTCTGCGCATTTTTAAAGGTGATATTGCCTTCCAGAGATGATCCAATTCTTGCTTCTACCAATAGTGCAAAACGTCCCTGTTCCCCAACACTTGCCAACATATTATTGCATATTAATAAGATGGAGTCTCACTCTGTCACCTAAGCTAGGGTGCAGTGGCTTGATCTCAGCTCACTGCAACCTCCGCCTACCAGTTCAAGCAATTCTCCTACCTCAGCCCCCCAAGTAGCTGGGATTACAGGTGCACGTCACCATGCCTGGCTAATTTTTGTATTTTTAGTCGAGACAGGGTCTTGCCATATTAGCCAAGCTGGTCTTGAACTCCTGACCTCAAATGATCCACCCATCTCAGGCGTGATTACAGGGTGTGAGCCACCATGCCCGGCCAGTATATTTAATAACTTTTGATTGGTAAAAAACATTACTGTTCGAAAGTTGATGAGTGAGGCTGAATTTTTCAATGTGTTTTTTAGCCATTTGCATTTCTTTTGTGATTTATCCTTTGTGAGCATAATTATTTGCTTCTTCCCTCCTCAAATGTATTGATTGTTAGATAGCTCTCAGTTTCAAATTTTGACTCTACCAATAACTAGCTTTGTGACCTTGGAAAAATCACGCCATTGAACCTCAATTTTATGATCAATGAATTAGAATAATAATCCCTGCTGAATAGAGTTGCTCTTAGGGTTTAATGAGATAGCATATGTAAAGCAATTTCCATTATCTCTGGCACATGGGAGGTGTTCAATAAATGCTAATTTTTCCCCTTCCCCTACCGTAGGCAAGGTGCCCATGGAACACGTGAATGTGAAAGATACTCTGTTTGTCTTCAGGGAACACACAATCCAATAGAGACCATAAAATATACACAAATATTTGACATAGGCTTTATAAGATGGGTAGCATTTTGACAAGTTGGGAAGAATTCCAGGGAAAGAGAGTGGCAGGGGTGTGTTTGGAGAGTGGAAAGTAGATTAAGTTGACCACAGTGGTGGGTTCATGCAGATAATTCTAGATATATAGATTAGGACCTCTACCATGAAGAGACTTTGAACACCAGGCTCATGAATTTGTGTTTTGCTCCCAAGGCAATGAAGAACTATTGAAAATTTTTGAGTAGCAAAATAACGTAATCACAAGTATATTGAGCACTAACTAATATGACAGAGACTGGAGTTGGGGAAATCAGCAATAAAAATTTAACTATGATCAGGCTGGTCACAGTGGCTCACATCTGTAATTTCAATACTTTGGCAGGCTAAGGCAGGCAGTTCGAGACGAGCCATGGCAAAACCCTGTCTCTACAGAAAAAGTGAACATTAGCCAGGTGTGGTGGCATGCACTTGTAGTTTCAGCTACTTCGGAGGCTGAGATGGGAGGGTCGCTTGAGCCCGGGGGTCAAGGCTGCAGTGAGCTGCAATCATGCCACTGCACTCTAGCCTGGATGACAGAGTGAGACCCTGTCTCAAAAAAATAAATAGGCCGGGCACAGTGGCTTATTCCTGTAACCCCAGTACTTTGAGAGGCTGAGGCAGGTGGATCACTTGAAGTCAGGAGTTCGAGACAAGCCTGGCCAACATGGTGAAACGCTGTCTCTACTAAAAATACAAAAATTAGCTGGGCGTGGCGGTGGGCACTTGTAATCCCAGCTACTTGGGAGGCTGAGGTAGGAGAATCGCTTGAACCTGGGAGGCAGAGGTTTCAGTGAGCCGAGATTGTGCCATTGCACTCCAGCCTGGGCAACAGAATGAGACCCTGTCTCAAAACATAAAATAAAATGAAATAAAATAAAATAAAAACCATGATTAAAATTATACCATGTATTAAGTATTGAATTCAAGAGACATTGTGAGAAAAGAATTAACAATAGCTGGCACCTGCATGTGGTGGTACACACCTATAGTCACAGTGACTTGGGAGGCTGAGGAGGGAGGATTGTTGAGCCCAGGAGTTCGAGGCCAGCCTGGGCCACATAGAAAGATCCTTGTCTCAATAACAACAACAACAACAATAATAATAATACCTTGCAAGTGAGTGATGTGGAATCAGGGAGAGGTAGAGATCAGAGATGCATATGAAGCCCAGTGATTGGGAGACTAACTCTAGAAGATTTTATCATTGTTTAAAAAACATGCTTAGGCTGAGTGTGGTGGCCTATGCCTATAGTCCCAGCACTTTGGGAGGCTGAGGCGGGTGTGTCACCTGAGGTCAGGAGTTCAAGACCAGCCCGGCCAACATAATGAAACACCATGTCTACTAAAAATTCAAAAATTAGCCGGGTGTGGTGGCACACACCTGTAATCCCAGCTACTGTGGAGGCTGAGACAAGGGAATTGCTTGAACCCAGGAGGCAGAGGTTGCAGTGAGCCGAGATCATGCCACTGCATTCCAGCCCAGGTGACAGAGTGAGACTCTGTCAAACAGCAACAACAACAACACATGCTTAAAAATTTGTTTCAAAAATCTTCTCCCCTTCTCTATGGGTCCCTTACGAAGGCGATATATCCCACCTCATGAAATCAGGCTTCACCACAAGATTGCTTTGACCAATGGGATGTGAGTAGAAATTTGAAGAACCACAGACTGGTCCATCACCTTGTTTCTTATCCCTCTGACATAAGCAATGTCCCAGATTGGGGCTGTTCTGTTAGCCTGGCTCCCAGAATGAAGACAGCTGATCTACATGGCATATGTAACATAAAAAAACCTTTGTTATTACAAACCACTGAAACTTGGGGCTTCTTTGTTACAGCAGATGAATTTAGCCTAACTATCCAATACAGGTATCTTGAGAAGAAACAGCAACAGGAGAAGAAGAAGAAACAGCAATAGCAACAGGACGAAGAGTTGTTTCCGGGGAAAAAAGGATAATCCAGGGTGAAATGTAATAATTCTGAGGTGGCTGTTGAATACCTGAGGGAGTGTCAAATGGTTGACTTATAGATGATGAAACTGAGTCTCAGTGAGATCATTTGCCCATGGTCACACAGAAGCTGGAGATATAGATTTGGAAACTGTGTGCGCTGAGAGGGGATGGTCACTAAGAGCAACTTTGTAGAGAGAAGGATGGGGAGAAAGTAAGAGTCAAAGCTGGGTCTCTCAGAAAGTCAAGAGACAAGCCAGGATGGGCCATGACAGAGCAGGGGCAGATTTGTTAAGAGAAGAAAACACGGACAGGAGGTTCCCAAAACTGAGGAAAGGCTTTGGGGTGTGACAATTACAAAGTCACTGGAGGCCTTTGGAAAAGCTATTTTTGTAGAATGCCAAGAGTGGCAGCCACATAGCAGATGGTTGAGGAGGGACTGTGGGTTGAGAAAACGAAGGTGCTTTTCTGAGAAGTTTCTCTGTCAAGGTGAAAAGTAAAGAGAATATGTGAGCAGCAAGGTCCAGTGAAGAATTTTTATGGTGGACATCTGTGTATGTTTCTGGGCAAAGGGGAGAGAATGAGGAAAATGTGAGAGGCTGGAGACACTGGAGAGCCCTTGAGGATCACCGGCCGGGGTGCGAGCAGGAGCCAAGGCATCGGGAGTCCTGGAGAACGATGTGGCCTGGATGCTGGGCAGACTCTGCTCCTCAGAGCAAGAAGCAAAGGGGAATTGCTTGAAAGGCGAGCGATGTGTGGAAGAGGAAAGCAGGACAGAGGGAAAACCTGGAGTGGGCCTAATGGCTTTGACTTTCCTGACAAAGTTGGAGGGGAGGCTGAGAATAGAAGGGCAGGAAAAGGTGAGGAAGGGGCTCCGGGAAGCTGCAGGAGATGAAATGTCTTGGGCAGCAGTCTCCAGTCCAACAGCAGAGGCAAACAGCATTGTCAGCAGAACGAAGTAATCATTCAAAGCAAGAATGCGCATGTAGTTAGGTTCTGTGGTTTTCTGTGGCCATCTCTTCAGCCTGGGAACAAAAACTAGGGAATGAGAGGCAGAGAGAGACCCCAGATCAGACATTTGCCTAAGACAAGGGACAACAGTGAGGCACACATGAGTCTAGGCATTGGAGCAAGGGACTGCCCGTGGCATGGGTAGCTGACAAGGATTTGAGCAGGGCCACAGGGGGTGAACAGAATGGAGACACTGAACTGCTTGCCAGGGATTGGAGGAGTCAGCAATGAGATGTGGCCTTGGTGGTCTGGGGTGGCTGTGGAGAGAGGGAGATTTGTGAAGTTCTCTGGGAACAAGTAACTATTTTATTTTATTTTACTATTTTTTTTTTTTTTTTGAGATGGAGTCTCACTCTGTTGCCCAGGCTGGAGTGCAGTGGCACGATCTTGGCTCACCGCAACCTCTGCCTCCGGGGTTCAAGTGATTCTCCTGCCTCAGCCTCCCGAGTAGCTGGGATTATAGGCACCCACCACCACACCTGGCTAATTTTTGTATTTTTAGTAGAGACAGGGTTTCACCATGTTGGCCAGGCTGGTCTCAAACTCCTGACCTCAAGTGATCCGCCTGCCTCGGCCTCCCAAAGTGTTGGGATTACAGGCGTGAGCCTCTGCACCCGGCCACAAGTAACCATTTTAAAGTATACAGTTGTTTGATATTGAGTGCATTGGTAACACTGTGCTACTACCACCTCTGTCTAGGGGTAAAGGGAACTTTGTCCACCTAGAGCCAATATTCTTTGAGAAGAGCTCTTAGGAGGGCTAAGGGTGAAGTATAAGGCCAGCGGGTGGACAGGAGTGGAATGAAGCAGGTGACAGTAGGGTGGGAATCAGTTAGTCTGAGCTGCCAAGGTGGTCAGGGAATCAGGGGTGATGGAATCCCAGAGGAGAGACACACTAGAGGCTGGAGAAGTGACATGGTTTGGCTCTGTATCCCTACCCAAATCTCATCTGGAATTGTAATCCTCATGTGTCTGGGGAGGGACCTGGTGGGAGGTGATTGGATCATGGGGGCAGATTTCCCCCATGTTGTTTTAGTGATAGTGAGTGCTCACAAGATCTGATGCTTTAAAAGTGTTCAGCAGTTCCCCACTTTGCTGTCTCTTTCTCTCTGCTGCCACTATGAGAAGAGGTGCCTTGCTTTCCCTTTGCCTTCCACTAGGATTGTAAGTTTCCTGAGGCCTTCCCAGCCATGCAGAACTGTGAGTCAATTAAACCTCTTTCCGTTTTAAATTACCCAGTCTCAGGTATTCTTTATAGCAGTGTGAATATATGGACTAATACAAGAAGTAAAGACAGAAAAGAATAGCTGCTGGAACTCACAGATATGTGGGGAGAAGGCCCACGTTTCCTAAGGGGGAAGCATACAGGCACCAGCACTGGAGCACTGAGGAACATCTGAATTACACACTCAGGCCTAGAAGGTCAGGCTTTCCTCCAGCATTCCCAGCTGGGCAGCTGGTGACCAGTGGCCAGCTTGTCCTCACAGACCCACTTCCCAGCAGGCAGAAAGGGGATGTTCTCTCCCAGGACTCTCTCTTAAGAGGGAAGAAAATCTTTTCCAGAAGTCCAGGTGGGCTTTTCCTTACAGTTCATTGGCCAGAACTGGGTCACATGCTTATTGCTAAACCAATCACTAGCAGAGGAAGATGGTATTTTCATGACTGGTTTAGAGCAATTACCATTCAATCCCAGGCCCAGTCCATTGTCAGGTAAAAGAAACCCAGGTTCTGTTAGCCAGAGAGAAAAGGTGAATGGCTGTCGGGTGGACAAACACCAGCTATGCAGCAGACCTCTGGCATCCCTCCCAGCTTTATTCAGTGGGTTGAATGGTGATGGAAGGAAGAACAAGGTCAAGGACAGAGTTACAGAGTAAGTGAAACACAGCCCCTTCAGGAATTTATAACAGGGGAGATGGGACCAAAATGAAAATATACATGAGGACCTAAATAGTAAAGAATAGGAAAGCAGGCCAGTCGTGGTGGCTCACGCCTGTAATCCCAGCACTTTGGCAGGCTGAGGCAGGCAGATCCCCTGAGGTCAGGAGTTCGAGACCAGCCTGGCCAACACAGTGAAACCCCTTCTCTACTAAAAATACAAAAATTAGCCGGTTGTGGTGGCACACGCCTATAATCCCAGCTATTTGGGAGGCTGAGGCAGGAAAATGGCTTGAACCCAGGAGGCAGAGGTTGCAGTGAGCTGAGATTGCGCCACTGTACTCCGGCCTGGGCAACAGAGCAAGACTTTGTCTAAAAAAAAAAAAAAAAAGAATAGGAAAGCAGACACAACCAGTGGTAGAATGCAGGAAAGTGCAGTGGAGTAAGTGTGGGCTGGGACTTTGAATACCCATTTTGGCGTGTATTTAGCTACGTGACCATGGGCAAGTTTGCTAACCTTTCTGTGTCCATCTTCTCTTGTGAAGTGGGGACTGTAAGATTTCACTATTAGAAATTAATGGGAAAACAATCCAGCAGTTCCTTGAGTGGTTAAATATAGAATTACCATGTAGCCCAGCAATTTTGCTCCTAGGTACCCAAGAGAAACAAAAACATGCATCCACAGAAACATCCACCCAAAAACTTGTATACAAATGCTTATAGCAGCATTGTTCACAATAGCCAAAAGTGGAAGCAACCCAAATGTTCATCGACTAATGAATAAACAAAATGTGGTGTCTGTATACCATGGAATATTATTTGGCCACAAAAAGGAATGAAGTACTGTTACATGCTACAACATGGGTGAAACTTGGCAACATAAATGCTAAGTGAAAGAAGTCAGTCACAAAAGACTACATATTGTATGGTTCGATTTATGTAAGATGTCCAGAATAGGCAAATCTCTAGAGACAGAAAGTGAATTAGTAGTTGGCTGGGGCTGGGAGGAACAGGGGAATAGAGAGATGACAGCCATAGGAAATGGGGTTTCTATTTGGGATACTGAAAATGTTCTAAATTGGTTGTGGTGGTGGTTGCACAAATCTGAATATACTAAAAATCATTGAATTTTACACTTTAAATGGATAAATTATATGGTACATGAAAATCTATCTCAAAAAAGCTGTTAGAAAAGAAAAAGAAAAATTATTGCTGGAGTAAGGTACTAGTAAGAGGGTATTTGGCTGGGAAACGTAAGTGTATCCATGAGGTGGACATTTGTCATACTTTGTCGATGGTTCAGCATTTGGGGAGTGCCCCATCCCATTTTATGAGGACTCATCTCCCACAAGAGAAGGTAAGTCAGTACTTGCTTCCCTAGCCTCTCTTGCTGCCTAGGGGCCAGCATATGAGCCAGGCTCAGCCTGACACACTTGCTAGACTCTGTAATTGGTTATTGTAGGAAAACAGGCTGTTGCATGGCAGGAATAATGACATCTTGAAGCAAAACCACCATAATGACCAACATCTAACTCCCTTATACCAAGGCATTCCCATAGCAAGTTCAAGAAACAATGCCTGTAGCATAGATAACCCTTCACAGAGGTGTGTATCTAACTTCCTCAGCAGCCACGAGTCTAAAGTGTGACTAGCTGCCCATGCTTTACCCTAAAAGCTTACTATAGAAAGGATACTTTCTGGAGGGTGGATCGCCATCTTGCAGCAGCAGCCCCAGACATGGCTGCTATTCCTAAGTTCCCTATTAAATGCTTCCTTCTGAGAAACTGAATTTGTCAGGCTCTTTCTTCTGCCTCTCAGCGTCCTTGGCCTTTGGAGATAGGTCTGCACGTCGGCATAGACCTGCTCAGCATGGCAAGTCATATAAGGAGTAGGCGCTGTGTGAACCTATTGAAGTAAGAGTGGCATCAGCCACATCCACTTTCTCAGGCAGCGTGGATGAGGTTCCTGTGGTAGCATTCAGTGCTCCAGGCCTGGGTGTTGATGGGGCGAGCTCTAGTGAGCCCAGAAGTGGCAAGAACGCTGACTCCCCAGGACCACTTTTGTGGAGTGATTTGGGGCATTATTCCAGCTGCCCAGCCTCTAGGCTTGTTTCTTTGACCTTCCCAGAAATTCTGTGAACTACCTACCACTCTCAAAAAAACATATTTTCTACTTAAATTAGACAGTTGGGATTCTGTTGTCCAACTAAGAACCATGACTGACAATCTGGCCCTTTCCACCTTGAGCCACCTCTTCCAGTGAGAACAAGGAAGCAGGTGACCCACCATTTTCCAGGTAGATTAATCTTCAGGCCAAGACTGACTTCTTTCTGCAGACCTCTTGACAGAAGCGAAGCCAATGGGGAGAACAGAAGGAGGAAGAGGGCAGAGTCTGGTTCTTTTAATGGTTTGAGTTTAAGAAAGAAACAGAAGAAAACATACCATATGTTCTGAGATTTTTAACCAGGCAGAATGACTCCACTCACTAACACAACAGCCATGAAAACATACCCTGTTAGAACACCCAACCCCTGCATGGGGAGGACTCTCAGCTTCCCTGGGAGGCCAACATTCACTTGTGATCAATGCAAAGCACCTGCCTCTCAGTAGGCATTGATTCCAAGAATGTTTATTGAGTACTTACTATGTGCCATACACTGTTCTAGGTGCTGGAAAAAGAGAACAAGATAGACAAAAATCCCTGCTTTCTTTTTTTTTTTTTTTGAGACAGAGTCTCGCTGTCGCCCAGGCTGGAGTGAAATCCCTGCTTTCTTAAAGCTTACAATCTTGTGAAAGAAGACAGAAAGCACATAAATAAAAATAAATTGTGTCAAAAGTGAAAATTTCTGTGGGAAAAAGTAAAGTCAGGTTAGGAGATAGGGAGTGCTGGAGGGGGGAAAGGGCCACTTCAATTAGCATATCTGAGAAGGTCTCCCTGGGAGGGGGCATGAAGAGGTGAGGACCTGGGAAACGGGATCCATTATTATTACAGAGATGTGCGCCCCAGACGCTCTTTCCAACCTCTGCCTTCCCCACTGAGAACACCTGTTAGACACAGCCTACTTGTGGGGACTACGGTGAAATCTTTGGAGGGAAACCCTGGGCCATGTGGGTGCCTCATGTTCTAGTAGGTGAGGATTAAGAGCTTCCTGGGGTGATCTGGCAAACAAGCTGAATGGAGTCAGCTGGGCAGGGATTCCCAGAGGAAATGATTTTCGAAGATGGGAAGAGTGACCACCTAGCCATGCTCACCAGGCAGGCAAAGCCTCGGTATAGCCTTTGGGGCCTCTCCCTGATGAAAGAGGAAGTCTCGCTGGGCATGGTGGCTCACACCTGTAATCCCAGCACTTTGGGAGGTTGAGGCAGGTGGATCACGAGGTCAGGAGTTTAAGACCAGCCTAGCCAACATGGTGAAACCCCGTCTCTAGTAAAAATACAAAAAATTAGCTGGGTGTGGTGGCAGGTGCCTGTAATCCCAGTTACTTGGGAGGCTGAGGCAGGAGAATCGCTTGAACCTGGGAGGTGGAGTTTGCAGTGAGCTGAGATGGCACCACTGCACTCCAGCCTGGGCAACAAAGCAAGACTCCTTCTTAAAAAAAAAAAAAAAAAAAAAAGAAAGAAAAAAGAAAGAGGAAGTCTCATCATTATAACAGTCTTTTTCCTTCAAGCAGCAAATCTACAGATGGCACTGAGAAACGTTTCCTAGTCATATTACTCTATTAAAACAAACACAGGCCAGTGTGCTGGCTTGTGTGTGTAATCCCAGTACTTTGGGAGGCCAAGATGGGAGGATTGTTTGAGCTCAGGAGTTCGAGATCAGCCTGGAAAACATAGCGAGACCTTGTCTCTACTAAAAAAAAAAAAGAAAAAAGAGAAAGAAAAAGAAAAAAGAGAAAGAAAAAGAAAAAGAAAATCAGCCAGGCATGGTGGTGCATGCCTGTAGTCCCAGCTACTTGGGAGGCTGGGGCTGGAGAATCTCTTGAGCTTGGGATATCAAGCCTGCAGTGAGCTATGATGATTCCACTGCACTCCACCCTGGGTGACAAAGTGAGATCCTGTCTCAAAAACAAAATAAGACAAAACCCCACAAAAGGCCGGTCATGGTGGCTCATGCCTGTGATCCCAGCACTTTGGGATGCCAAGGCAGGCAGATCACTTAAGGTTAGGAGTTCGAGACCAGCCTCACCAAGATGGTGAAACTCTGTCTCTACTAAAAATACAAAAATTAGCTAGGTGTGGTGGGCGGGTGACTGTAGTCCCAGCTACTCAGGAGGCTGAGGCAGGAGAATCGCTTGAACCCAGGAGGCAGAGGTTGCAATGAGGTGAGATCGTGACACTGCACTCCAGCCTGGATGACAGAGCCAGACTCCTTCTCAAAACAAACAAAACAAGCAAACAAACAAACAAAAAAACCCCACAAACAAAGCCCACTCTGGATTCTCTGGGATTCTGATTCCCTCAGGGTCATTACAAGCCAGGCTGGGCCTTTGCTTCCTTTTCAAACAAACTCCTCTTTTAAATGTATCCACCCTGGACTATAATAATCCATTCATATTCATCAACCACCTGCTTTCCCCAAGCTCTCACATTCATAGTGATTCCTAAGAGATCAGGAAGGGGAAGCCCAGAAGATGTTCTCTGGATTGCTGATGGCAGGGAATAAAGATAACTCCTAGGTTGTTTGGTCCTTGCAGATTTTTATTACTGAGGGACTCTGTGCCTTAGAAATTCTATTTTATAGGTTTTTGTTGTCTTTAGGAGCGATGCCTTGTACACACCATTGTGCATGGGGACATAACTGAATTCAAAGTACCCAGCTGTGATTCGTAACCAGATTTTAATGTATCTTCTCCCAATATGCAAGGGGAAATTCCTGTATGAGAACTTGTTCTCCTTAGATCCTGTGCCAGAAAAGAATCCAGTGGGAGGATAGAGCCTTGCATATATGTCTTTTACAATATTCCAGAGACTCATTTAATGTCTTCCCAGAGTTCTTAATTTCTTTGCCTTGCACATAATTACTGCTGAGGGATTTTTGGCTTGAAAGCCTTTTGAGGGGAGCATACATTGAGAGGCCAATTGGTGTGATGTATCTTTTTTGCTTTGCAAAATTCTCATATGAAATCTAACCCAGCCATGCAAAGCAGCAGGATCTAAAGCCTTTGGATTTAATGTCTCAAGAGAAACAGGTGGCAGGTAAGGGAAAATGTTAGTAAATATTAAGCTCATGTCTCCCCAGCCTTGGATTTTGTATTTCCTGGGTACTGATATTCACATGTATCAGAAATCATATTCAACTAGTCAGTTGAAAAAATATCCATGCATCCATCTACAAATATTTATTGACTATCTACTATGTAGAAAGACCCTGTTGGCCACAGGATCTTAGTTCATGTCCTCAATGAGCTTTACAATTTGGTGAGAGCAGGAAGCAAACAGCCAAGCAAGAATGAAGTAGACGGCTGGGCACGGTGGCTCACACCTGTAATCCCAGCACTTCGGGAGGCTGAGGTGGGTGGATCACCTGAGGTCAGGAGTTCCAGACCAGCTTGGCTAACATGGTGAAACGCTCTCTCTACTAAAAATACGAAAAATTAGCTGGGCATTGTGGCACATGCCTGTAATCCCAGCAACTTGAGAGGCTGAAGCAGGAGAATTGCTTGAATCTGGCAGATGGAGGTTGTGGTGAGCCAAGATTGTGCCATTGCACTCCAGCCTGGGTGACAGAGTGAGACTCTGTCTCAAAAAAAAAAAAAAAAAAAAAAAAAGAATGAAGTAGAGCTAAGTACAGCAAACAGGCAACACTGTTGCCTTCCCAATCTTCCAGTCAAAAGATAATGACAGTCAAAGGAAGATTACTCTCTCCCACCCCAGACCAACAACACATTATTGGGCCATTTGTTGAGCCCTAGTGGTGTACCACGCATTGTGCTACACACATTACATGCGCTCTGTAATTAAATCATCACGTACATTCTATGAAGTCCATACTATTACTAACTTCATTTTATAGAGAAGAAAAACTGAGACTCAGAAAAATTAAGTAACTCTCCCAAGATCACACTGTTCAGAGTTGCAGGAATGAGATTTATAACCAGGTCCAAGACGAAGTTCTGAGGATTAGTATTTGGTAGTTCCAAACACAGCCACAATGAAGAACAGTGGAAACAATCTGCAGTTTCAACACTCCTGCTGAATGGCTCTTGTTGGTTTCTGGAACTGTACAGAATAGTGTCCCGTGTCAGGGGCCTACAGGCTGAGAACTGAAGACTGGTACCAACTGTAAAGGAAGGGAATGAAAATGCCCATTTATTACTCTTGCTCTGAATGTAATGGCTCTTTAAGACCTTGATGTTTCCTTCAACCTGTGTTCCCTGGGGAAGAGAGAAGGTGAGCTGTTTTGCAATAATTCCTCCAAGTCTTCAGACTCTAGCAATAAAGAAAAATGTTCAGAAACAAAACTACACCTTCCCCATGGCAGCTCAGAGAAAGATGAACCCAGCTGCCTGCATCATTCTCTTAAGGGCACAGCTGCAGGATAGCTTCAGCTGCATTGGTCTGGAAACTCTCAAAAGTGGGTCAAGACTCTCAGACTGGTTTTAGCATAGTTGTATATTCCTGACCCATTTCTGCAGGGAAAGGGAAGGACATGAAGACTGCAGTTGCAGGCTTTGGACATATGAAAAAACCAACAGATGGCGGCACTGCCAAATTACAGGCAGAATGCATGGGGTGGCTTGGCCTTCCCCACCACCTGCTTCCTCTTCTTTGACACCTTTCCTCCAGGATCAAAGATATGTATTTGTGCCAGGAGAAAAATTGCAGTAGAGCTTGGCTTAGTTGTCACTGGGGCAACACTCAGAAGACTAATTGCCATGACGGCAGCAAGTGAGCCCTAGAAAAATCTGAGGATGTAAAACCATCTGAGACCATTCAGTTAAAGCTATCTTTAAGAGCTGTCAGACTTTATGGTCAGTCCTCTACTCCTAGCAGAGAAAAGAGCCTTCGGGCTTGCTATTTCCTCTCTCTAGTCTTACTGTCTTTGTATTCCCAATGTCTAGCAAAGTGGCTAGCACATGATGGACGCTTAGATAATGTTTGCCAAACCAATCCAGAAGGAGATATTTAGGGAAAGCTTCAAGGCCATTTGGAAAAATGGCCTTTCTGTTTGGTAGGTAGTGCCCTGGAATAAAGAGGAGCTGCTAAATAAAAGCTTGGATCCACCCAGAACCCTACTTTGGGGATGGTCTCTTTTGGAGGCTTTAGATGATGCTGAATGTTCTGGGGTTAGAGTCTGGGAGAACTTCATGTTGAGGTAGGAAAATTCTATAGCTAAATCTAGAGAGACAGAGGCAAGAAGCTCCTTCTAAAATCAGAGTAGAAAAAAACATAATCTGGAGACACAGAGATGTTTTTACTGAATACTCAAATGGTCAATAGTGAGGCCCCAGTCCAGTAATGCTGGCAGTCAGACTTAAGGTCTAGGGAGGTAAGAATCTAGCCTTAAAAAATAGAATCAGGCCGGGCGTGGTGGCTCACGCCTGTAATCCCAGCACTTTGGGGGGCCGAGGCGGGTGGATCACCTGAGATCGGGAGTTCCAGACCAGACTGACCAACGTGGAGAAACTCGGTCTGTACTGAAAATACAAAATTAGCCGGATGTGGTGGTGCATGCCTGTAATCCCAGCTACTCGGGAGGCTGAGGCAGGAGAATTGCTTGAGCCTGGGAAGCAGAGGTTGTAGTGAGCCGAGATCACACCGCTGCACTCCAGCCTGGGTGATGGAGCGAGACTGTGTCTCAAAAAGAAAAAAAATAAAAAATAATAAAATAATAATAATAGTAATAATAATAATAATGGAATCAAGTCAAGCAACCTGATGGAGAAAAAGCCTGTGAAGGCTTCCAAGCATTACCCTGAAAGAACACATTGACCCATCTGATCAATTGGTGCTACAGAAACTCTAGATGCATATGTCGTGTTTTTCATTTTGACTAACTTCCTTTAAACTTGTCCTCAGCATTTCTTTCACCCCTTATTTGCAACTACCTTAAGGGTGCCAAGCTGAGCCTCCACCCCAGAATTTCTCTAGGTGATTTAAAGCTGCCAAGTTTCCCAAGAAGAGCAGCTTTTCTGCCTGGACATTCCTACCAGACCTCATTTCCAGGTAGCATGACAGTCCTGAGTCTACACTTGTCTGAGAGAGACAGTCTGGGCCAGCCCTACCAGGCCTGCCTTGCCCAACTTCCTTACCTCCTCCTGCAGCAAACGCATCTCCTGAAAAACAGCCAGGAGCTTCCTGCAGAGCCAAAGCCTTGGGAGGAATTTCGCTGTGAGGTTACACTCTTCAGTTTCCTCGGGAGGAATGCAGCCTGTTTGGAAGGTGTTCATCCTACCGGTTTCAGCAGAGCGCCTGGAAAAGCTGACATACATGTGTGTTTAGTGGGAGCCTTTTCTTTCCCATCATTCTCTCCACCCTCTCCTGCACTTCGCTTCTGCCCTACATATACATAGACTTAATCTAACATCGCAACTGCCACAGGGGAAAGAGAATGTGCAGAGAGACTGTTGCAGATAAAGCTATTCCTTTTAGTTTCAGCAAAGCTGCCCTCAAGCAGAATTCTGACTGCTGTGCCGATTCAGCTCTCTTCCTTCAGTTGCCAGCTCAGATGCAAGATCTGGACTTTCTTGCCTGGATGTACAGCCCACAGGGAGCTGAAGGACTCTCAAATATGTCTCCCTCATGGCAGGCAAGCTGGCACTGTGGAGGCCACAATTTTTTCCCTTCAAATTGCTACGGCATCTGAAATTCTCATTAATCTTCCAGCGCTTTAAAAAGATAATCTCCTGGGAGGATTAGGATGGCAACCGCTAGTGCATACCTTAAGTGTATCAATTAATCAGAACCGTCTTCGTAGCACTCAGCTAAGATTCAAGATTCCTGGAGGAAGAAGTGCTTCTGGAAGACATTAGTTACCCAAGGAGGCCAGGGAGAGGAGCTAGTCCGAGGGAGAATTGCCCAGATGACAATGACAAGCCTCACTTTTCCCAGGCACAGCAGTTAATATTAAGCTTATATCTCCCTAGCCTTGGATTATGTATTTCCTAGGCTTGTCCTCACCTTTCACTCCCTGCCCTGCTAAAAGGCTCCTTGGAAAGAATGACCCAGAAGCAGCTCTTCAAATGCGGTTTGCAGCCTTGTGATGGTCCTGGAAAGTCCTTCAAGTGGTCTTGTGGACAATTCAAATGACATGGGTGTGGTTCCTCAGTATAATCCTCTGCCCTGTGCTCCAAATGATGCTGGACAGTTAAATCCGAGGCGCCTAGTTATGAGGGATTACATCATCATCCTATAAGCATCATCATCATTACTATTGTAGAACACTTCCCTAGAATTCATGAAGTCAGCCTTTGGCATTCATTCGTTTGATGAGTTTTTATCAAGTATTTTTTCTATGCATTGTGTTACGACAGGAGACAATAAAAAAAAAAAACAGTGCCGCTGTTTCAAAAGAGTTTATGTGTCAGCAATGGGTTGGGGAACGGGGTACATGTGTAAAGTCATAACTACTGATGACATGGGACAATTCTCTTAATACTTACAGGAATATAGAGGTGCTGTGGTTCTAGGGGCCAAGGACATCTTTCCAGAGCAGCCGACTTTGAGCAGAGTTTTGGAGGAATGGTAATTTACCATGCAGATGAGAAAGAAAACTATTCTCAGGAGGCAACATGCCTCCTGCTGTTCAGGACAGGGAGCATGGACTTGCTGAACTTGACTCCTTCCTTCAATAAAAAACTCGATTTTTGCCTGGTGCAGTGGCTTAAGCCTGTAATCCCAGCACTTTTGGAGGCTGAGTTGAGCCTGGACAACATAGCAAGACCCTATCTCTATAAAAAATAAAAAAATTACCCGGGCATGGTGGCATACACCTGTAGTTCTAGCTACTCAGGAGGCTGAGGTGGGAGGATTGCTTGAGCCCAGGAGCTTGAGGCTGCAGTGAGCCATGATTGTGCCATTGCACTCTAGCGTGGGTGATAGAATGAAATCTTGTCCCCCCCCAAAAAAAAAAGCAACAACAACTAGATTTTTGAAGGAAGTGGAGAGTGAGTTGTTCAGTCCAGAGTATATGAAGGAGAATAGGGAGAAGTTAGACTTTTCTACCCCTTGGATAATCTACCATCTCTCTCCTATCAATTCTACTCTCTAAATGCAATGGCTGGCTGGGCACAGTGGCTCATGCCTGTAATCCCAGCACTTTGGGAGGCTGAGGCAGGCAGATCACCTGAGGTCAGGAGTTTGAGACCAGCCTGGCCAACATGGTGAAACCCCACCTCTACTAAAAATACAAAAATTAGCTGGGCATGGTGGTGCATGCCTGTAATCTTAGCTATTCAGGAGGCTGAGACAGGAGAATCACTTGAACTTGGGAGATGGAGGTTGCAGTGAGCCGAGATCATGCCACTGTACTCCAGCCTGGGTGATAGAATGACACTCTGTCTCAAAAAAATAAAAAAAATAAAAATAAAAACAAATAAATAAGTGCAATGACAGGGACAGAACTAATTTGTCCTCTGCTGTCAGTCTACATTGCCAGCTCATTCAGACCCTCATCATCTCTTCACCTCCCCTCTCAACTGCTCCTCCTGTTTCTGGCTTCTTCCCCTTCCAATTCATTTCGACACCACCATTAGGGTCCTTTTCCTGTTACAAGTTTTACTTTATCATTTTTCTGCATAGCATATCTCAGTGCTTACAATCATTTCAGGATAATCCCCAACGCTTAGAATGGCTTCTACTATCAGGCCCTTTGTGACCCAGCCCTTACCTACCTCCATAGCTCTGATTCCACTGCTCCTACCTTGTACCTTGCTTTAGATAAACCAAACTACAAATGCGCTGTGTTGTTCATGCCTTCAGTCCTTTGTCCATGCTATTCCCTCTCTCTGGAAAATGCTTCTGCATCCTGTCCTCTCAACAAACTTCTATTCATCTTTTAAATGTGGACTCAAATGCCACCTCCCTCAACTTTCCCATACAGACTTAATCACTGCTATTACTTATTTATGTTGATATTGTTACTCATCACTGTGCTGCTGGAATGAGCTCTTCACAGTATGCTCCTCTGCCACATGCTGAGCAGCTTCAGAAGCAAGTTGATTCATTTTCACAGCTCCAGTCCTTAGCACAAGGCTTGGCTCATTATGGTGCGAAATGGAACAGACCACTGAGTCAGGCTAGGCCAGCGTACAGGGGTTCTCAGTGACTATCACCTGGGGAGCTATGAAATACCCCAGACCACAAACACTGGGGCTGAGTATTTTTTGTTTTGTTTGGTTTTATGAAAGCTCTCTAGGAATTTATAATGTGAAGCCAAGGTTGAAATCTATTGGGGATACAAAGTGAAAGGATCTGAGAATCAGAAGACCTGAATTCTGAACACTGCTCCGGATTTATTTCACTATCTTAGGCAAGTCAGTTATTCCTCTGGCCTCATTTTCTCATCTGTAAATTGGGAGTTCTGAACCAGAAGATTGCTAAGGCCCTGTATTAGTTCGTCCTCATGCTGCTAATAAAGACATACCTGAGACTGAGTAATTTATAAAAGAAAGAGGTTTAATTGACTCATAGTTCCACAGGGCTAGGGAGGCCTCAAGAAACTTACAATCATGGTGTAAGGGGAGGCAAACACGTCTTTCTTCACATGGAGGCAGCAAGGAGAAGTGCCGAGCAAAAGGGCACTTATAAAAGCCCCTTATAAAATCATCAGACCTTGTGAGAACTCACTCACTATTAGGAGAACAGCATGAGGGTAACTGCCCCCATGATTAAATTACCTCCCACTGGGTCTCTCTCATGACACCTGGGGATTATGGAAACTACAATTCAAGATGAGATTTTGGTGGGGACACAGCCAAACCATATCAGGCCAATTTCACATCATTGACACTTCTCCAAATGTCATTAAGCGTTGCTAGGTCGGAGTGAGATAGCAGGTGCCTGGCCATTGAGGCTTGGCTCTGCTCTTTACCTCTTTCCAGGTAGGAGACAATCACTGCTTGTCTTTTAGCCTTTCCTGTTCTTCCCTCGGCTCCTTCTCCTTTTGCCCTGTCTTTCCCACTGAGGTTGGGGATTTTCTCTAAGCCACCCTTGCCAGGAGGTAGGAGCACTTCTGGCAGCAAGCAGCCTCCGACTGATTGTTGGCTCAGGGTTTCACACTGCTATGCTGAAGAGGGATTGCCAAGAGCCACAAGTAGGGTCTGTTTCTTGTCCCTGAAGATAATTTCTTTCAGGAATGAATGGGTTGCACCTATTGCATTTTCTTTTCAAAATGTCATGCTGCATTTTTGAGAGTACATGTAGGAATATATAAAATGTTAACCGCAAAGAAAAATAAATATAAACAAGGCTTCCTTTGTACTTTGCTGACTGATCTGGAGGAGCGGGGTGCTGGGTGGGAGCCCTCACTGCTGTGAAGTTCAGGCTTCCTGGTTGGGCATCTGGAGATTCTCCAACACTTAGTCACTGAGAACAAGAGCCACCTCTTGCAGCCCTTGCAAACAGTTTCTGTCAGTGGCAATCCAATATGTCCTGGTCATAGGTGAGACTTTGTCTTATGGTAATGGGCAAAGACAGAGCCCATGAAGGCTCCATTTCCATTTGAAATAAATCATGTCAGCCTGTCCCCACAGTCAATATGAATTTGATATCTCACAAATTAAAGCAACTCTAACTTGAGCAGACACAATCCATTATCCTGCCATCTGTTGTCCTGGTTTCCAAACAGGGATAATGAAAAGATATGCATTTCTTGAAAGCTTGGGCCTTTGGGAGCAGAAGAAAACACACATTCTTTTAAAAGATGTTAAACTGGCTCTCTTAGATTAATGCCATGAAATCCAGCCTTGAGTCTTTATAGGCTGGAAATTGCTGACTTTTCTCATTTCTACTGTGTTGTATTCCCATGCTGATTAGGGAAAAGTAACAAAACTCCTTTTCCTTTCTCTGCCATTTTTGATTATCAGTTCCTAATCCCAGTTGTACATTAGAATTCTTGGAGGAGTTTTGGAAATACACGGATGCCAGGACTGCCCCTTCCTTCAAAGATTCTGATGTAATTGGTCTAGGATGGGGTCCAGGTTCCTATCGTTGTAGGACTTTTCCTTAGTTCAGCTAAGAGCTGGGTCCTTGTCACATGGCTGTGAAATAGGCTCACAGACACTTTAATGGATGAGAAAAATGGAATTTATTAGGCGAAAAGGAACCCGAGAACAGAGGACGCCTGGCTCTTCCCTCCTGCAAATGGTGTGAACTTCCCAAGGCTCCACCCTGTTCTCCCAGTGCACAGGTTGGTCGGAGTTGTGCCAGGGAGCCCTTCCCACCTGACAGTCTCATTATAATCTTTTCTTTTTCTTTTGAGATGGAACTCACTCTGTTGCCCACCCCGGAGCGCTGTGGCGCCATCTCAGTTCACTGCAGCCTCTGCCTCCCAGGTTCAAGTAATTCTCCTGTCTTGGCCTCCCGAGTAGCTGGGAATATAGGCACATGCCACCACACTTGGCTAAATTTTGTATTTTTAGTAGAGATGGGGTTTCACCATGTTGGCCAGGCTGGTCTCCAACTCCTGACCTCAGGTGACCCACCTGCCTCAGCCTCCCAAAGTACTGGGATTACAGGTGTAAGCCACCATTCCCGGCCCTCATTATAATCTTGAAAAGCTCACTAGGTGTTTCTAATATGCAGTCAGGGTTGAAAACCACTGGACTCAGCATTATAGAGCATGGTCTGCCCTTATTTTATGAAAATAATTCACAGAAGTTGAATATGTTCTTATGAGTCTTTTTTTTTCCTTCAAATTTAGCATTTATGGCACTGTTGTGGATAGATACACGTGAGATAGCAAGATAAACATACTAGACCAGGCGAGGTGGGTCATAATAGACTCTGCGTCACTCCCCAGCTTAAGGTAACATAATCACTTCCCACTTCCTCAGCTAACAGCCAAGACCTTCCACGATTGGCTCCCACCCCAATTTCTGGGCTCTCCTCCTGCCTCTCTGCTTCCTCAAGAACACTTGCTGCTGTTCTGCTGAATGCTTACGGTTCCCCAAACACCCAGCTCTGTGCCTAGAAACTTGTCTATTCTGGCCCTGCGCTTTTAAACCAGACCCACCCACCAAGTGGCTGCCACCAATAAACAGGAGGCTCCGTCTCCTGCAGCCCACCTCTTTGTTCCTGCTCTACCTGCTTCTGATCCTTTGACTCTGTTGCCATCTGACCTGGATTTGTCCATGTTGACCTCCCAGCTCTCTAAAGGGCTTGACTGGCACTCCTCTCTGGCTCTCCTGACTCCTGTTCAGCCTGGCTTTAAGGCTCCTGGCCAGCTTGCTTTGGAGGGCCCCATTTTGGTTCCTGGTGAGCAGGGGTTCAACAGCTCTTGCTTTTCTCTTTCATCTGAAGTGCCCTTTCCTCACTTCTCAGCCAAAGGAGCTTCTCAAGACTTAGTTTAAAAGCCACGTCCTCAAAGATATCCTTTTCAATGTTCCCAGGAAGAATTAGCCACTCCTTTCTCGGGGCTGTCCTGGTACTCTGTGCACACATGGAACGCTGCCCTTATCACATCACTGGTTTACACGTCTGCCTCCCCCTTGGGGCCAGGAACTTACCTTAATAGACCTGCTGCTGTGCCAGGCACTCAGTGAGTGCTTCCTAAATGTTTGTGCAATGAACAAAAGCTTGCTAACTTCTGTCTCGGTTACATTCTGGCTTCCATATGTTGGTTATCTAGGGGACGCTAACCACAGATTGCTCCATTAGTAACAGAATAAAGTTTAGAAATGTGCGAATCTTAACAAGGCCATTGTTCCTCCTTCCTGGGCTGGGTCATTCAAGCCTCTTAGATGTATTTATGGCTTTATTGCTCATGGGTACCTTATTATTTTGTTTTTTTTTTTTATTTATTTTTTGAGACGGAGTCTCGCTCTGTCACCCAGGCTAGAGTGCAGTGGCGGGATCTTGGCTCACTGTAAGCTCTGCCTCCTGGGTTCACACCATTCTCCTGCCTCAGCCTCCCCAGCAGCTGGGACTACAGGCGCACACCGCCACGCCTGGCTAATTTTTGTATTTTTAGTAGAGGTGGGGTTTCACTGTGTTAGCCAGGATGGTCTCGATCTCCTGACCTTGTGATCCACCTGCCTCGGCCTCCCAAAGTGCTGGGATTACAGGCGTGAGCCACCTCGCCCAGCCACCTTATTATTTTATATGCTGCACACTTTGACATTCCTGCTCAACATTGCCTTACCTTAGGAATTAGTCCACCGTTTTAGAGTTGCACAGTATCTGAGTGGGATTCCCAGATGATAATTACCATGAGTCCCTCAGCAACGTGTTAATAATTATAGACAGGAAGAAGCTTAGCAATGTTTAATACATGTATCCTTAAAACCCAATATGTAATGCTTACAGATGAATAATGCAACCCTTGTTCTTGCAGTTAATTTCAGCTTTTCCTTTTTATTACTTACCTCACTAGAGGCCGACCTGTGAAAACACAGAGATCTGTGTAAGGACAGATTCGTTGACCTTATCCAAGAGTTGTTTTTTCTGGCAACGCCAGGAAGAGCTCATTATAGTTTTGCTTGTGGCCTTGTCCCACAGCATAGCCTCTGACGACAGCTCTGAGCCACCGTCAGGCTCTAGTGAATACTATAAAAAGTCATGAGAGGTACAAGACATATACAAAAGACCCAGGCCTCCACTTGAGATGCAATACTCAGACCCCAGAAAAGCACAAAATATGTCTAGTGTTACCTTGTAACGGACAATGACTTGATGGTATTCAGGAAGAAGGACTAACTTTGGCTTAGAGATTGGGATAATTGTCATCTTTTCAATAGCAGCCATGACAATGCCATGTAGGAAAAAAACATCAAAGATACTTTTTAATTTTATAGGCATAATTGTATTTATTTTCTATAGCCAAGTATTAAAAAAATTGTTCATAGGCAAGGCAAACAAGGTTAAGCATTTTGACCAAGATCACAAGAAAGAGGGACTTTGCAGGTAGGCTTCTGGATTTAAAATCCAGTATTTTACATGCAGTGTTGAATTCTGTTTCCCATGAAGCGGCTGAAAGTGCCAGTTGGAGTGTTGTGGGCAAGGTCATGGATTTTGTACCCAGTGACTCACTTAGCTACAAGAGGAAAAGGACTGTACATTTCATCTTCATCCTTACCAGGACGCATGGCTTCCTAAATATACTTGTTGGTGTTTCAGACAATCACACTTTATTGAACATTACCTTTATACCAGGCTCTGTGCTTCGTGCTGGAAATGTAGTCTTGTTCTCAAGAAGAGCAGAATTTAATAACAAAGACGTACAAGGAAATACAGTGTAATAAGGACTCTGATAGAGGGAAACATGGGCATGAATGGAGCCAGGGGAAGTTTGTCTAACTCGAAATGGAGGTTGGGGTCAGCAAAAGTTTCTGGGAATCCCCTGATCACAAACATCATGAAAACTGGTTAGGCTAGTTGGAGCTAGCCAGAGGAGGGGCTTTCCAGGAAGAGGGGACAGTGTTGGCAGTCATGCATTGTAGTAAAAGATCATGACATATCTGGGAAATAGCAAGTGATCTAGCATGGTGAGATTTTTTAAGGAGACACTGCAAGGTAGGAGAGGCAGGCAGGGTCCAAATTGAAAGTAGTCTTGGGGCCCACTCTAGGGGAGTTTAACTTTATCTTCACTGTTTTAACAAGACATGAAGGGTCTTAGACTGGGGTGGGAGTGTATGTTTCATGAAGATCCATTGCAAAGTCATATGGAAGAGGAACAGGTGGGAAACATCTGTTCCTGGAGGCAGAGCCTTGGATTCCCTGGGGAATGGCAGGAGGGGGAAGATGGCAGAAAAAAGCAGAGGACATCACTGAAGACCAAGTCTATCCAGTGTCATTAAAGGCCTTTTGTGTCCCAGGTGCCATGCTAAGTGCTCTTCATGCCTTGCCCCAAATTATCCTCACACCAACACCAGGAAGTGACTATCAGTTATCTTCATTTATAGAGCGTAAAGCCGAGGCTGTGTGTCATACACCTATAACTGTTGGAGCAGGGATTTGAAATGATTCCTAAATTAACTCCAGAACCTGTGAAGTTAACCTCTCTGTTATATTGCCTTTTGTTGAGGATTGGCCTCATCCAGAATACAGAACAAAGCCTTTTTCTAAGACATAGGGACTCTTCAGATTGGGCAGCTCAATTTTTTTTTTTTTTTTTTTTTAGTTACATAGTAATAGAGAAGGGATCCTTTGTATTGCAAGCCAATACTTGGTAAGGATTCCAAAAGTGGCTTGTGGAAAACAGGCTGTAGCCTTCATCTTTGGACATAGCTGGGACACAACAGGGGAATTCTTGTTTTGCTAGACGGGGCTGGGATTGGTGGAACTGAGAACCAAGATGAGGTGATAAATCTCACCTATTCTGGCCCTTTGCAGCAGTTCCCTTCTTTTGGGACTGTCATGTCATGCTGTACCTTCGCCCCCATCAAGGGACTGCAGTAGAAGCAGTCATATTACAAGGTGGACCAATGGTTCCTTCTGAGGATTTAGGATGGCTGACTAGAGGAGAGCAGGGATGGAGGTCCTCTCTCCGGTGGATGAAGCTGCAAGATGAAATAGCCAGGAGCTAGGCTGGGCGTGGTGGCTTACGCCTGTAATCTCAGCACTTTGGGAAACCGAGGTGAGTGGATCACGAGGTCGGGAGATCGAGACCAGCCTGGCCAACATGGTGAAACCCTGTCTCTACTAAAAACACAAAAATTAGCTGGGCGTGGTGGCAGGAGGCTGAGGCAGGAGAATTGCTTGAACATGGGAGGTGGAGGTAGAAGTGAGCCAAGATCATGCCACTGCACTCCAGCCTGGGCAACAGAGCGAGACTCCATCTCAAAAAAAAAAAAAAAAAAAGAAAGAAAGAAAGAAAAGAAAAAGAAAAAAAAGAAATAGCCAGGAGCTGTTGGTGGCCAGGTTTTCAACTGTGAAGAGAAAGCTGGACTTTAGAGATGAGTAGGAACTTGACCTCCTGTAGGAAGAAGCAGAGACTGTCAAAGATGTAGCTCCTGGTTTTAGCCGTTTGTGAGGTTCAGCTGCATCCAAGCCTTTTTAAGAACTGAATTATTTGATTCTTCCTTGAATCTTAGAAATGTTCCTAGTATTGCCAGTGATGGCTCAGCCTGTAATCTCAGCACTTTGGGAGGCTGAGGCGGGCAGATCACCTGAGGTCAAGAGTTCGAGACCAGCCTGGCCAGCATGGTGTAACCCTGTCTCTACTAAAAAAAAATACAAAAATTAGCTGGGTGTGGTGGTTGGCACCTGTAATCCCAGCTACTCGGAAGTCTGAAGGGGGAGAATCGCTTGAACCTGGGAGGTGGAGGTTGCAGTGAGCTGAGATCATGCCACTGCACTCCAGCCTGGGTGACAGAGCGAGACTCCATCTCAAAAAAATAAATGTTTCTAGATCCATCTAATGTAATCTTTTTATTTGCTCTCAGCAAAAGCAAGTGTTTGTGCCAGGTCTGTTTGCAGCTATTTTTCAAAAGGTGTGTCTACCTTAAGTAACTCATGAATCTACGTAGCCTGACTGGCAAAATGAATTGGCCACTTCTGGTTCTCTGTGTTGTACTTGGATATCTCTGAATGAGGTGAGATTCTAGGGAGGGCCTGGTAATCACTTTTTCTAGTCATAACAACTGACTTATCTTTCATTTTTGTTCAACCCTCCTCCATGAGGGAAACCAGAACTTGTCTAGTAGGAGAGTTGGAGGGGCCTCACTGATGCTGATAGGCTGGGGTGTGGTTACAAGGGAGCTTCAGGGCTGGTACCAGCCCACTGCTAACAGTCAAATGCAAGGACACAGAATTAGATCATACTCAACCAGGGATGGGGAACAAGACACAAAGCCCAAAGGGTTTCAAGCCAGCTAGACACCAAAATGGAGCAAGGAGTCAGAGCCCAGTGGAAACAAAGGTAGATAATCTAAGAAAGCAGTTGTCAATGGGATGGGCATGCCCAAGACTCACTTGTGTTGGCCTCTGACCTGTGTGTGTAGTGGGTCTATTTAGAGTAAACACTAGCCCCAGGTGGACAATTCCAGCAACCACTCAAGGATTAGGTAACCTGATGTGCAATGAACCATAGGTTTGGGGGTGGACCTGGTGTATGTACACAGAGGAGGCAAAGAGGAGGGCAGCAGATTAAGCAAGCACATTCTTACACAGATTCCCAGCCCAAGGAAGCCCTCTTCTCCTTTTTTTGGCCATGGAAACCACATAGCCATGAAATGGAACACGACTCACCAGTATACCACTCCAATTTATGTTAAAGCAACAGATAGGGAATTTCATACAACATCTTTATTTATCCAAACATTTGGCTAATATGGGTGACAATAACAAGCATTATCTGGGCACTCTGTGGAGGCTCGCCTTGACACAAATAGACCCAAAGCATGATTTTGTTGCCCCAAAGCATGATTTTTGTTCTAATAGCTGTCTGGTACTCACTAATCAAGGCAGCTGAATAAACAGTGCTTCTTTCTGACACTGTATCAGGCATGGTGTCTGGTGTCTGTCTTTTCTCACAAAGACATTTTTTTTCCTAAGTAAGTATAGTATAAAGATGATTATTGAATCAACAAGCCCAGAGGCTTCACACTGCTTTCTTGCAGAGGACCAAGTGGAGAAGGAGGCAGCAGGTTGACCCAAACAGTGATCAGAATCATGCTGGGGGTTGGGAGAAATGGGTTTGACCATCAAAGGAAGGTCAAAGTGAACTAGTAGGAGATGGAGGAGGAACTTGCCTAGCAAGCTCTCACTTCCCATCTGGGAAGCTGAATCCTGCAGCCCAAAGCTGAGGTCTCTTTGTTTTACCCTTGGCTGTAGAGCTAGCTATTTGATAAGTTGAATCTGAGAGGTTAGACCCTATTTGGAAGGCAAGGTTTTTGCATTGCCTAGATATTGAAAGATATCCCTTTGTTTTTATGGGAATGAACAATGGATAATGCAATGGAGGCCATGGCCAACTCCTTCCCTGTCAGCTATGGGGAAACGTGGGTGGTGAGTGATTCAACAGAAGCTCACTGCTCTCCTCCTTTCTTCCAAAAGCAGGATGTGGCACAGGTAGCAAGAAAAAATTCTTGATCTCATCAAGAATTGGCAACAGTGGCTGGGTGTGATGGCTCACGCTTATAACCCCAGCACTTTGGGAGGCCGAGGTGGGCAGATTACCTGAGCTCAGGAGTTCCAGACCAGCCTGGCCAACATGGTGAAACACCGTCTCTACTAAAAATACAAAAATTAGTTGGGCGTGGTGGCCGATGCCTGTAATCCCAGCTACTCAGGAGGCTGAGGCAGGAGAATCGGTTGAACCTGGGAGGCAGAGGTTGCAGTGAGCTGAGATCATTCCACTGCACCCCAGCCTAGGCGACGGAGTGAGACTCCATCTCAAAAAAAAAAAAAAAAAAAAAAAATTAATTAAACCCAAGCCCATGGGCTACACATCCCCACCAGCATGGTGGCAGGACCTCAACTCCCCTTTCTAGCCTCCCTTCCATCTAGTATATTTCCGTGGGTGCTTGGGTGAGGTCTCAGTCATGGGACCTCATCCCTCTGGGTCACTGCCAGTCTTAGTTCACTGTGCTGCTGCTTCAGCAGAATACCACAGTATAACTTAAAAGAAAAGAGATTTATTCAGTTTATAGTTCTGGAGGCTGGGCAATCCAAGAGCATGCCACTGACAATAGGTGAGGGTCATCCCATGGTGGAAGGGTGAAGGCAGAAGTGAACACCGAAGACCAACAGGCACCAGGAGCCAGACTTGCTTTGTAACAACCCACTCTTTTAATAATGATGTTTATCCATTTATGAGGGCTTTGCTATCATGACCCAGTCACCTCTTCCTAGGTCCCACCTCCCAACACTGTTGCACTGGGGATTAAGTTTTTAACACATGAAATTTTGGGAGACACATGCAAACCATAGCCCTGCCCATGCTGCGGTGAACCTCTCTGCAGTTCTGGGGATGCCACAACTACCCTGGCCCTAGAGGATGCCAGTGTCTGGAACCATGCCAGCCCAAAGGGTGGCCACAGACTTGTTCTTAATTCTACTTCACTGAAGCCTCTAGGAAAACCGGAAAGAAAAATAGAGAATCTTCTGCCTGGCTTCTGGATGTGGCTGTTCTCAGAGCCCACAGGCATAGATCTGTTCCCGTGTTTCTCATGGGAGCTTCCTTATCAAACGGCAGGGGCACCTTCCGGAGCTCTCTGGTCAGAGTCAGCTTCTCTTACCACACTCGCAATGCCATCTAGGTGCACAACTCTAGTGGGCAGTGTTTTCATAAAATACAAATGAATGACACCCCCGGAGTTGTCCAGTAGAGTATCCCTGAGTGTACCTACTTCACAGACTTCTCAGGACACAGGGTCTGGAGAGGAAGCCCAGAAAGCCCAAGAATTCTGTTCTTGCCTTTCCCCTGTCCAAGGCCCTCCTTGCAGGCGCTTATTGGATATTTTAGCTTTAGCCTCTTCCCAGTATGCCTGACATCGGGGTGAGCTTGCCCCTCACCCACAGAATGGGGTGCCCTGTGGGCCCCAGAATTGAGTACATATACAGTCCATGACTAACTTTGATTACACCACCATGTGTTCACGAGTCTGTCTCTCCTACTGTGTGCCCCCTAAGGGCAGGGACTGGGTCTTAATTCATCTTTGTATTTCTAAAACACAGCAATATTAGTCACTGGTGAGTAGTTGATGAATGGATGACTAAGACTCAATAATGGCATTAGCTTTAAAAGGCATCAGCAGGTGATTTCTGAAAACTTGCCAGATCCCCATGTCTGAGTTCTCCTTTCATCTCCTCCTTGACACCCCTAAGAATCCTTGCCATGGCCCCCTTCCAATCCATCTCACCACCTCCTCACCTCGGCCAGGAATGGCCTAGCCCAGTGTTTTTTTTATTCTTGGCTGCATATTAGAATCACATGGAGAGCTTAAAAAATATACTGATGCCTAGATCTCGCTCCAGACCAACTAAACCCAGTGTGCAGCTGAGGTTGAGAACCTCCACGCCCAGGCCACCAGAAAGTTCCACATCACATGCTCTGAGGCAGCAGGCTCTTTGAAAGCATGGGTTGGTATTCACAGCACTTGGCATTCATAGTATACATGGAAAGTCTAGAGAGAAATAAAAAAAACAAAAGAAAACAGGAGGGGAATTAAAAACAGAAAACAGCAACAACAGAAAAAACACCTTTATGCCCTGGAAAAGAGCCTGCCCTTTTGTAATGCCCTGGGCAGCTGGATTAGGAATATCTACTGTGAGGTACTAGATGTACTTCTGCTCTGAGACTTTGGTCCTGCAATCCGCTGTTGCCCAGACTTCCATGGGCCTTTCAGGCTTTTACTGTGCTCAGCATGTGATCAGCTTGCTGAGGCCCTAACACCTACTACACTCACTGCAGCCTACTGTTCACTTGCCGCTCAGCGAAGCCCAGGCTGGCCATCATCCTTGCCGAACCCCGGTGACCTCTAGTTTAATTGGCTTTGGTGGCCTCAGGGAGGTCAACTTGAGATGGTCAGTTGATTACCCAAGGGCCTGCACCTGCCTGGGAGGGCAGCTGGATAACTGCATAATAATCAGGGCTACAAGGCCATGCCCCTAGGCTGGGCCAGAGCACATAGAGAAACTTAATTTTGACTTTTTAGCTGCCACTGCGGCTGTGAGTCTCTGGAGCAGTTTTTGCTTAAACATGTACCATTAACCTTGCCCTCATGGCTGTCTTTTCCCCAGCTTCCTTCTTCCAGGGGGCCAGAGACTTAATTAAAGACCCTTTACCTTTCTTTACACTTTTGGTCATTTTAATGGGAATGCTTGAATTGGGTTCTGTCCAGAGAAGCCAAGTCAAAAAGCAGTTACCTATTATCTCTCAGGATCATAGAGTGTCAGAGAGGGAATCTGAGACATCACCCATCACAGAGGTTCTCAAGCCTGGCAGTAGAGTAGAACCATCTGGGGAGTTTGAAAAGGACTGGTGGCTAGGCCTGACTAATTCAATAGCATCTCTAGAGGTGGGGCTCAGGCACCGGTGTTTGCAAAGCCTCCTTGTGATGCTAATGAATAGTCATTGTTGATAACCATTCACTAATCAAAATTCCTTTATTTTTCATATGAGAAAATTAAGACTGAAGTGCTTGGGGGCAATTCTGAGCTGCTAGCCTTACTTGGATGTCCAGGTAATCTGGAAGCAGAACAATAACCCATAAAGTTCTGTTCTTATCTGCCAATTAGATCTCTCTGGAGACTACTAGCCGGCTCTCTCGCCTTCTTTCCACTGTTTACATTTTTTTTTTTTTTTTTGAGACGGAGTCTTGCTCTGTCGCCCAGGCTGGAGTGCAGTGGCACAATCTCGGCTCACTGCAAGCTCCGCCTCCCGGGTTCACGCCATTCTCCTGCCTCAGCCTCTCCGAGTAGCTGGGACTACAGGTGCCCGCCACTACGTCCAGCTAATTTTTTTTTTTTTTTTTGTATTTTTAGTAGAGACGGGATTTCACCGTGGTCTCGATCTCCTGACCTCGTGATCCGCCCGCCTCGGCCTCTCAAAGTGCTGAGATTACAAGCGTGAGCCACCGCGGCCGGCCACACTGGCCACACTGTTTACATTTCTGAGTCAGAAATCTGAGAGGGTCGGCCAGATGTGGCAGCTCACGCCTGTAATCTTAGCACTTTGGGAGGCCGAGGCCAGTGGATCTCTATAGGTCAGGAGTTCGAGACCAGCCTGGCCAACATGGTGAAACCCCATCTCTACTACAATACAAAAATTAGCTGGGCATGGTGGTGGGCACCTGTAGTCCCAGTTACTCAGGAGGCTGAGGCAGGATAATTGGTTGAACCTGGCAGGCAGAGGCTACAGTGAGCTGATATTGTGCTGTTGCACTCCAGCCTGGGAGACAGAATGAGACTCTGTCTCAAAAAAAAAAAAAAAGGAAATCTCTGAGGTCCTAGAATCTCTCTTCTTTCTAAAACCGCAACACCCCCCCTTTTTTTTTTTTTTGAGATAGAGTCTCAATCTGTTGCCCAGGCTGGAATGCAGTGGCACAATCTCGGCTCACTGCAACCTCCGCCTCCCAGGTTCAAGTGATTCTCCTGCCTCAGCCTCTTGAGTAGCTGGAATTACAGGCACCTGCCACCATGCCCGGCTAATTTTTGTATTTTTAGTACAGATGGGGTTTCACCATGCTGGCCAGGCTGGTTTTGAACTCCTAACCTCAGGCAATCTGCCTGCCTTGGCCTCCCAAAGTGCTGGGATTATAGGCATGAGGTTTTAGCCCCCAGCCTAAAACCCTAAACTCTTAATATACTCATTCAATAGATGTGCCAGTCAAAGTGCACCTTGCCTTGGGTCACCCAGCAAGTGTCTTTGTCCAGGGTTCCATTTTCAGTCCCCCATGGCCACAATCTGCTGAACTTGGGCTCTCAATAGAGGGTGCCAGGAGCATGGTTCATCTTCAGTCCTATTTCAAAGCTGGAAGTTAGGACACTTTGAATACTTAACTGAGGGGGAAGCTAGACGTTTTGGGTTTTTTTTTTTTTGGCCCTCTTTTCATTTTGTAGGTGCTAAGTCATTATGACAACACAGTGGGGCTGAAGCTGCAGGTGAGGAAGAGGTAACCACGCTGTGTGACAAGCAAAGGATCTAGAGTGGAAAAATTATAGGAGACATGCGCTCACTCTCACGGTGGTGCAAGAGCCTCCATGCATGTTACGCTGTCGGCTCCTCATCTGCCTCACCCTAGACCCAGCTCTAAGGCAGGAAGAGGGAGGGCAGGGGAAGGCGAAAAATTCCATCCTAGCTGCGGGGCTAAATCTAGAATTTATTCCAAGTTAAATATAGATGGAATGCTAGAATGCCAGTCTTAGCTTGCCTTAGGCAGCGAGTCCGGCTCAAAGACCAATGACCTTGCAAGCGGAGAAGGCCATCGCCGAGAGCCCCCCATGGACGCCGACGCTGAGGAATGTTCAGCCTTTCTCCCTCCCACTGTAGCCCCCTGCTTCACCGGCCTAACGGAGCCTCTGAGCGAAGGTGGCCCCTACAGAGGCACAGTACAGCGACTCCTCAGAAGGGGCAAGTCTAAATGTTTCTTTTTCTTTTTCTTTTTACTTGAGACCTTGCTTCATAAGTCCTGAGGCTTCGCATCGCTCCTGGAGTACAGGGCAGGAAGTGTGACTTCAGAGCAAGGGAAAGTAAGTCTCTCCTCTTCTTTGTGGAAATGTTCAACTTCATGGTCCACTCTGCCCCAGAGTTCGTAATTAGAGCTTTATACCCTTTGCCTAATGTGAACTGCAAATTCCTTGGGGAGTTAGCGTACATTGAACCGTATTAGTTGTTATTGAGAGCTGGAATGCCTGCCCCAACGCAGTATGAAACAACCAATCTCACACCCCTGCGGGTGCGACTTCCGTCCCTTCACTGCTGAGATGCGTGTTAGGCGCCCCTGACCTGAGGCAAAGCTCTTTTCACCATCTGCATCTGATAATCAATTATCATGTGTTATCCTGTAACTTCACTGTATTGTTTTATTAAAATTGTATTAATGTTCAGTGCAACACGCAATCCTGGACTAAAGAACATTAGTGGAAAAACTGGTGCCATCCGAATAAAAGTCTGTAGTTAATAGCATTGTAACAACATTGATTGCTTTTTCTTTTTCTTTTTTTGTTTTTGAGATGGAGTCTCGCTTTGTCCCCAGGCTGGAGTGCAATGGTGTGATCTTGGCTCACTGCAACCTCTGCCTTCCGGGTCCTAGTGATTCTCCTGCCTCAGCCTCCTGAGTAGCCAGGATTACAGATGCCCGCCACCACATCCAGCTAATTTGTGTATTTTTAGTAGAGACGGGGTTTCAACATATTGGCCTCGCTGGTCTTGAACTCCTGACCTCAGGTGATCCACCCACCTCGGCCTCCCAAAGTGCTGGGATTACAGGCGTTAGCCACTGTACCCAGCTAACAACATTGATTTCTTAGTTTAGACAAATGTACTCTGGTTGAATAAGATGTTAACATTAGGAGAGGCTGGGGGGCAACTATATGGGAGCTCATTGAGCTATCTCTGCAACTTTTTTATAAATTTAAAATTATTCCAGGCCTGACATGGGGGCTCACGCCTGTAATCCCAGCACTTTAGGAGGCCAAGGCGTGCAGATCGCTTGAGGCCAGGAGTTTGAGACCAGCCTGGGCAACATGGTGAAACCTCATCTCTACTAAAACTACAAAAATTAGCGGGGCATCATGGCTCATGCCTGTAATCCCAGCTACTCCGGAGGCTGAGGCAAGAGAATCGCTTGAACCCAGAAGGCAGATGTTGCAGTGAGCCGAGATCGCACCACTTCACTCTAGCCTTTTAAAATGTACTTTTATAAATATCTTTGACAAAATGCCTTTAAAATGTCTTTTCTGGTGTGCGTACGTGCGTGTGTGTGTGTGTGTGTGTGTGTTTGAGTTTCCTTCAGATAACTGAGAGCTTGTTTTCACATGAAGCAAAAATCTGCTCATGCATATTGTTTGGGAAAGTCTTGTTTTCTTGGAGGTCTGGAGGCTCTAAAAAATACCTACGGCTTCCTTCTATTCATTTTATATATTTTGGTCCAAAGATTTCATAATTCCATCCCCACCCTGGCTATTCCCTAGGGTTATGAGAGAAAAAGAAAAATATTTTGTAAAGAGCAGGGATTGTATTCTTTTCTTGGCATGTTCCCCTACAAAGCATTGTGTATACTTAAGCCTCTGTATAAATAAATGACACAAATATAGATGTTATGGGGGAGGGTTCATCTTGCCTGATGGCTTTCTGGGGCCCAGTGCAACTGTTTTGTTCACGTGTTTATGAATTGAGGCTAGCTTGGGCTTTGAATTAGGACCAAGAAGAGATGTAAACACCCACCATATTGATTGTCACACATGACCCTTTTTTGGAATTTGAGGAAGAAGATGATGAAAAGGGAAGGGGAAAAGAAGAAAAACTGGTGGCCAGGCGGTGTGGCTCATGCCTGTAATCCCAGCACTTTGGGAGGCCGAGGTGGGTGAATTACTTGAGGTCAGGAGTTTGAGACCAGCCTGACCAACATGGTGAAACCCCGTCTCCATTAAAAATACAAAAATTAGCTCGACGTGGTGGCGGGCGCCTGTAATCCCAGCTACTCAGGAAGCTGAGGCAGGAGAATCACTTGAACCCAGCAGGCAGAGGTTGCCGTGAGACAAGATCACGCCATTGCACCCCAGCCTGTGGAACAGAGTGAAACTCTGTCTCCAGAAAAAGAAAAAATAGAAGAAGGAGGGTGGGCACTGTGCCTCATGTCTGTAACTCCAGCACTTTGGGAGGCCCTAGTGGGAGGAATGCTTGAGCCCAGGAGTTTGAGACCAGCCTGGGCAACATAGCAAGACCTTGTCTTAATTAAAAAAAAAAAAAAAAATAGAAGAAGGAGATAGGGTTGCAAGAGCCCTAAAAAAGGTGAAGGCTCAATCTAAAGTGCATCCAGTTTCCTGGGGATCCTGTTGAAATGCAGATTTGGATTCAGTAGGCCTGCAGGGGCTGGGATTCTTCCGGTCAAACCAGCTCCCAGTGAGGCTGCTGCTCCAGGGACCTCACTGGAGAAGTAAGGCCCGGCAGAGACTGTACCTTCAAAGCAGTAGTGCAATGGCACTCTCTGTCACTGCTACTACTCTTGACTTCTGGTTTTTTCTAGCACCTCCCAGATCACTATTACCGCCTGGATCACTGCCAGTGCTTTTTTTTTTTTGTACATGATGTCAAAAATGCGAAAGCTTTACAAAGCTTCCCTCAACATTTCATAGGGGAAATCTCTTCCAAAGTCTCTCGGGTAGCTTCTTTTTCCCTTCTACCATGACTTTTTATTTCTTGATCTAATTTCCAGTCCTTTCTTAGTTTGAATCACTCATTCACTCAATTCTCTGTCCTCCTCTTTCTATCCAAACTAGTTTTATTTCTCTAGATGTTTTTTGTTTTTGGAGATGGAGGGGGATCTCGCCATGTTGCCCAGCTAGTCTTGAACTTCTGAGCTCAAGGAATCCTCCCACCTCAGCCTCCTGAGCAGCTGGGACTGCAGGTGTGCTCCATCATTCCTGGCTAATCTAGAGATTTTAATGCACAGTCTGCACCAAGAATAGTTTCCACCTTTTCTTTTTGGTCCCACTTGGGAACGAAATTAGCATCTCTTAATAGTGGGTGAAATTAGAGTAGACTCAGTGTTTAGCTTTTGTTCATCTCCCAGGCCACTTCTTTATGAAGTAACCTCCATCGCAATGCATAGTTTCTAGAAAGTCTGAAGAAGCACTGATGTTTTCCCTTGAATGCAGTTTCTATGTCACCGTGGTAAACAAGAATTTTCAGGATTGCAGTCAAGGACAGCCTTTCAAATTCTCTTTGGATGAAACTGATCCCCAAGGCTGCCCAACCTCTCTATAACTAAGAAGCTTACAAGGCCAAATATTTGATGCACTGGCCTGAAAACAATGATTTGGATGTCAATCACTGACGACACATCATAATGCTTACCACCACCCTTCCAAACCCACTCCCGACCAGTAAACAGTGATTATGCTGACAGAGCTGAAACAAACCTTTACATCTGTAAGTATCCATTTAACTCCCGAAACCTTAAAGCTTGGCTTGGTGATCATCTCATTCGATTTTTCTGCAGGGTGCCAATACCAAAAGGATACAGTATTATTTAAAAGTGGCTTATGTACCATTCTATGAAATGAAACTGTCTATGAACTGGTATTTGCGCAAATTTATGTTGTAATGGTAAATGATACTTATCATGAAGAGCCTGGAGCACTCGCTTAAGTGCCTTCTGAACCATGCAAGAAAGCTGCAATATTTGTATAATATTTTATGGTGTTAAATATATTTGAAGTTAATTCTTGGGAAATTGGCCATCTATGCCTAATAATACCTTAAACTGGCAGATTTATTTTCAGCTTATTCCGCATTTTCAGCAAGAACATTTTATAAACCATATTTTAAAACTGAAGGAATTGAAATGCAAAGTCCATAGGTGGTAGTAAGTGGAAAATCAGGACAAGAACCCAAGCCTTCTGTTTTCTTTTATATGGTTCTTTACTTGATTAACCAGAAGATCCATTCCTCTTAATAATCACTAACAGATAAAGTTAACTGAGTGTAATCCTGGGTCTAAAGTGTGACAATAAACTAAGGAGAAAAATTTGGTTTTACCTCCATCTACATCCTGACAGAATTTTCTTTCTCTTTTTTCTTTTTTGAGATGGAATCTTGCTTTGCTGCCCAGGCTGGAGTGCAATGGCACCATCTCGGCTCACTGCAGCCTCCACCTCTCAGATTCAAGAGCTTCTCCCACCTCAGCCTCCCAAGTAGCTGGGATTGCAGGCATCCGCCATCACACCTGGCTAATTTTTGTATTTTTAGTAGAGACAGCGTTTCACCGTGTTTGCCAGGCTGGTCTCGAACTCCTGACCTCAGGTGATCTGCCTGCCTCAGCTACCCACAGCACTGGGATTACAGAAGTGAGCCACCGTGCCCGGCCTCCTTTTTTTTTTTTTTTTTTTTTTTTGAGACAGAGTCTCACTCTGTCGCCCAGGCTGGATGGAGTGCAGTAGTGTGATCTCGGCTCACTGCAACCTCTGCCTCCCAGGTTCAAGCGATTCTCATGCCTCAACCTCCTGAGTAGCTGGGACTACAGGCACCTGACACCACGCCTGGCTAATTTTTGTATTTTTAGTAGAGACGGGTTTCACCACGTTGGCCAGGCTAGTCTTGAACTTCTGGCCTCAAGTGATCTGCCGACCTGAACCTCCCAAACTGTTGGGATTATAGGCATGAGCCACTGCACCCAGCCCAGTATATCCATATCCAAAATTCCATGGAAGTTGTCTTTTAATTTGTCTGGGGACGATATACACTTATAACTTTATTTTTCTTCTCACACTTTTTATGAGTCAACCAAGAAAAAGAAAATGACTTGTTACCTTGGAATCACAGCCAATTTAAATCCAATTTGATTCAACAAACATCAGTTAAGTATCTATGTGGCACGCACGGTGCTGGGCTTTGGAAATAGAGTGGCTGGTAAGACATGGTCCTCTCCACCTGGAAGGATTTACAGAGTTGTTAAATAGGTGCTGAGGCTACTGTAGTGGCCCAAGAGGGAATGGTCAACTGGGAGATGAGTTACTGGGGAGGGAGCAGCTAATTTTTGAGGATGAGCGGGCAATTCCAAGGCATATGGGCACATAGAACGTGTGATTATTCCAGAGGGAGAAAAGCTGACATGCGGTCACACCGCTGGGTCAACCAAGCTGCCAATAGTCTGGAGGCCCGAAGGTGAGAGTCTGGAGGTCATGTGAAGAGATAGGCCTAGGTCAGGCACTATGGCACACACCTTTAATTCCAGCACTGTGGGAGGCTGAGACGGGAGGATCTCTTGAGCCCCTGAGACTAGCCTGCGCAACATAGTGAGATCCCCATCCCTACAAAAATTTAAAAAATTAGCCAGGTGAGTACCTGTAGTCCCAGCTACTTGGGAGGTTGAGGAAGGAGGATTGCTTGGGCCTGGGAGGTGGAGGTTGCAGTGAGCCAGCCATGATTGTGCCACTGCACTGCAGCCTGGATGACAGAGTGAGACATTGTCTCAAAAAAAAAAAAAAAAAAAAAATTAAAAAAAGAGAGAGATAGGGCTGAGCCAAACCCTGTGTGTCACATTAATGGGCAGTGGAAATTGAAGTTTCCCCATTGACAAGGGGAAACCAAAGAAGAATTTTAAGTAGGAGAGTAACTATGGCAATTCCAGCTTTTGGCCCACATGAAGTTTCCTCCTCCTCTTCTCTCACTGGTCACTCTTGCCCTCTGACAGGATATACCTTCTGCTCTCCACATTTATAACCAGCCAGCTCTAGCAAAACCCCTGATGGCCATTTTACTCAGAGGCCCTGCATCCTCCCACTATACAGACTGTAGGATTTTTGGTCCCAAAATATGTTACCCACTCAATGACCTGTTTTATTTGCCAGACTTGACCTAAATGGTTAATCATATTTCTTAATAGTTGATACGGTTTGGCTCTGTGTCCTCACCCGAATGTTGTTGAAATGTAATTTGCAATGTTGGGGAAGAGACCTGGTAGGAGATGATTAGATTGTGGGGGTGGATTTGCCCCTTCCTGCTCTCGTGAAGGTGAGTTTTCGTGAGATCTGGGTGTTTAGGTCTTATTGTTTAAAAGTGCGTAGCCCTTCCCAATTGGCTGTCTCTCCCTTTCTCCTTTCCAGCCATGAGAAGACATGCCTTGCTTCTCCTCTTCACCTTCTGCCATGATTGTAAGTTTCCTGAGGCTTCCCCAGCTATGCAGAACTGTGAGTCGATTAAACCTCTTTTCTTCATAAATTACCCAGTCTCACGTAGTTCTTTATACCAATGTGAGAATGGACTAACACAATAGTCAAGATAAAAGAAGTTGGGACTTCCCACTAAACAAAGTATGAATCTCAGTTCCAGATGCTTGGATAGTCTAAGTTTTGGGCTGTAGTCATCCTTGGTGCTACAAGAATGATGAATTTTAGAGGTCAGTAGATTGAGTTATGACTGCAGGAGAAAACAAATCTCACTCTGGTCCAACAGCTTAAAATCTGCTTTATTTGAGGATGACCCAGTGTGGTAGTCAGGGTTCTCCAGAGGAACAGAACCAGTAGGATGTGTGTGTGTGTGTGTGTGTGTTTGTGTGTGTGTAAAGAAAGTGGCTCACTCAGTTTTAGAGGCTGGCAAGTCCCAAGATCTGCAGGGTGATTCAGCAAACTAGAGACCCAGGAGAGTCAATGATGTTGTTCCAGTTCAAGTCCAAAGGCCTAAGAACCAGAAGAGCTGATAGTGTATTTCCAGTCTGAAGACCAGTAGGCTTGAGACCCAAGAAGAACTGATGTTTCAGTTTGAGTCTGAAGGCAGGAAAAACCAATGTCCCAGTTCAAAGGCAGTCAGGCAGGAGGAATTCTCTCTTACTTAGGGGAGGGTCAAATTTTGTTCTCTTCTTTCAACTGATTGAACGTCAGACAGGGGAATCTGCTTTACTCAATGTATTAGTCCATTCTTGCACTGTTATAAAGAAATACCCAAGACTGGGTAATTCATAAAGAAAAGAGGTTTAATTGGCTCGCTGTTCTGCAGGCTGTATAGGAGGCATAGCAGCTTCTAGGGAGGCCTCGGGAAACTTAAAATCATGGTGGAAGGTGAAGGGAAAGCAGGCACATCTTACCTGGCCAGAGCAGGAGCAAGAGAGAGGGAGGAGGTGCCACACACTTTTAAATAACCAGATTTCCTGAGAACTCTATCACGAGAACAGCACCAAAGCTGAAAATCTGCCCATTGATCCAATCACTCCCTACCAGGCCCCACCTCTAACACTGGGAATTACAATTCAATATGAGATTTGGGTAGGGACACAGATCCAAACCATATCACTCAGTCTATCAAGGTAAATGTTAATCTTATCCAAAAACACTCTCACATACAAAATAATGTTTGACCAATATCTGGGTACCCTGTGACCCAGTCAGGTTGACACAAAATTAACCATCACACCCAGTACATCAACAATATTTATACACTATAAATCATCAATAGCCAGGTGCGGTGGCTCACACCTGTAATCCCAGCACTTTGGGAGGCCAAGGTGGGCAGATCATCTGAGGTCAGGATTTCGAGACCAGCCTGGCCAACATGGCGAGACCCCGTCTCTACTAGAAGTACACAAATTAGCTGGGGGTGGTGGCAGGCACTTGTCATCCCAGCTACTCAGGAGGCTGAGGCAGGAGAATTGCTTGAACCTGGGAGGCAGAGGTTGCAGTGAGCTGAGATCAGGTCACTGCACTCCAGCCTGGGTGACAAGAGCCAGACTCCATCTCAAAAAAAAAAAAAAATCATCGATAATTTGTGCAGCATATACAAGGTATGTTTATTTCACAGGCATCCTGGTTTTGCAAGCTTTATCGTTTTTTTTTTCTTTTAAGATGGAGTCTCGCTCTGTTGCCCAGGCTAGAGTGCAGTGGCGCGATCTTGGCTCACTGCAAGCTTCGCCTCCTGGGTTCACGCCATTCTCCTGCCTCAGCCTCCCGAGTAGCTGGGACTACAGGCGCCCACCACCACGCCTGGCTAATTTTTTGTATTTTTTTTTAGTAGAGACAGGGTTTCACTGTGTTAGCCAGGATGGTCTCGATCTCCTGACCTCGTGATCTGCCCACCTCAGCCTCCCAAAGTGCTGGGATTACAGGCATGAGCCACCGCCCCCTGCCAGCTTTGTTGTTTTTATCAGCTAAGTTTTTAAAATTGAAAGTCCCCCACAAAGGGGCAGCATATATGTAAATACCTATTTTTATCTACCTGTACTTCCTTCACTAATATTTTAATTATCTTTGATCCTTTCTTTGAAGGATGAAAAATTTAAAACTACATGTTTCATATTTCCTTTGAGCCTTTTATCTTGTGCCTTTCTTGTTTTTGGTGATATTTTTAGAAAAAGATATTAAAAATGGTCATTATCAGTACTGTGGGCTCCTAATGAGGAGGAGGGAGCTAATTGGAACCAATGTTGACTTAGAGTGGAGGGGAGAGAGTTGGGGAGAATCGCTGCAGACCCCTCCTCCTCAGGAGGGGGACCTGTGGTCCAAACCACCAAGCTAGGGTAGAGCTGAGTCTGATCCAGCTGGTATGCTCTGTGGAGATTCTATCTGGGCTGAACATGCAGGGCACAAAATGAGATTTCTAAGCAGAGTTTGGGTGCCCTATTTGTATCCAATATGTTTATTCAAGCATCTATCTGTCCTGGGGAAAAGACTAGAACAAACAGGGCCCCAGCCAGTGCTACCAGGGTTCATGGAAGGACAGGGAGCTGGAAAGGTAATTGGAACCAGAGGTCACTGCAGAGAACAGTAATACAGATGGGCCACATGCAGTTGCTTGTGATAGGGAGACTACAGGTGCACACTCCTATAGACACAGATTCATTCTTGCCAGGAACACTGGGCATGGGATTCTTTTCACCTCCCCCTCAACAGTAGGTGATATGGTTTGGTTGTGTTCCCAATCAATCTCATCTTGAATTGTAGTTCTCATAGTCACCAGGTGTGTGAGTGAAACCAGGTGGAGATAAATGAATCATGGGGGCAGTTTTCCCCATTCTGTTCTCGTGATAGTGAGTTAGTTCTCACAAGATCTGAAGATTTTATAAGGGGCTTCCCCCCCTTCACTGGGCACTCATTCTCCTGCCGCCCTGTGAAGAGGTGCCTTCTGCATGATTGCAAGTTTTCTAAGGCCTTGCCAGCCATGCAGAACTGTGAGTCAATTAACACATTTTCCTTTATAAATTACCTAGTCTCCAGTATTTCTTCACAGCAGTGTGAGAACTGACTAATATAGTAGGGAAGGCTCTACATGCATTGCGAGCCTGACCTTGCATGGGCTCAAGGACCAGGCAGAATGAGCCTACAGATCTTGGCCTTCCTTTCTTCCGATTCTAAAGAGCTTTCCTCTTTGCCCTCTTTGGTATCTATTCCACAGTTACCACTGTCTTACATTTACATGTGTTACTTTACATCAGAGCAGTTTCATGCATAGTGCTTCAATCTGAATCTGATATCAGCCTTGAAAGATGAGTAAAGGAGACATGAGGGAATGGACAGCAAGCAATTTAACCAAAGCCACATACAGTTATTTTGCTCCCCGCTCAAGTTCAAGGCTCCTGCATCCTGAGATCAGTTCCGAGAGTCTACAGGAAGCTGCTGGCTCAGAAAACCAATGGTTCTGCATAAAGAGATACCTGTGGTTCTGCTAAGGTTTGCATCGGGCATTGGGAGCCTCATCTGGGTGAGTGCCATGGGCCCCAGTCTCTGAATCAGTCTTTCCCAACTACTTGTAGCCTGATTCTGAAATCTGCAGCTCATCAGCCCACCCTTGAATGCTCTCACCCTTGAATGATGACCCTGGATTTGACCTAGATCCTCACAGTTTGCCTGCAAAGCCCATACCTATCTCTTTAATGGAAGGAGATAGAGGACTTAGTTATCTCCAGATCCCTCAGGGTAAGAGTCTAGCGGAGCAAGCACCTGTCTGGGTAATGAATATTTCCTTCCTGCCTCACATTTTATTCCCTTTCATGAGGAATTTCTTGTGTGTCCTTTTTGATGATTAAAAATTATGTCTTGGCCGGGGCAGTGGCTCACACCTGTAATCCCAGTGCTTTGGGAGGCTGAGCCAGGAGGATTGGTTGAGGCCAGGAGTTTGAAAACAGCCTGGTCAACATAGCAAGACTCTGTCTTTATCTTTTTTTTTTAGACAAAATCTTGCTGTGTCAACCAGGCTGGAGTGCAGTGGCATGATCTCGGCTCACTGCAACATCCACCTCCTGGATTCAAGCAATTCTCCTGCTTTGGCCTCCTGAGTAGCTGGGATTACTGGCAAGTGCCACCATGCTCAGCTAATTTTTGTATTTTTAGTAGAGATAGGGTTTCACCATGTTGGTCAGGCTGGTGTTGAATTTCTGACCTCATGATCTGCCTGCCTTGGCCTCCCAAAGTGGTGGGATTACAGGCATGAGCCACGATGCCCAGCCTATCTTTTTTAATTTTTAAAAATTATGTCTCTCTTATGGATGGCAGTCCTGCTGTTAATGATGATCCTTTTCAGGAACTTTGGTCTTTGTGAGATGTGGAAGTAAACCTGCATGCCATACATGGGAGTGCTAAAGGGCAATGAATGATTAATTAATTTTAAAGTCACAAACTGAGTACAAGGTGAGACAGAAGCAGGCTCTAAATCCTTTTACTCCTAAACTCTGCCTCTCTCTAAACTGACAGACGACATTGGAGAGCTCTTTGATTCCTCTATTTAGCCAGGACAAAGAACTAGCTATAAATCTCCTGCAGGTAGAAGGTGCCAAGAGAATGACTGAAAGTGACACGATGCTACTGTTCATGCTTTTCTCATCTTTTGGTGTCTTTCCTAACACCCAAAGCTAAAGATTCTGAGAGGACACTAGGGTGGTTGGTCACAGTGTAGGGTATTACAAAATAGTCAGCTCTTCCACCTTCACCCTCCCAAATATACTTATTCCGAAGGTACTTAGAACTCTTAACTGTGGACTTTGGGGCACAGGATGGGTCTCAGACCAAGTTGCTGGTTGAGGAACAATTATATACACCCATCTCTACCATAGACTGAGCTGCAAGGGGTTTTGGAGGCTTATGGCTCTTTGACTATGTTTGAAAGTGAACCAGACAGTCTTCAACATAGGAAATAAACGGCACTCTTCTTATCATTCTGTGTCTCAGGTTGGGTGCCCTAGAAGCTGATCCCCAGGTGAGGGTTCGGGTACACATCTCAGTGGGGCAGCGCTGTAGGAGAAAGGGGTGAGTGAAACAGGATGAGACATGGGAAGGAACCAAGCAAGAATGTGATCCCAGATGGATTCTAGCTTCAGTCTGGCCCCTAAGGACATGACTTGCACCACAGAGTTGCTCCGACCTTCAGGCAGGGGTGCAGCCTTGTGTATAGGGGATCACTCCTCGTCAATCAGCAATCGGTTGGCTATCCTGGATGGGAGTGGTGGTGTACACTCCAGGATGAGGGGCTCTTGTGCAGCTGAGGGCACTTCTCTGGAGAAGAGGCCAGCTGTGAGCCCTTTGCAGCCATCAAGGAGCGGCACCAACAGAGTTCACCTGTGACATGAGGAGCCATAGTGACCAACACAGGCCATTGGGCAGAGCTGAGATCATAGAGACACCTGTCGTATTTTGGCTTCCTAGAATTAGGCTGAGGAGGTATACTATTATTAAGAGGTTGATCTAGGTTTTGTGTGGCCTGAAATTGTAATTTGGGGCCGGGCGCGGTGGCTCAAGCCTGTAATCCTAGCACTTTGGGAGGCCGGGGTGGGCGGATCACGACGTCAGGAGTTCGAGACCATCCTGGCCAACATAGTGAAACCCTGCCTCTACTAAAAATACAAAAAAATTAGCGGCGGGCGCCTGTAGTCCCAGCTACTCGGGAGGCTGAGGCAGGAGAATGGCGTGAATCCGGGAGGCGGAGCTTGCAGTGAGCCGAGATGGTGCCACTGCACTCCAGCCTGGGGGACAGAGCCAGACTCTGTCTCCAAAAAAAAAAAAAAAAAAAAAAAAAGAAATTGTAATTTGGGGAGACCTTTTTAAGGACAAGAACACAAAACTGTGAATTCAAAATTAGGTTCACAACCTGTACAAGTGGCAGGCCCTGAAGCTGAAGCTTTGTAAGCTTCATCTGTCTCTGGGTGTTTCAGTTCCTTTGGCCAAAAGAAAAAATTGAGGTTCAGAGCTTAAGTGAAATTGCCCAAAGACATCAGTTAAAAAGGTGGCTGGAGATAGAGCTTGATTCTTCTGGTTCATAGTCTAACACCTGCTCTGTTATAGCACGAGCCATACCCATTACAGATGACTGCTGGGAGGTCTAGAAGATAATAAACAAGAACATGCTTTGTAAGCTGTCCCTGAAGTGCCACGTGGCTATAAGGCATTATGATTAAATGGGCAATTGATCCGTGAGGTGGGATGTTGCCAACTTGAATAATTTGGTCAAAGGAGATATATTTTTTATCTCCTGAGTTTTCCACACTGGCTTGCTAGGTTTGTACAATTTTTTTCCCTTTTTTTTCACATTCCTGGTTTGATTCAAAGTTGCAAGCTTCCAAAATTGGCATAAGTCATGAAATAATAAATCTCTCAGCCTTGCAGCTACTTGCCTCAGCATGAAAATAGAAAATGGAGGCTTTGTCATAGAAAACAAGAGCATTCTTCCTTATTCTACCAGAATGAATCGTTGATGAGCACTCAACCATTCTTAAGAGGCAAGGCTGAGGAGATAAGAAAGGGTGCTCTCCGGAATTTATGGTGCAGAGCAATGATAGAGTGGGTTCCTAAAAACATTTCTCTGTCCAAAAATTGTTGGCAGCTGGCACAGCTAACTCTAAGTTCTGGATGCTAGTTTTTTTGTTTTGTTTTGTTTTGTTTTTTTTGAGACGGAGTCTCGCTCTGTCGCCCAGGCTGGAGTGCAGTGGTGCAATCTCGGCTCACTGCAAGATCCACCTCCCGGGTTCATGCCATTCTCCTGCCTCAGCCTCCTGAGTAGCTGGGGCTACAGGTGCCCGCTACCATGCCCGGTTAATTTTTTTTTTTTTTTGTATTTTTAGTAGAGATGGGGTTTCACCGTGTTAGCCAGGATGGTCTTGATCTCCTGACCTCGTGATCCACCCGCCTCGGCCTGCCAAAGTGCTGGGATTACAGGCGTGAGCCACTGCACTCAGCCGACGCTACAGTTTTTACCCAGTAAGTTCTCCCTCACCCAAGTTTTTATTAACAATGGGTTGGGGAGGTTTCACTTATCTGCTAAAGGTAAGTGGATGTTACTTAGCTGGGATTAAGTTGCCCCTTGCCTTCTTCCCTGTAGATTGGACAGCTCTATTGAATTGTTGGACAGTAGCACGCTGGAAGAGCTGAACAGCATTATTGAAAAACGCCCTTCTTTCAGAGAACTTTTGTTCACTCTGTCGAAGATGAAGTCCAAGACTCTAGGACTTCAGCATCTGCGCTGGTAGAGAGTGCTTATGCTAACCTCCTCTCCTATGAGGGAATCCCTTGTGGAATGTGTCAGGGAGGGGGTCAGTCAGCCACCATTGGAAACCTCCCACTGACAGGGACTCACTTCTTCCTGACATCTGCCTCATTGTTGGGGACTCAGGACAGCTTTTCTTACTCTGCCCTGAAATCTGCCTCCCTTTCATTTTTACCTATTGATATTTCTACCCACTAAGAGTTATTCTGTGTTAGGCCAGGCGTGGTGGCTCATGCCTGTAATCCCAGCACTTTGGGAGGCTGAGGTGGGCAGATCACCTGAGGTCAGGAGTTTGAGACCAGCCTGGCCCACATGATGAAACCCCGTCTCTACTAAAAATACAAAAATTAGCCAGGTATGGTAGTGTGCACCTGTAGTCCTAGCTACTCAGGAGTCTGAGGCAGAAGAATCGCTTGAACCTGGGAGGCAGAGGTTGCAGTGAGCCAAAACTGAGCCACTGCACTCCAGCCTGGGCGACAAGAGCGAAACTCTGTCTCAAAAAAAAAAAAAAAAAAAAAGGAGTAGTCATTCTGCGTTACTGAATCTTAGGGAGTAAGACCAAAGACTTCTTCTTGCCTCCCTTTTATACCTTGCAGAAATCATCACACTTGCAATGCTTTTTCTTTTTTTTTTTTTTTTTTGAGACGGAGTCTCACTCTGTCGCCCAGGCTGGAGTGCAGTGGCGCAGTCTCGGCTCACTGCAAGCTCCGCCTCCCGGGTTCACGCCATTCTCCCGTCTCAGCCTCTCCGAGTAGCTGGGACTACAGGCGCCCGCCACCACGCCCGGCTAATTTTTTGTAGTTTTAGTAGAGACGGGGTTTCACCGTGGTCTCGATCTCCTGACCTCGTGATCCGCCCGCCTCGGCCTCCCAAAGTGCTGGGATTACAAGCGTGAGCCACCGCGCCCAGCCTGCTTTTTCACATCTGGTTTTCTTGCTATGCTCTGCAGGCACATTTGACTTCTTTCTAGCTGCTATCCAATGGCTAGCAAGTATCTGGCCCATGTTTGGTGTCTGAGAAATGTGTGAGAAATGAATGAATGAGTGAATGAACAAAATCCATTTCTTCTACATGACAGCTTTTCAAATATTGAGAGAGTTGTTGGATTGTTTCTTTTATTCTCCATCTTTTTTTTTCCAACAAACTAATTACTCTTCAACAGTTCCTTGCATTTTCAGACCCACTTTGTTTTGTCAACTTCCTCTGACAGTATTAATTCCTATTAAATTGTGGCTTTGGCCAGGCGTGGTGGCTCATGCCTGTAATCCCAGCACTTTGGGAAGCCGAGGCGGGTGAATCACTTGAGATTAGGAGTTCAAGAACAGGCTGGCCAAGATGGGAAACCCTTGTCTCCACTAAAAATTAAAAAAATTAGCCAGGTGTGGTGGCAAGCACCTGTAATCCCAGCTACTAGGGATGCTGAGACATGAGAATTGATGAACACAAGAAGCAGAGGTTGCAGTGAGCCGAGATCACGCCACTACACTCCAGCCTGGGTGATGGAGCCAGACTCCATAAAAAAAAAAAAAAAAAAAAATCTGACTTTTACAAGTGTTCACAGCACCCCAGATAAAGTGTCACTGGGGTGGGGTAGCGTGGGATCATCTTGTGGACACCATGAGCTTTTTATTGAAAGAAGGCTCCATGAATTCCTTCCAGTACTTTTATGACTGTTCCTACTCAGACAAAGAAGGATATCATGTCACTGGATTTGGAGCCAGACATAGTTGTGTGTGCATTTGAGTTCTACCACTTGCACCTGTGCTCTTATGTAACTTATCCTTTTTGCCTTTTTTTTTTTTTCTCTTTTTCGGGAGAACGGGGTCTCGCTATATTGCCCAGGCAGGTCTTGAACTCCTGGGCTCAAGCTATCCTCCCGCCTCTTGCCTCCCTGAGAGCTGGGATTACAGGCGTGAGCCACCGCGCCCGGCCCCTTTTTGCATTTTAAATTCAGCAGCTGTAAACTGAAGCTAATTCTACAAATCTGTTGTGAAGGTGGACCAAAATAACATATGTAAAGTCCCTGGCACATTTCCTGACCTGTGCATAGTAGACACTCAATACAATGGGCGCTATAACTATTTTTCATGATCTCTGATTGAGGTAATATCAAGGGAGTCAGTTAGATTAAGGCTAGATTCACATTTAATTAGAGTACACAATAGTTAAAGTATGCTAATAAAGAGACCCCTAGAGCTTTGGATATGAAAAAAATCAATGCATATTCTGCATTCAAAAAGCAAAGTCTGTAGCAACTATACAATCATTTAAATGAACATGATAATACTCTTTGAGACTTCCCAGAAGTTTTTATAATATAATCTGTTTAGTTTAGGTAAGTCCAGTTTCATCCACAGGGGAACAGAGGCAAGGAAATATATAAGGTGATACATACCTGGTAGGTTTTGCTGTTTCACTGGGCTACAAAGTAGGCCATAGAACCATCTAATATGGTTTATAGTAGACTGGAAGGGCAGGATACAACGCAATGCTCCCACCAACTTCAGAGCCACTGGAAGGGCAGAAGAGTGCTGGAGAATGTGGAGGCCTGTTGCCTGGGACTAGTTTTCTCCTCTTCCTTTATACTTGAACACTTAGGCACAGGTCCATGCTCAGAGATCTCTGCCAAATGCTTACAGAGGGTACCTAGAATTGGCTGCCTGACCTTTGCCTTCTAGTACGTTGACTAAAAGGAATTGCTCCAAGCTTTAGACTGCAGCAAGATAGTGAATGTTTTTAGCTCCAAGGTACCTGAGCTTAGCCAGCTGAGAGAGGCCATCTCTCGGTTGGCCTGTTTGATAACAGAGGACATGCTATGTGCAGCTCATTTGTGCTCTAAGGCCTATGGAGAATAAAGGCATGAGGGCCTGGAGTTGGGGCTCATAGAATCATTCCTCTTCTGTTTATGTTACTGGTCTGATCATCTTAGATGAGCAGAAATTACAGTTGGTCTGCTATTTGTCCAATATCTCCTATCCCTCCCTGGTTTTTACACAGCGAGGCCATTTCATTTAATGGTTTCTCAACTGTGGGGAGGGGCCCAGTTTGGGGCATGTGGATATTCGCTCTCACTTACCAGTTTGCTTATAGAACTCTGTCCTTGGCCTTGGAGAAGGTTCTTCAAGATCATGAATGGTGAGGGTAGATGGAGAAATGAGTTGGGTGTGGGCTGATGGTATGATGAAGCGCAGGAGGTGAAGTTTTCAAGATCTTGGGATTTGGGGATCTTCTTGACTTAATATATTTATGGCTTTCATTGTATTGTACATTCAAGATCAAGATTTAAGATCTTGAAACATAAGTGGGCCATTCATTGAGGCTAGAATGTGAACCAAAGGGGGCCCACGTCCTTGGAACTTTTCTTTTTCCTTCCTTCTTTTGTGTATATCTCAGAATTCTAGGTGAGTCATTTAGATGTCACATTTAATGAGGCACCTGCCTAGGGACTTTAGTGAGCAACCCTAAAGCCAGTTGCAAGGAACTCCAAGATTAGAACATGTGTCATTTAGATCTTTGTCCGTGGCATGTGACACTGCTTGCTACTGACAAAAACAAAAAGCAAATCGATTTCCCCCTTCCTTCAAAATAAATAACAGAAAAACATGGGATGTGAGTGAGAAGGCTTGGAGATTCTATTTGTACTAACCCTAGAACATTGGCCAAGATGAAAACCACTCTTGGCAGGGCACGGTGGCTCATGCCTGTAATCCCAGCACTTTGGGGCAGGCAGATTACGAGGTCAGGAGTTTGAGACCAGCCTGGTCAATATAGTGAAACCCTGTCTCTACTAAAAATATAAAAAAAAATTAGCTAGGCGTGGTGGCTGGCACCTGTAATCCCAGCTACTTGGGAGGCTGAGGCAGGAGAATTGCTTGAACCCGGGAGGCGGAGGTTGCAGTGAGCCGAGATTGCGCCACTGCACTCCAGCCCAGGCGATGGTGCAAGACTCCATCTCAAAACAAATAACAAAAGAACCGCTCTTATCAGTAAAATGGAAAGGTTAAATGGAAATACGGAAATTACCTTCTAGCCAAAATAGGGGATGCAAATGAGGATTATGATTAGAATTATTGAGATGGAAGAGAAAAAAATAAAGGTAGCTTAGGTATGTTAGGTATGATTTCTTTTTTCTTTTTTTTTGAGATGGGGTCTCGCTCTTGTTGCCCAGGCTGGGGTACAGTGGTGCAATCTCGGCTCACTGCAACCTCCACCTCCCAGGTTCAAGTGATTCTCCTGCCTTAGCCTTCTGAGTAGCTGGGATTATGGGCACCTGCCACCATGCCCAGCTAATTTTTGTACTTTTAGTAAAGATAGGGTTTCCCCATGTTGGGCAGGCTGGTCTCAAACTCTTGACCTCAGGTGATCCACCTGCCTTGGCCTCCCAAAGTGCTGGGATTACAAGCATGAGCCACCACACCTGGCCTAGGTATGGTTTCTTTTGGAAATATTAGGACTTGGGTGACATCCATGGGCATGGCCTCTACAGAATGGAAACCCTGCTTCTCTCCACATTCCCACTTCTGACACCAGGCTGAACAGGTCATGTGGTCAAAATGCCCATACCAAGGGCTCTTCTCCTCTTGGTGCTCCTGGGATAAAAGTAGTAGGAGCCAGTATTTATTGAGCAAGTAATATGAGCAGGCACTGTGTGAAAAGCTTAATTCAGGCCGGGCGCAGTGGCTCACGCTTGTAATCCCAGCACTTTGGGAGGCCGAGGCGGGCGGATCACGAGGTCAGGAGATCGAGACCACGGTGAAACCCTGTCTCTACTAAAAAATACAAAAAATTAGCCAGGCGTGGTGGCGGGCGCCTGTAGTCCCAAGCTACTCGGAGAGGCTGCGGCAGGAGAATGGCGTGAACCCGAGAGGCGGAGCTTGCAGTGAGCCGAGATTGCGCCACCGCACTCCAGCCTGGGTGACAGAGCGAGACTCCGTCTCAAAAAAAAAAAAAAAAAAAAGCTTAATTCATATTATCTCACTTATTTCTCACTATAAGTCTCTATCACCATTTTTTAGACAAGAAGACTGAGACTAAGAGGTTATCATTTGCTCAAGATCACGCAGCAAATAGGAATATAATTCTTTCATTTTTTCTAAATGTCTTAATCACTCTGACTCACACCTGTGTTGTTTTAGTCTTTTTGGTGTTCTAGTCTTTTTCTGAGGTTTCCACTTTAGCTATTTGCTAGGTAACTGCCCATCAGGTTCACCTTGCTTGCTGCCTAGACAGAGCCAATTTATTGAGACAAGGGAATTGCAATAGAGAAAGAATAATTCATGCAGAACCGGCTGTGTGGGAAACCAGAGTTTTATTATTACTCAAATCAGTCTCTCAAGCATTCAGGGATCAGAGTTTTTAAAGATAATTTGGTAGGTAGGGGCTTGGGAAGTGGGGAACACTGATTGGTCAGGTTGGAAATGGAATCATAGGGGGTTGAAGTGAGTTTTTCTTGCTGTCTTCTGTTCCTGGGTGGAGTTGCAGAACTAGTTGAGCCAGCTTATGGTCTGGGTGGTGTCAGCTGATCCATCAAGTGCAGGATCTGCAAAATATCTCAAGCACTGAACTTACATTTTATAACAGTGATGTTATCCCCAGGAGCAATTTGGGGAGGCTCAGACTCTTGCAGCCAGAGGCTGCATGACCCCTAAACCATAATTTCTAATCTTGTAGCTAATTTGTTAGTCCTGCAAAGGCGGACTGGTCCCAAGACAAGAAGGGGGTCTTTTTGGAAAGGACTATTACCAATTTTGTTTCACAGTTGAACCATAAACTAAATTCCTTCCCAAGGTTAGTTCGGCTAATACCCAGGAATAAACAAGGGCAACTTAAAGGTTAGAAGCAACATGGAGGCTGGGCGCAGTGGCTCATGCCTGTAATCTCAGCACTTTGGGAGGCCGAGGCAGGCGGATCACCTGAGGTCAGGAGTTCAAGACCAGCCTGACCAACATGGAGAAACCCTGTCTCTACTAAAAACATAAAATTAGCTGGGCGTGGTGGCACATGCCTGTAATCCCAGCTACTCGGGAGGCTGAGGCAGGAGAATTGCTTGAACCCAGGAGGCGGAGGTTACGGTGAGCCAAGATCAAACCATTGCACTTCAGCCTGGGCAACAGAGAGAGACTCTGTCTCAAAAAAAAAAAAAAAAACAAAAGCGCAAGATGGAGTCACTTAGGTCTGATGTCTTTCACTGTCATAATTTCCTCAGTTATAATTTTTGCAAAGGCGGTTTCACCAATTTCATTACCATATCTACAAATTCAAATGCATCCAGCAGAGTAAACCCCCCTAGATTGCAAACGTAAAAATGAAGATTTATTTTGCCTGTCGTGTTTACAACTATATCTCCTGCCACATAATAGGTACTTTATATATATTTGTCATATGAAAGATTAATTGAATGGGTTGGGCACAGTGGCTCAATTCTGTAATCCCAGCACTTTGGGAGGCCAAGATGGGAGGATTGCTTGAGGTCAGGAGTCTAAGGCTGCAGTGAGCTATGATGCCACTGCATTCCAGCCTGGGAAACAGAGTAAGACCCTATCTTAAAAAAAAAAAAAAAATGTGGAAGACAGTGTGGCAATTCCTCAAGAATCTAGAACTAGAAATACCATTTGACCCAGCCATCCCATTACTGGGTATATACCCAAAGGATTATAAATCATGCTGCTATAAAGACACATGCACACGTATGTTTATTGCGGCACTATTCACAATAGCAAAGACTTGGAACCAACCCAAATGTCCATCAATGATAGACTGGATTAAGAAAATGTGGCACATATACGCCATGGAATACTATGCAGCCATAAAAAGGATGAGTTCATGTCCTTTGTAGGAACATGGATAAAGCCGGAAACCATCATTCTCAGCAAACTATCGCAAGGACAAAAAACCAAACACCGCATGTTCTCACTCATAGGTGGGAACTGAACAATGAGAACACTTGGACACAGGAAGGGGAACATCACACACTGGGTCCTGTTGTGGGGTGGGGGGAGCGGGGAGGGATAGCATTAGGAGATATACCTAATATAAATGACAAGTTAATGGGTGCAGCACACCAACGTGGCACATGTATACATATGTAACAAACCTGCACGTTGTGCACATGTACCCTAGAACTTAAAGTATAATAATAATAATAAAAGATTTATTGTTGAATGAATGATATGTCAACAGAAACTCAGATCCAGGGATTTGCTTTTGAGCTGGGATCAGGCCTCTTGAACTAGGATCTGGGTGGAGATCTATCCACAATATGTAGTTGGGTTCTGAAGACTGCTTGCCTTTCTTACAAAATCCTGAAAGGTAGTATAATTGTTCAAGAAGAGTATGTCTATCCTTGGTATCAGGACCAAAACAAAATTTATCCTGAGAACCCTCATAAAGACGATCTTGCATAATGAATGTACCAGGTTTTCAACAACATCCATGAGGAAACACCATGGAGATGCGCTATGGTGCTTTCCTTTGGCTACACGCAGTAAAGGTGGATGGTGGCTTCTAGAAGTGCAATCAGAAGCCACCAGGCCTGGCCGGGCACGGTGGCTCATGCCTGTAATCCCAGCACTTTGGGAGGTCGAGACGGCTGGATCACCTGAGGTCAGGAGTTTGAGACCAGCTTGGCCAATATGGTGAAACCCCATCTCTACTAAAAATACAAAAATTAGCCGGGCAGTAGTGGCACGCGCCTGTAATGCCAGCTACTCAGAAGGCTGAGGCAGGAGAATCGCTTGAACCCGGGAGGCGGAGGTTGCAGTGAGCCAAGACTGCACCACCGCACTCCAGCCTGGCCAACAGAGTGAGACTCTGTCTCAAAAAAAAAAAAAGGAAAGAAAAAAAAGGAAGCCACCAGGCCCAAGCCTTGGATGTCCCTGAAGAGGCTCCTCCCTCTCTGTTTTAAGCATCCCTTCTCCCTCTCTGGCTCTTTGTGTGGGTTTGCATTCTGAGAGCAGTTGGGCACCCTGGGGAGATTTCATTCTTGAATTGCTCTAAAAACAGCACTAGAAAATTTAAACACATGCTCACACTCACTCTATGTTTTCTCTCGGGCCCATTACTTACCCCAAAAGACACTAGATCTAAAAGACCATTCCACTTGGAGGAAGCCCAAAGGATTGAAAAAGGTCTCGTTGCTTTCCAAATAAGATGATGGAAAAATGCAAAACAACCCAGCAACAGCCACCCAGTTTGATGCTGGTGCCCTTTATTTCAATGCAAATTTAAGAAAATCATGGCTCAAGAAAGAGAAATGGAGCTGTGCAGGACCTGGCCCCATAGAAATGCACATTTTCATTTTCTGTGGCATGCTTTGCTGATGTTACAGAGTTTTGGAAAAGTCAATTATTCACAACTAAGACTTGTAAAATTCTCTAGCCTATAAAGAGTCTTACAATTTTCTTTGGAGCTGCAAAATAAATTTTAGACCTATCATTTTGTCATTTAAAGTCTCCAAATCTAGAGCCAGAATACTTAGGGATGCTGGCAGAGTTGCAGGAAAAAAAACTTCTCTCCCAAGGCTTTGTTCTGTTCCAGCGAGCCTGCCAGTTCTGCCTGTACATCCAGCGAGGGATTGTGTAATCCCATCACTTCTGGGAGCCTACCAACCCTAGAAAAGCCTGCCTCCAACTTTAACCTGGCCTGGCAGGTCCCCCAAACAAAGAACCACTTCATTGTCTGTAGAACCAGTTTGGACCACATTCTGCTGGATTTAAATCTATAATTCACCCACCTACCTGGCACAGGTGGCTAAGAAGTAGTTCTTTTCTCATTTGTATGCCAGAATTTCTGAGCTGTGTTTGGTTTTATCTTTTTCTTCCCCTTCATCTGTAACAAAAGAGAGGAAACAGAGGGTATGAGAAGTGTTGCACATCCCTAAGGAGGACAGCACCAGAGGGTGTGACCTTAGACCACAACATGGGCAATGTTAGTGACACTCAAGGAAGAGTTCCCGGCCGGGTGCAGTGGCTCACGCCTGTAATCCCAGCACTTTTGGAGGCCGAGGCGGGTGGATCGCTTGAGGTCAGACATTTGAGACCAGCCTGGTCAACATGGTGAAACTCTGTCTCTACTAAAAATACAAAAATTAGCGAGGCATGATGGCATGCACCTGTAGTCTCAGCTATTACTTGGGAGGCTGAGGCAGGAGAATTGCTTGAATCCAGGAGGCGGAGGTTGCAGTGAGCCAAGATTGCGCCACTGCACTCCAGCCTGGGCAACAGAGTGAGACTCTGTCTCAAAAAAAAAAAAAAAAAAAAAAAAAAAAAAAGTTCCCCTGCCAGGGCAAGTGATGGACACTAGGAGTGGACTCTGCTCCCTGATGTTGGCATAGGGGTATTGGGCAGGTTCAATTTCCCCTTTGAGCCACATGAAGTAGACTGGACTGCTCAAAGTTATGACCTAAAGGGGATCAGGAAGGTCCTGCCTCCATGTATTTCTCTTTTTAATATGTCCACTGTTAGGACTTCATGTCTGATTGAAAGTTGTTGAGTTTTAAAGAATAACCTACAAAAGCTGGGCACAGTGGCTCATGCCTGTAATCCCAGCACTTTGGAAGGCCAAGGCGGGTGGATCATGAGGTCAGGAGTTCAAGACCAGCGTGGCCAAGATAGTGAAACCCCATCTCTACTAAAAATACAAAAATTAGCTGGGTGTGGTGGTGCATGCCTGTAATCCCAGCTACTCATGAGGCTGAGGTAGAACCCAGGAGGCAGAGGTTTCAGTGAGCCGAGATTGCGCCACTGCACTCCAGCCTGGGCGACAGAGCGAGACTCCATCTCAAAAAAAAAAAAAAAAAAAAAAAAACCTAAAAAAATGTAATTATTTTGTGGAATGTTTTGCCTGAAACAGTTTTCTGGTAAAAATATTCATAGAAGGGTCACTCTCAAGTACTACAAATGCGTCAACATTTCATTAAAGATTTCTATTCATGGAGAATTAAAGCCCACAAGAGCTGTAAAGTTGACTTCCAACAGTCTTTGACTAGGATCAGGAATTTTATGCTTCTTAACTCCTTGTTCTGTCACTGATTCTCAAGGCTTAGGCTGGAAGAGATGGAGAAGAGGGAGTTGACCTCTTCCAGGAGTTGGCCTGGAGGAAACATTTTGTCCCCAGATCCCAATGCCTCCCAGTGCCACTGGCAAATTAAAACAATGCTTGGGGGCCTCTTTATGCCATCAGTAGGATGAGGACATAGATGCAGGTCAAAAAAGAAAAGCAGGGTGAAAGAAGAGAGGAGGAAAAAAAGGGAGAAAGGGAAGGCTTCAGGGAAGGAAGGTCAAGTCTAGCACCAGCAAATTTGTTGGAGGGGCTATACTCAGTTGCCCTCCCAGCTGTGGGCTGCTGACAGATGGTCTGTGGATGTGTCTGAAGGTGCAGGCACAGGGGTGGAAGTGGCACTGGCCTGGACCACAAGGGTTCTAGTCCCTGTTCTGTAGTAACTAGCTGAATGACCTTTGGTGTTTTTTATCCATGACAGGAGGGGGTTGGCCATATAGTCTCAAAGGTTGCTTCCAACTGGAGCAGTTCCTGGGTTGTGAAATGGTGATAATTTTGAAAGCCTGTGACTCCACCACCAGTAGGGAGCCACACCTTATGCAGAGGACATCCTAATTAACCCAAAGGAATGATTAGCTGTGGAGGCTTCTGTCCTCCCCACCCCGACCAGTTCGCAACTGTTGAGTTTCACTGTTGGTAGAAAGTTTATAGGAAAAGTGCTTGGAAACTGTTGCTGGTCTTCCTTCCTTCCTTTAACCTTGAGATAAGAATGCCTTTGTTTGAGTCTCAAACATGTCTCAAGTTATGTAACTCACTTGTGTTAAAACTCTCCCTGACTGTTTTATATTCAGCTTTCTAGCTGCCCTGGTTTGCAGCTTTAATTGAATAGGTGGCCTTGTGTTTATGCTAATTTTTTGTCTTTCTCTTTCAGATCTCGATGGGATAACCACACTGGTTTGTTTAGTAAACACTGAGACCAACTCCACCATCCAGAGACCTGACAGACAAATGGCCTGAGATAGGGCTGGGAAAGTTTTGCTTCTGGTTGGGACTTCAGGAAGAGTTTGTTTTTTTTTTTTCCCAAGGGAACAAGCCCTTGAATCTAGGAGGCAGAAGTTGTGGTGAACGGAGATTGCGCCATTGCACTCCAGCCTGGGCAAAAAGAGTGAAACTCTGTCTCAATAAATAAATAAGAAATGTATGTCAATGTCAGACTTTCTGTGCTGGATGGAAGGACTCTGAGCCTACCAAAGAAAGCGTATTTACAAACCTCTAGGTACTGACTTGTTGCTGAAGGTCAGAAATTTGCAATGACATTTGGATGCATTCAGGGGTGGAGGGGCAGGTTTGGGGAAAGTTCTTTTAAAGAAAAAATGCAAAATTTGATTACAAGAAGCTGGGTTGCCTCCCAGGGCCTCAGAAGGGGCTTGCACAAGTGAAGCACCCTGAAGATAATGCTTCATTAGCTTCACAGTGAAGCCACCTCTGAATCTCCGTGTGGTGTTTGTCCAAACTATTGCAAGTCTGAAGGCAGGCCTGATTATATGATTGCACAGCAATTTTCCTGGGAGAAAAGTCTTTTGCTGCCAGTTCTTCCTCTGCTACGAATAGGTCTTAGTCTTGTGCCCTCTTTTCTATCTATACCCTCTCCCTACTCCAGGGGTCCCCAACCCTTGGGCCACAGGAACCAGGCCACACAGCAGGAAGTGAGCAGAGTGATCAGAGCTTCATTCCTATTTACAGCTGCTCCCCATTGCTTGCCTTGTGCCTGATCTCTGCCTCCTGTTAGGTCAGCAGTGGCATTAGATTCTCATATGAGTGTGAATGCTATTGTGAACTGTGCATGCGAGGGTTCTAGGTTGCAGAGTTCTTATGAGAATCTAACGTCTGATGATCTGTCACTCTCTCCTATCACCCCCAGATGGGACCATCTAGTTGCAGGAAAACAAGCTCAGGACTCCCACTGATTCTACATTATGGTGAGTTGTGTTGACAAAAAGAGTCAAACTGTAAAATATTTGAAGATATTTATTCTGAGCCAAATATAAGTGACCAGAGCCTGTGACACAGCCCCCAGGAGGTCCTGAGAACACATGCCCAAGATGGTCGGGGCACAGCTTGGTTTTATACATTTTAGGGAGGTATGAGACATCAATCAAATACATTTGAGAAATACTATAGGTAAATTTAAACATTTTCTGGTTGACAATTGGTTGAGTTTTCACCGTGTTGGCCAGGCTGGTCTCGAACTCCTGACCTCAGGTGATCTGCCTGCCTCAGCCTCCCACCATCTCAGCATCTTTGCATCTGCTCTTCCCTTTGCTTGGAGCACTCTTTCCCCAGAATTTCATTCTCATATTCAAGATGTAGCTCACATGTTGCCACCTTCTCAGAAGTTCTCAAGGAGACCTTCACTGACCACCAAACCAAAGAAACCTTCTAGACCCTTTCTATTGCACTGCTCTGCTCTTATCTTCTTTTCTTTTGAGACAGAGTCTTGCTCTGTCACCCAGGCTGGACTGCAGTAGCACAATCTTGGCTCACTCCAACCTCCACCTCCTGGGTTCAAGCGATTCTCCTGCCTCAGCCTCCCGAGTAGATGGGATTACAGGCGCGCACCACCACACCCAGCTAATTTTTGTATTTTTAGTAGAGATGGGGTTTCACCATGTTGGTCAGGCTGATCTCGAACTCCTGACCTCATTATCCACCCATCTCGGCCTCCCAAAGTGCTGGGATTACAGGCATGAGCCACCGCACCTGACAATGGACACTCTTTTTTTTTTTTTTTTTTTTGAGATGGAGTTTCGCTCTTGTTGCCCAGGCTGGAATGCAATGGCGCAATCTTGGCTCACTGCAACATTTGCCTCCTGGGTTCAAGTGATTGTCTAGCCTCAGCCTCCTGAGTAGCTGGGATTACAGGCATGCACCACCGTGCCTGGCGAATTTTGTATTTTTTAGCAGAGATGGGGTTTCACCAGGTTCACCAGGCTGATCTCGAACTGCCAACCCCAGATGAGCCTCCCACCTCGGCCTCCCAAGTGCTGGTATTACAGGGGTGAGCCACCGCGCCCAGCCATGGACACTCATTTTTTAAGGACTCCAATAGAGTTCACTGAGAGTATTCTTACATAATTATAATATATTGCATCTGTACTTTTTACTTTTTAGTTTTCAAAAGATTTTTACATACATAGTCTCATTTCCACCTTAAAACAACCATTGAGGTAAGTAGGAGAGGGGTAGTTAATGTCCCTGTTTTAAAGATGAGTAAATTGAGACTCATCTTTAAAACAAATTAAGTAAATTGAGGCGGGATGGCTTATCTAAAATTTTCCAGCCAATAAGTGACAGCAGCAGTCTTCTTCTGTCAAGACCAGCTCTTTTCTCATTCGGTCTCATATTTCTAAATCTTGTTATTTCTCCTGGCTCCTTAGAACAAAAGAATTCATCCATGTAAGGTATGAGAAAGCACCTCCCTCTCAGAGGGAAGGAAAAGAGAGCTTGGGTTTCATATGAAGGTTTATGACAGAGAGCCCAAACTTCACCTGTGGTTTACCAGTCAGGCTAATTATGACCGAATGATAACGATTGAGGTTGGACAATAATAACACACTCCCTCAGTGCAGTAGACTTTGTCACCTGTCATGAAAATGGTGAGGGACTTTGTCATTTTGATTTAATGTCAAAAGCATTGACTGCAGCACAATTTCACATATTTCACCTTAAAGGCAAATCTAATGATGGTGAATGAAGAATGAGAGCTAACTTCACTATTTTTAGAAATAGAAGTAATAGGAATAATAATAGGAATAATGTTTTTCTAAAATTGCCTAGAGAATCAGTGACAGAACAGGGAGTTAGGAAGCATGCAATTCCTGGTCCTAGTCAAAGACTACAGGAAGTCAGTTTCCACAACTTGTCTAGGCTTCAATTCTCCATTAACAGAAAACTTTTTTTTTTTTTTTTTAGAGGAGTCTCACTCTGTCACCCAGGCTGGAGTGCAGTGGTGGGATCTTGGCTCACTGCTACCTCCGCCTCCCGGGTTCAAGTGATTCTCCCACCTCAGCCTTCCGAGTAGCTGGGACTACAGGCATGTGCCACCACACCTGGCTAATTTTTGTATTTTTAGTAGAGACAGGGTCTCACCATGTTGGCCAAGCTGGCCTCAAACTCCTGACCTCAGGTGATCCGCCTGCCTCGGCCTCCCAAAATGCTAGGATTACAGGTGTGAGCCACCGTACTCAGTCTATTAACAGAAATCTTTGAAGAAATATGGATGCATTTGTAATACTTGAATGTTACCGTTCTATGGATTTTTAATTGATAAATAACATACATAAAAAAGGGTGCAACTCATATAGACCTCGATGAATTTTCACAAAGTGAACTCAACCACATAAGCAGCTCCTAGATCAAGAAACCAAGACCTCAGAGTTCTCCTTTTGCCTCATTTTAATAAATACCATCCCCAAGGAAAAGTAACCCCTATCCTGAGTCCTACTACAATGAATTATTTTACCTGCTTCTGAGCTTTATATACATGGAATCATGTAATATATTGTCAGCCTTTTTGGTCTGGCTTCTTTTGTTCCACATCATGTTGGTGAGACTTATTCACATTGTTGCTGGTAGCTATAGTTTTGTTTATTCTCGCTACCCTGTGTTATCTTACTGTCTGAATATACTACATATCCATTCTATTATTGATAATCATTTGTGTTGTTTTCACTTTGGGTCTATCATGACTAGTGCTGCTGTGATGATTCCTTATATCTTTTGGTGAAAAGATATAAGGATTTCAGTTGGATATAAATCCAGGGTTAGAACTGCTGGATTATAGGATATACGTATATTCATAGACATTGCCAGTTTTCCAAAGTTATTTTACCAATTTATTCTTGCATTGTTGATGTATGAGAGGTCCAGTTGCTCCACAACCTTGTCAACACTTGGCATTGTCTAGCTTTTCACTTTAGCTATGCTTGAATGTGACCCATAACGGATTTTAATATATTTAAATTAGGATTAATTTTTTTTTTAATTTTTTTTTGAGACAGGGCTCACTCTGTCTCCCAGGCTGGAGTGCAGTGACACCATCTTGGGTCACTGCAACCTCTGCCTCCCAGGCTTAGGTGATTCTCTTACCTCAGCCTCCCAAGTAGCTGGGACTACAGGCACATGCCACCATGCTCAGCTGATTTCTGTATATTTAGTAGGGACAGGGTTTTACCACGTTGCCTAGGCTGGTCTTGAAATCCTGAGCTCAAGCCATCCGTTTGCCTTGGCCTCCGGAAGTGCTGGGATTACAGGTGTGAGCCACTGTGCCTGGACAGATTAATGTTTTATAATTTTTAAATTTAACTGTGAAATGATGCATAAGAAAACTAAGATTAGATAGAGATTAGACCAATTTTGACACCCAATTATGTTCTTGTCTTGTTCCCTAGTTCCTTCATGTGTATAGGTTTGGCCCACTCAACAAGATGGTGAGCTTTCTAAGGTCAAGGTCTGTGTTGTAGGCTTCTTCTGTTGTTGCTATGGCCTTTAGCACAGTATTGGCACAGAGTAGGTGCTGAGGAAGTTCTGATTGAATTATGCTGAACTAAATGACAGAGGCAAGCCCACCAAAATCAATGGAATATCTCTCTGTTCACAGTTCTCTGCTTAATCACCCCATTTTCAGGTACTTTGTTTTTTTTTTTTTGAGACAGGTTCTCACTCTGTTGCCTAGGCTGGAATGCAGTGGCGTGATCTCGGCTCACTGCAGCCTCTAACTCCCAGGTTCAGGCAATTCTCCCACCTCAACCTCCCGAGTAGCTGGGATTACAGGCACACCACCAAGCCCAGCTAATTTTTGTATTTTTAGTAGAGACAGGGTTTCACCATGTTGGCCAGGCTGGTCTCAAACTGCTGACCTTAGGTAAGCTACCCTCCTTGGCCTCCCAAAATGCTGAGATTACAGGTGTGAGCCACCGTGCTTGGCTCAGGTACTGCTTAGGGTGATGAAAGGACCAGGAGAGAGAAATTCTAGAAAATATCCAAATCCTTTGTGTTCTTCCAGAGCCTACATTCCAAGTGCTGAAAATCTTTAGGTAGGATGAGCCCTTCTTTTTTTTTCTTTTTTTTTTGGAGTCAGGGTCTCACTCTGTTGCCCAGGCTGGAGTGCAGTGACACGATAATAGCTCACTGCAGCCTAACTCCTGGGTTCAAGCAATCCTCCCACCTTAGCCTCCTGAGTAGCTGGGACTACAGGTGTGCGCCACCATGCCTGCCTAATTTTTTTTTTTTTTAGAGACGGGGTCTCCCTATGTTGCCAAGGTGGGTCTCAAACTCCTGCAGCCCTTTTATTTTCAACTGCATTTTCTGAGGCATGTACGTTAGACTACCAGAAAGCAAAACAGAAGACTCTTACTCTGGCTTGTTAGGAAAGAGCACTGTGGTGTCCCTCCATACTTAAAGAAATGTTTCAGACTGAAAATGTCTGAGCTTATAACACTAACCCGATTTCCTTATGGCTGAATCCAGTTTGATAGAAATTGCTCCGAAGGCCACAATAATCTCTAGGATACTTAGTTCCCCTTTTGGCTGATTTTTTAAAAAGTTGTACTAATTTTTAAGAACTATTTCTGTCCTCTCATAAGCTAAAGGATTTGTACTCAATGGCCCGTTTCAACATGCAGCACTATGTTATGCTATGCATATTCTCGTTCATATTGAATACTGTTTCTGGATTGAGATCCTGAGATGTTAAGCTACTACATTTTACTAGCTTTACATACTACTGAGTTTGGCATTACACACTTATTGAAAATAATTGGTGGAAATATGCCTTCTAGCCTTTCTTTCAGTTTTGAGCCCTGCCATCCAACAAGCAAGATGAGTTTTAGGCTGGGTGTGGGGGCTCAGGCCTGTAATCCCAGCACTTTGGGAAGCCAAGGGGGGCAGATCAGTTGAGGTCAGGAGTTCAAGACCAGCCTGGGCAACATGGCGAAACTCTACTAAAAATACAAAAATTAGCCGGGCATAGTGGCACGTGCCTGTAATCTCGGCTACTCAGAAGGCTGAGGCAGGAGAATCTCTTGAACCTGGGAGGTGGAGGTTGCAGTGATTGGAGATTGCACCAATGCACTCCAGCCTAGGCGACAGTGAGAGACTGTCTCAAAAAAAAAAAAAAAGGCCAAATGCGGCGGTTCACGCCTGCAATCCCAGTCTGTCTGGAATTGGTGGGTTCTTGGTCTCACTGACTTCAAAAATGAAGCCGCGGACCCTCACGGTGTTACAGTTCTTAAAGGCAGCGTGTCCGGAGTTTGTTCCTTCTGATGTTCAGATGTGTTCGGAGTTTCTTCCTTCTGGTGGGTATGTGGTCTCGCTGGCTCAGGAGTGAAGCTGCAGACCTTCATTGTGAATGTTAGAGCTATTAAGGTGGCACGTCTGGAGTTGTTTGTTCCTCTCGGTGGGTTTGTGGCCTTGCTGGCTTCAGGAGTGAAACTACAGACCTTCCCAGTGAGTGTGTTACAGCTCATAAAGGCAGTGCAGACCCAAAGAGTGAGCAGCAGCAAGATTTATTGCAAAGAACGAAAGAACAAAGCATTCACAACGTGGAAGTGGACCCCAGCGGTTGGTGCTGCCAACTGGGGCAGCCTGCGGTTATTCCCTTATCTGGCCCCACCCACATCCTGCTGATTGGTCCATTTTACAGAGAGCTAATTGGTCTGTTTTACAGAGAGCTGATTGGTCCGTTTTGACAGGGTGCTGATTGGTGCGTTTACAATCCCTGAGCTAGACACAAAAGTTCTCCAAGTCCCCACTGGATTAGCTAGATACAGAGCACTGATTGGTGCATTTACAAACCTTGAGCTAGATACAGAGTGCTGATTGGTGTATTTACAATCCCTTAGCTAGACATAAAGGTTCTCTAAGTCCCCGCTAGACTCAGTATCCCAGCTGGCTTCACCCAGTGGATCCAGCATCGGGGTCGCAGGTGGTGCTGCCTGCCAGTCCCGCATCTTGCGCCTGCACTCCTCAGCCCTTTGGTGGTGGATGGGACCAGGCCATGGAGGAGGGGGCGGTGCTTGTGTCGTTGGGGAGGCTCGGGCTGCACAGGAGCCCATGGCGCAGGGGGAGGCTCAGGCATGGTGGGCTGCAGGTCCCGAGCCCTGTCTGGCAGGGAGGCAGCTACGGCCCGGTGAGAAATCGAGCGAGGGGGACCCAGCACACCGTCTGCAGCTGCTGGCCCAGGTGCTAAGCCCCTTCGCTGCCCAGGGCCGGCTGAGCCCACGCCCACCGGGAACTTGCGCTGGCGCGCAAGCGCCACACACAGCCCCATTTCCCGCCGGCACCTCTCCCTCCACACCTCGCCGCAAGCTGAGGGAGCTGGCTTTGGCCTCGGCCAGCCCAGAAAGGGGCTCCCATGTGCAGCGGTGGGCTGAAGAGCTCCTCAAGCGCGGCCAGAGTGGAAGCCCAGGCCGAGGAGATACTGAGAGTGAGCAAGGGCTTCGAGGGCTACCAGCACTCTGTCACCTCTCACCAGCACTTTGGGAGACTGAGACAGGCAGATCACCTGAGATCAGGAGTTTGAGACCAGCCTGGCCAACATGGCAAAACCTCGTCTCTACTAAAAATACAAAAATTAGCTGGGCTCAGTGGCGGTCGCCTGTAATCCCAGCTACTCAGGAGGCTGAGGCAGGAGAATCACCTGAACCCGGGAGACGGAGGTTGCAGTGAGCTGAGATCATGCCACTGCACTCCAGCCTGGGCCACAGAGCCAGACTCCCTCTCAAAAAACAAACAAACAAACAAAAAAACAGAAAAAAAAACGGCCAGGCATGGTGGCTCACACTTGTAATCCCAACACTTTGAGAGGCCAAGGTGGGCAGATCACCTGAGGTCAGGAATTCGAAACCAGCCTGGCAACATGGTGAAAAACCATCTCTGCTAAAAATACAAAAATTAGCCAGGTGTGGTGGGCACCTGTAATCCTAGCTACTCAGAAGGCTGAGACAGGAGAATTGTTTGAACCCAGGAGGTGGAGGTTGCAGTGAGCTGAGATCGCACCACTGCACTCCAGCCTGGGCAACAGAGCAAGACTCCATCTCAAAAAAAAAAAAAAAAAAAGACGGTTTTTAATGGTCATAATCATGACATGGGGATTAAAGAAGGAAGAAAATTGGACCTTGAGAAACATATATAGAGAGCTAATAAAACAGAGTCTATCTGAGCCAGTTTTCAGAATCCATTTGGGACAGGCATATCAAAATAGGATGTGTGTGTGTCTGTGGGTAGGGGATGGTAGAAGAAATACATTCCTGAAAAGAATATTGTGGTAAGATCTTGTAAGCATGTCAGCTAGTAATTGTATACTGTCACTAATGGGAGCAGGCTTGTTCTGCAAGCTGAAATCATGATCAGCAGGTAATCAGATCTAGCGCTCTGGGGCTTCCCATGACTCAGTGATTGTTGTACACTAGAAACAAGGAGATGTTTTATTCTCTACTCATCTACTATCAGCGTTGGCCCGCTTCCCAAGATTTGTGGGGAGAGGGAGGAGGGCTGTGAGGTTCAGAGTGTTTTTTTCTTTGGTGATGGGACTCATGTTTCTGATCTCCTGAAATCCCTTCATCAATGTATTTGCTTTTCATTCTCTGAACTGGCTATAACTTTTTTTTTTTTTTTTTTGGAGACGGAGTCTCGCTCTGTTGCCCAGGCTGGAGTGCAGTGGTGTGATCTTGGCTCACTGCAACCTCTGCCTCCTGGGTTCAAGCGATTCTCCTGCCTCAGCCTCCCAAGTAGCCGGGATTACAGGTGTGTGTCACCACATATGGCAGTTTTTTTTTTTTTTTTTTTGAGTTGGAGTCCTGCTCTGTAGCCCAGGCTGGAGTGCAGTGGCATGATCGTGGCTTACTGCAACCTCCACCTCCCGGGTTCAAGCAATTCTCTTGTCTCAACCTCCCGAGTAACTGGGACTACAGGTGCCTGCCACCACACCTGGCTAATTTTTGTACTTTTAATAGAGATGGGTTTTCACTATATTGGTCAGGCTGGTGTCAAACTCTTGACCTTAGCTGATCCACTCGCCTTAGCCTCCCAAAGTGCTGGGATTACAGACGTGAACCACCGCACCCAGCCAGCTAATATTTGTATTGTTAGTAGAGATGGGATTTTCACCATGTTGCCTAGGCTAGCCTCTAACTCCTGGCCTCAACTGATCCACCCTCCTCGGCTTCCCAAAGTGCTGGGATTGCAAGCATGAGCCACCAACATGGCCAACTTGTGTGTGTGTGTGTGTGTGTGTGTTTTTTTAACTCTTATTTTACGTTCAGAGTTACATGAGCAAGTTTGTTACATAGGTAAATTGCATGTCAGTGGGGTTTGGTCTACAGATTATTTCGTCATCCAGGTAATAAGCATAGTACCAGATAGCTAGTTTTTCCCACCATCCTCTTCCCACGATCCATCCTCAAGTCAGCCTCAGTGTCTGTTGTTCCCTTCTTTGTGTCCATGTGTACTTGATGTTTAGCTCCCATTTATAAGTGAGAACACGCAGGACTTGGTTTTCTGTTCCAGTGTTAGTTCACTAAGGATAATGGCCTCCGGCTTCATTCATGTCCCTGCAAAGGACATGATCTCATTCTTTTTATGGCTGCATTTTTTGACTTTTTAATGATACCCATTGTGACTGGTGTGAGATGGTATCTCATTGTGGTTTTGATTTGCATTTCTCTAGTGATTAGTAATGTTGAGCATTTTGTGGCTTGTTGGCCACATGTATGTCTTCTTTTGAAAAGTGTCTGTTCTTGTCCTTTGCTCACTTTTTAATGGGGTTGTTTGTTTTTTTGCTTGTAAATTTAAGTTCCTTATAGATTCTGCATATTAGACCTTTGTCATGAGTATAGTTTGCAAATAGTTTCTCCCATTCTGTAGGTTGTCTGTTTACTCTGTTGATAGTTACTTTTGCTGTGCAGAAACTTTAGTTCAATTAGGTTCCATTTATGAATTTTTGTTTTTGTTGCAATTGTTTTTGGCATTTTTATCATGAAATCTTTGCCCAGTCCTATGTCCAGAATGGTATTTCCTAGGTTATCTTCTGAGGTTTTTATGGTTTTAGGTTTTACATTGAAGTCTTTAATTGGTCTTGAGTTGATTTTTATATATGGTGTAAGGAAGAGGTCCAGTTTCAATCTTCCACATATGGCTAGCCAGTTATCCTGGAACCATTTATTGAATAGGGAGTCCTTTCCCCATTGCTTGTTTTTGTCAACTCTGTCAAAAATCAGATGGTTGTAGGTGTGTGGCATTATTTCTGGGCTTTCTATTCTGTTCCATTGGTCTATGTGTCTGTTTTGGTACTGCTACTGTGCTGTTTTGGTTACTGTACTGGCTATGACTCTTGAGTTAGGTCCATTAGGTAACTCCGTGGGCATTTTTGATTAGGTAGCTGAGGGCCATGAGTTCAAATGCTTGAGATGGGCCAGGCAGGTAGCACAAGTGTGAAATGGAGTCTGTGGCAAGTTGGAGAATCTATTTCTGATCAAAGGGGGACCCACTAGTCAGCTTCAGACAGTGGTCACTGTATAAGTAGACTGGCTCTGGTGGTCAGATCTTCAGATAGTTTTTTAAACCTGAAATCTACTTTTTTTTTTTTTTTTTTGAGGCAGGGTCTTGGTTTGTTGCCTAGGCTAAAATGCAGTGGCACGATGATGGCTCACTGCAGTGTTGACATCCTGGGCTTAGCAATCCACCCACCTCAGCCTCCCAAGTAGCTAGGACTATAGCCATGTACCACTACACCCAGGTAATTTTTAATTTTTTTGTAGAGATGGGGCACACTTTTAAAAATGTGTGTAATTTTCTGATTTTAATTATTTGTAATTAATTTAAAAATTAAAAAAAATCACTTTGTAAGCCAACTATATGAGTATCAAACAAAACGAAGCTTCTGGTTTCATTCAGTCTCCCAATCCTGTCTCCTGGCTAAATTGATTTTCTGAAGGGAAAAACCCAACATTTATTCAAGTTACTTCAATTTATGGGTGGCTATATTATAAGGATGCATGTGACGATAAGATAAACAGGATTTTCAACCATGCAGCAAGGCCTCATTGAAACCCAGGAACTCTGTACACAACCCAGGTCAAGGGAAGAACAAGGACAGCACATGCCTGATGCTTAGTGATAACTGGAAGATCCTTTCTCACCATCCGTGGTGTAACTTAAGCTTCTCAATTGGTGGCATGTTTCAGTATAAAGCACTTGTAACTCACATTAATTTCTCTGGGAACTGTAGAATTCTTGACTGGTTCTCGGGGGTTCCTGTTGTACAAAGGCCTTCATTACTTTATTTATACCCAAGTGAAAGGGGCATTTACCTCGTGACAAGTGGATTATAGGAGAAAAAGAGGAGATGGTAGGCCAGAGTGTGCTTAGAAGTCGTGCCCAGTGTTCTCATCAATGCCAGACATTACGGGCTGCCCTTCCATCAGCCATTCTACCCTTCCTCCTGCTAACAATATCCCAATTTTGTTCAGATATCAGGCCACTTAACATGTTTCAGGGAAAACTGGTTCCAGCCCAAAGCAGTGTGGACCTTGATTACATCAAACTAATCATGGTGAGTCCATTTTCCTTGCCAGAAATTAGTTTAGGAGTGGACATGTATTTCACTTGTGAGTACACAAGATACTGAGGAAAAGTCTAAGGGGGCTTCTGGGAAATTTTCCTTCTAATAAGAAGAGATTCAAGGCAGAAAGTAGACACTCTTTTGTTCCCCTGGTGTATCTTTATGGGGCACTTACAACTTTGGCAACCAGTTTGAGCTATGCAGGATAAATACGCGAACAAAAGTCAACCTATAGAGGAAGAAAAAAGCAGAAAATTGGAAAACGAAACAAAACAGGTGCCTTAATGCTGTAATTGAGCAGTGAGTTAACCCAACCCTGAAACCATCCTACCTTTGAACTTACTGTGATATGAGGTATTACCTTCTCCTTTTTTTTTTTTTTTTTTTTTTTTTTGAGATGGAGTCTCGCTCTGTCACCCAGGCTGGAGTGCAGTGGTGTGATCTCGGCTCACTGCAAGCTCCACTTCCCAGGTTCAAGTGATTCTTCTGCCTCAGCTTCCTGAGTAGCTGGGACTACAGGCAGGCGCCACCACGCCCGGCTAATTTTTGTATTTTTAGTAGAGATGGGGTTTCACCATATTGGCCAGGCTGGTCTCGAACTCCTGACCTCGTGATCCACCTGCCTCGGCCTCCCAAAGTGCTGAGATTATAGGCGTGAGCCACAGCGCCCAGCCTACCTTCTCCTTTTTATTGATGCCATTTCTGGTTGGGTTTTCTGTTACTTTCTTCTAAAGCATCCTAACTGAAAAATGTATTATCAATGATTTTCCACTTAGAATATTGAAAAAACTGGCCAGGCGCAGTGGCTCACGCCTGTAATCCCAGCACTTTGGGAGGCCGAGGGGGGTGGATCACGAGGTCAGGAGATCAAGAACATCCTGGCTAACATGGTGAAATCTCGTCTCTACTAAAATTACAAAAAATTAGCCAAGTGTAGTGGCGGGCGCCTGTAGTCCCAAGCTACTTGAGAGGCTGAGGCAGGAGAATCGCTGGAACCGGGGAGTTGGAGGTTGCAGTGAGCCAAGACCGCGCCACTGCACTCCAGCCTGGGTGACAGAGTGAGACTGCATCTCAAAAAAAAATAAAATAAAAAATATATTGAAAAAGCCAGCTTTCCCCTTAAGACTAGATTGTGTCCACAAAGAACTTACTAGAGGCAGGATATGAATGCTAACGTTGGCCTTTATGCTCAAAGAAAACGCCTCCACAGGTTACAACTGTCTGTGTGTGGAGGAACCTGCTGAAGGCGTGGGTGTGATCAGAGGTCTCACTGGTGGGAGAGGAGAGCTATTTTGGGTATTTGTGGTGGATTGGAAGCTGGTGCTCCATACCATATCCCTAGGTGTACTATGTGGGGAATCAAGTGCCATCGTGGAGGTTTTTTTTTCTTTTTTTTCTTTTTTTTGAGACAGGGTCTCTGTTACTTGGGCTGGAATGCAGTGGTGTGGTCATAGCTCACTGTAGCCTCGAACTCCTGGACTCAAGTGATCCTCTTGCCTCAGCCTGTCTAGTATCTGAGACTACAGGTGCACACCATCATGCTGGGCTAATTTTTATGTTTTTTGTGTAGACAGAGTCTCTCTATGTTGCCCAGCTGGTCTTCAACTCCTGGCCTCAAGCAATTCTCCTACCTCGTGATCCTCCTGCCTCAGCCTCCCAAGTTTCTGGGGTTTCAGGATGAGCCACTGAGACTGAACTTGCAGTCTTAGACTTAAATCACCATGCTTATTGAACTGTAAAGAGTCCAGATTATCAAAGGATCTCAATCCTACAAAGTACCTTTTGGCTGTGATCACTATCTGCTAGCCCAGTGCAGACACTGCTCCTCCAGGCTGGGTCTACCAGATCCCCACCCCCTGCAGCTCCTACATTTCTTTCTATTTCCCCAGCAGCACCTCCTAAGTCTCTCCTCTATTAAAGTATTTGCTGCTGTTGTCCCTTCTATTTCCCTCCCACCTTCATTGCGTCCTTTTCCCTGCCCCGCAAGGGGGAATGAATAGCTGGCCAAATTACTGCTTTGGGGAATTGCTTTAGTGAATGTTGGAAAGGATAGACCAGAAACTAAGATGTTATTCTTCATTCCTTGCTTATGGGGCTTGGGACCTCCATTATTTAGTGATTGGGTTCGGATTCTCCAGAATCATATTGGACTTGAGTACATTCCATTATTTCTTTGTTTTCATTCCAGAATTTCTGGTGCCTAATTTCTCTTTCCTCCCGCTGGACTACACAGTGGACACTCTTTTGCTTCAGTTACCTTCATAAACCTAACTTCCTCTTAGTCCCTCTTTGCCACTCTCAACTGCTCACGAGGAGCTCCTTTATCCCATAATATTCATTTTCCTGACTTTTCATCAGAGGCCTGTTATTTTTCTTCCACCCTTCTGAGAGCGTCTGAGTGTGTACCTGGAACTGCAGTGGTCTCCTGGAACTCTCCTGATTTACTTGGGGGAAATAGCCACGTAGCAGTCTTCTGAATATAGTGCTTAATCTCCACCACTTTCAGCTCCCTGCAGAATGGCTACCAGCTCTCCAGTTTTCATATAAGCATTATGATACTAAAACCACTCGACAGTAGTTCTCCTTGTCAAAGAATTAGACTGAAAGAGTCTGTGTTCTTTTACACAATTGCAACTTTTATGAGAGAAATAACCTGCCAATCTTGTAGAGAACAAGTACTCAACCTACAGACATGGTGAATTCCTTCTAGCTTTTTGTCATTGACCTGTATGTGATAAAATCCTCTCATTCACCATCAATTAAGGATGAAATAAAGGAAAACATGAATGTATGTAAGGAGCGAGCCCTAATTTGGGATACAAGGGTGGTATAGGTCTTGACCTTCAGATTTAAATATGCCCATGAACTAGAACCTAAAAATGCTGTTTTCCCAGTGGCCGGGCGCGGTGGCTTACGCCTGTAATCCCAGCACTTTGGGAGGCCGAGGTGGGCGGATCATCTGAGGTCGGGAGTTCGAGACCAGCCTGACCAATATGGAGAAACCCCGTCTCTACTAAAAATACAAAATTAGCCAGGCATGGTGGTACATGCCTGTAATCCCAGCTACTTGGGAGGCTGAGGCAGGAGAAGCGCTTGAACCTGGGAGGCGGAGGTTGCGGTGAGCCAAGATAGTGCCATTGCACTCCAGCCTGGGCAACAAGAGTGAACTCCGTCTCAAAAAAAAATAAAAATAAAATAAAAATAAAAATAAAAATGCTGTTTTCCCATATGGACCTGCATATTCTTGGTTCTCCCTACTTAAAATAAGAACAGGAGGAAAATACTTAATCTATCCTGAAATTACTAACTATGATTATTATAAACATCTGTTATGGGGCAACTTTCACCTACCAAGCTGGGGCCAAAATATAGCTAGTGAGGACAATATTTCTTTTTCTAGTCCCTTTCAGCTCCTGCCTCCCTCTTCCCAGTGTCAATTTGCACCTATTGGTGTCTCCTTGTTTTGTGCTGGGTTGGTCAAACATCCAGGCCCTTGTGGGGAAAACAGGTAGGATTCATTGCAAGCAAGGCCTGAGAGGTGAATAGTGGGGGAGAGGCACAGTGTCTGTTCCTTGCCTGCCCTCTTGGAAGGTGTCAGAGACCCATGGTTAGAACCGTGAGACCAGAAACAGAGGAGTTGGCTTCATGAGACTTTGAGGCATTCCCAGCAAGAGGTGAGAGCAAGAAACCGCAAAACTATTTATGAGAGATTTTGGGAATCTTTAGGCACAAGTAGAATTGCTTAGGAACAAAGCATGGCTGTGCACAGAATTCTTCTCAGCTGTGGTATCCAGTGGACCAGAGACTCTAGGAGCATCAGCAGTCTGCAGGCTTGGCACAGACCTGGCTTTCTTTATGGGCACTGTCAGCAGCAGCAAGGATATGGCTCTGTCTTGAGAGTGCTGACGGAAGCAGATGCTGATGGAGAGGGTGTTGGAGAATCACATGAACATCAACACTTGCTCAAGAAATAACCAACCAACAAGCTATAAATGATACTGTTATGTTGCACTCCCTTCAGTTTTGTGGTAATGAAGGTACATAAAGGTTAAACACATTTTCAAGGGTTCTTATCACAAATTCAGAATTGGAATCTGGAGCCCTGTTGCTCCAGTCTCTGGGTTACCCATAGCAAATGTGGTTATTTCTAAAAATATGCAACATATGGTTGTGCTGGGAGAGAGCGTGCCCTGGAGATGCTGCAGAGGCTTCTCGAATGGAGCAGAAAATGGGTACAAGATGGAGGGGGTGGGTTGCTGCTGCCAGCACAACCCTGCTACCAGGTATCCTGGTTACCCCAAGAGGGGCTCTTTCCTGCTCGGCACACACAAAACTGAAAGTGAGTGTCAAGCAGCGCAGCCTTTATTTCATGGCCACGGAATGGGAGAAGTGGGAGCATAGCTCACAAATCAACTTCTTGGCTCCTGGGAACTGGGAAGTTCCGCATATAGGGTATTCTTGATGAAGGGGCTGAGCATTAAGATCGAGGAGAGGTATATTTATGCTTTTTCTTGGGAAGGGACAGAGATTTACTTGGAATCAAGGAGCCGCCTCCCTTTTGTCCTGTTTTGGTTTCCTCCTGTTGTTGTCATGGTAATTGTCAACTGTCATGGCGCCCCCGGGAGTGTCATTTAGTATGGAAATTGGATTATAATGAAGTTAGAGGTTCTTCAGAGGTGGAGTAAGCTGCCTAAGAAGGAACTTCTGACCACAGACATCCTGTTTTCTTTTTTTTTCTTTTTTCTTTTTTTTTTTTTTGAGACAGAGTCTTGCTCTGTCACCCAGGCTGGAGTGCAGTGGCACGATCTTGGCTCTCTGCAACCTCCGCCTCCCAGGTTCAAGCGATTCTCCTGCCTTAGCCTCCTGAGCAGCTGGGATTATAGGCGCGTGCTACCACGCCCAGCTAATTTTTGTATTTTTAGTAGAGACGGGGTTTCACTATGCTGGCCAGGCTAGTTTTGAACTCCTAACCTCAGGTGATCCTCCCACCTCGGCCTCCCAAAGTGCTGGGATTACAGACCTGAGTCACCACGCCTGGCCCCTGTTTTCTGAAAATATGCAGAGTCAAAGCAGAGTAGGAATTTTGCTAAGTCACATAGGCATTGCATTGGGCAACAAAAGCAGGGTAGGGGTCCACCTAAGTCACATAGGCCCTGCAATGCCTTTGTGACTCAATGCAATGGGTAACAGCCCCAGTGTGGTATCCACAGAGTAGTGATGGCAGGCATACAATGCGTCTCCAGCAACCGAGCAACTTGTGCTCTGAATTTGAGAAGCAGACTACACTGAATACATTGGAGCAGCACTCATTTTATCTTCTGAGATCTGCCATTGATGTTGGTGGTGGCCAAAAAAAAAAAAAAATGCCCAATGGAAACACTGTCGGTATTCGACATGATCTTTGACTCAACAGTGGAGAGTTGACAACTCTGAACCCTTGAATGATTTGTTCATCACCTAAATCCTAATTCAAGGAAGGGAACTGTGGTTGGGAATGGTTAGACCAACCCCAAGGAGCTATTGGTATCATACATCTGGAGTTCTTCAAGCTACTACAGGCAACAGAGTTTAGTAGTCTGAGTGTGAACCCCAGGGTTCTATCTGTGGGGTCAAAGCCCAACTCCACTATTTTATACACCTGGTAGTCTTGGGCAAATTATTTAATTTCTCTTGGCTTCAGGTTTCTCAGCATAAAATGTTAAATGTAATAGTGTCTCTGTTTTAGAGTTATTGTGAGGTTTAACGTGGCTCACGCCTGTAATCCTAGCACTTTGGGAGGCTGAGGCTGGTGGATCACCTGAGGTCAGGAGTTCAAGACCAGCACGGCCAACATGGCAAAACCACGTTTCTATTAAAAACAAAAAAATGGGCTGGGCATGGTGGTACACACCTGTAATCCCAGCTACCCAAGAGGCTGAGGCAGGAGGATTGCTTGAACCCAGGAGGCAGAGGTTGCAGTGAACCGAGATCGTGCCATTGCACTCCAGCCTGGGTGACGAGTGAAACCCCATCTCAAAAAAAAAAAAAGAAAAAAGAGTAATAAATTATTACTTCATATGAATTCTTGGCACATATAAGTACCTGATAAATGTTAGATGTTATTTTAAGTGTTAGCAGACGATTCTAGGGAGTTTCCTCTGTGACATGAGAATCTGATTCTGGGTATCTTAGGCTCCGTTTTTTCTACTCCCTCCTAGAACAGCAGCTAAAGGAACAAGATTGCAGACAGAGTGGGAAGCTTTCTTGTGTGACCACCTAGCAGCAGGGAGGAGGCCTGGGATGTGTGCCTGGATCCTAGTACTCTTGTGTGGGGCTTCGGTGGGCTCTGCTGTGAGGTGGGTTGGCTAGTCTGGTTTCTGGGTCCCTTGCGCTCATATCCCTGGAATTGGAGCTGACCCTATGTTTTGTTCTTTGGTTTTTACTCAGGTCCTGGTGCTCCTTTTTGTGATTCAGGTCTCCTTGGTGTGCCTGTCTGAATCTCACCTCCAGCATCCATCTGATTCCTGGCATAGACTGAACACCCCTGTACCGCTATGATGACCTCTGGTTCTTAACTCAGCTACCTCCCTAATCCTCTATAGCATGTGTGGTGACCTCTGGGTCCCAGCCAAGGGAAGCTAAGAAGGCATGACTAGCCCCATTTCCACCTAACCACCATGAACCATCATTTTTAATTTGCTGAGCCGTGTCCTGCCCTGTCCTTCCTTTCTCTTCCTTTTCTTTTCTTTTCTTTTTTCTTTTCTTTTCTCCTTCCCTCCCTCCCTCCTGCCTCCCTCTCTCCCTCCCTCCCTCTCTTTCTTTCTTTCTTTCTTTCTTTCTTTCTTTCTTTCTTTCTTTCTTTCTTTCTTTCCTTCTTTCTTCTCTCTCTCTCTCTCTTTCTTTTCTTTCTTTCTTCTTTTTTGAGATAGGGTCTCATTGTGTCACCCATGCCAGAGTGCAGTGGCATGATCATGGCTCACAGCAACCTCAACCTCCCTGGCTCAAGTAATTCTTCCACCTCAGCCTCCCGAGTAGCGGGGACTACAGGTGCACACCATTGCACCTGGCTAATTTTTATATATTTTTGGAGAGATGGGATTTCTCTATGTTGCCCAGGCTGGTCTCGAACTCCTGGGCTCAAGCAGGAGCCAGGCCTCCCAAACTGCTGGGATTTACAAGCATGAGCCATCACACCCAGACTGAAAGAGAATTTTCTAAGTCACAGATAAATAAAAACTTTATTCACTACACTACAGGAAAAACTGAATTGCCCTTCTATTCTCTCTTCAGAAAATGATATCCCCAAATTGGCATAACATGAAGAGTCAAAGACCATACAGTGAAAAGATCAGAAAAAATGGTTTAGGCTGGGCGAGTTGGCTCATGCTTGTAATCCCAGCACTTTGGGAGGCTGAGGTGGGCGGATCACTTGAGGTCAGGAGTTCGAGAGCAGCCTGGCCAACATGGCAAAACCCTGTCTCTACTAAAAATACAAAAATGAGCCAGGTGTGGTGGTGCACACCTGTAATCTCAGCTATGTGGGAGGCTGAGGCAGGAGAATCGCTTGAACCTGGAAGGCAGAGGTTGCAGTGAGCTGAGATCGCACCACTGTACTCTAGCCTGGGCAAAAGAGCTGAGAAGACTCTGTCTCAAAAAAAAAAAAAAAAAGAAAAAAAAGAAAGAAAGAAAATGTGGTTTTAGAAAGGTATGCTATGAAGTTAATAAATAAAAAAATTATTTTTTCTGTATTGTAGTATGTGTGAGATAAAATTTGGGATTTTGAGGGGATTTCTTTTCTTTTACTAAATACGCATTTACTTATATAATTTGTTTTAATTCACAATTTGCTTTTGTGGGTTTTTTTTGTTTTTTTGTTTTTCAAGACAGGGTCTCACTCACATTGCCCAGGCTGGGGTGCAGTGGTGCAATGTCGGCTCACTGCAGCCTCAACTTCCTGGGCTCAAGTGATCCTCTCACCTCAGCCTCCCAAGTAGCTGGGAATACAGGTGTGCACCACCACACATGGCTACTTTTTTGTATTTTTTGTAGGGATGGAGTTTTGCCATGTTGCCTGAGTTGGACTGGAACTCAAGTGATCCACCTGACTCGGCCTCCCAAAGTGCTGGGATTACAGGCATAAGCCACCACGCCTAGCCTCACAATTTGTTTTCTTAAAGAAATTCCTCAAACTTGTAGAAGCTTCAGGACCCCCAAAATACTAAATCTGTTCCTGATGGGAGCTACGTGGCACATAGTCTGATTTACAGTGGCCACCAATGGATATTGGGGCATACCTATGGAACATGTCCTGTTAGTGAGTGCCATTTGTCATTTGTATCACTGTAAAACAAAACAATATGAAAAAATTAAGAACCACTGCTTTAGACAGCAGAAGCAAACAAGTAACTTTAACAGAGAGTGATTAGCACTATCTGAATTGAGAGTTTATTGTTGCTATGTATTTGCTTATGCATTTACCATATATATATATGTTTATATATTGGTATGACACCATGGATATGTGTTCCGGTTACCAATTGCCCTATAACAAATTACAGAGATGAAAGGAAATATTTGGCTGCTCTCCAGTTACAAAACAAAATATCTTAAAACAACAATCATTTTATTATGTCTTACTATAGCTTGCCTTCTTGGAGGGTGATCAGGATAAGCTTGAAAGATAAATATTTGCCAGGCTGACCTAGTGGCAGTGGCATTACACACAATATTTGAGTCTGGGCAAAGAACTGTTGGGAAAATGAAAAGATGGAACTCGTATTCTGAGCATTTATAATTGAAGACAGACCCCAAGAATATTTGGGAACGGGAAAAATGGTGTGAGGCTGGAAGTGTTTGAGGTGAGTAGAGATTTCACCATCAAAGTATAATAATGAAATGACTCTAGTGGCAGTGAATCCAAGAATTAAATAAGTTACAACGTGGACAGTGGCTCTAGGGACATTGTCAAGGTGCAGTGTTTCTTCCTCCCAACCAGCCAGCCAGTTTTTAGAAGTTAGGAATGAAGCTTGAGTGTGAGTTGGAAAGAAAGATTTGGCAGCTCTCCGGTTTAAGGAACAGTATGTTGGCTATAATGAGGCCAATGTAGATATCGTCTTAATCTTAAAAGAGGCCAAGATATGCAGTTCCTTCTATGAAGTCTGGATTTCCCACTGATTTCGAAGGCATTCCTGAGGGCAGGCAAGGTATGAGAAACACATTAGGCGTGGTCCAGATAGGCTGTCCAAGGAGGATACCATTCACTACCCCGTTTTCAGAGGAGCCTAAAGCACACGGCCGTGTTCGCTTCAAGCTACAAGCATATTTTCTGTGTCATGGTGTTTACTTTCACTCCTTTACTTTCACTCAAAGCTGCTGTTCTTTCCACTAAGCCCTACTGATGCTCACGTATCTCAGTCTAAGTCATTGCCCCTGCAGAGGAATACAGCTAGGAAGGTCGTTATTTCCCTCTTGCATTAACCAGGGACAGCTGTCTATCCCTTGCTCTAGAAAAAAAAGAACACCTAATATTAAGCAGTAAACCCAGGCAGAAACCCATCTACTCACAGTGTTTCATATGGGGCTAATGCATGCCTTTGAAGATGCCCGCAAGTCTCAACATGAACGGCTGGGCCAGAGAGGTATGTGCCCATGTCCAGGCTCTTACAGCAAATATTAGCCACAGAAACCCTTGATGTTTTTTTTCTTTTTTTTTTTCTTTTTTTTCCAAGACGGAGTCTTGCTTTGTTGCCCAGGCTGGAGTGCAGCGGTGGGATCTTGGCTCACTGTAACCTCCGCCTCCCAGGTTCAAGTAATTCTCCTGCCTCAGCCTCCTGTGTAACTGGGATTACAGGCACATGCCACCATGCCTGGCTAATTGTTGTATTCTTAGTAGAGACAGGGTTTCACCATGTTGGCCAAGCCAGGTCTCAAACTCTTGACCTTGTGATCTGCCCCCCCATCGACCTCCCAAAGTGTTGGGATTACAGGCGTGAGCCACCGCACCCGGCAATTCTTGATGTTCTTAATTTAATCTCCCTTAGAAGGTCTATCCCAATGACCCTGAATCACTAGCTTTGGATATAAATAAAATTTTTCTGCCAGTCAATAACCCAGAGTCCCTATTCTATTCTTCTCTTCTATTTACTTACTTTTCAAGTACAAAGATAAAGCCAAGACCAGAGTCCGTTTTCTTGTCCACACTACTCCAGCAGGTACTCCAATCTCCCTCTGTCCCTACAAAATATTTCCTCCCTGGCCCCTCCGCCAAAGGAAGCCTCGCCTGTGGCAAATCAGTTCATTAGCCACAATCACTGTACAACTTCTGGGACAAATCAATGGTCTCTACCCCTCAGGTCAATGAATGGAGCCTACGGAGTCCATCATGAGAATATTGGCGACTGGGTCAAGTTCGTTGCTTTGTAGTACCTCCAGTGCTTCAGGTCTCTGAGGCCAATTTCCCAGCCCTGTTCTGCTTTTTGTAACCTGGGCCCTGAAGCAGCTCTGCCTGCATCCAGAACTCCACATAGTCTCAGAGAAACAACTTCTTCATTTCTGTCAGCCATTCTTGCACTAGAAAATACATACCTTCAGGAGCAACAGTTTGCAAGCATGGTGTAGCTTAAATAAAACTTCCAGGAAGCATATCACTGAAAAGATAACAAGGTCTGCAGAGATGCGGTTTGCCCGCAACATAGACAGCCTTTTTCATTCTCGGAGAGTGTAGTTTATCTCATTTCAGCCTCAGCAATATCCAACACCTTTTCTATTGACAACACTGCTTTATATTTTTCTTTGGCTTTTCTCTACTCTGACCTTGCCCCATCCATCTGATATCACCCCAGGCAAGAGAGCGGTTTCCACTAAAGGGTATCTAAATCTCTACCTCTCACAGGGAGGAACTTTCCTTCTATCTTTTTTCTTTTTTTGCCACCTAGGCTGGTGTGCAGTGGTGTGATCTTGGCTCAGTGCAGCTTCGACCTCATGGGCTCAAGCAATCCTCCCACCTTGGCCTCCTCAGTAGCTGGGACTACAGGTGCGTGCCTGGCTAATTTTTGTATTTTTTGTAGAGACAGGCTCTCATTATGTTGCCCAGGTTGGTGTCAAACTCCTTAGCTCAAGGGATCCACCCACTTTGGCCTTCCAAAGTGCTGGGACTATAGGCGTAAGCCACTGCGCCTGGCCCATTCCTTCTATCTTACACCATCTCCATGAAGGTTAAGATGATTGTAGGGCAAGTTCTTGTCAGTTCTCATATTCTCAGTACCCCGTGCTTTCTCATAGAAGAGTTATAAGAAGGAATGTCTCCCTGAGAGGTGGCAGGGAAAAATTTTCCTTAGGAATCACTGACTTTTTTCTGGAAGGCAAAAAATTAATTAATTCTTTTTTTTTGAGCTGGTGGTGTTAGGCAGCAATCTTTTTTGAATGCTATTGCTCCTTGCGGAGCAGGGCTAACTCACAGGCAGTGTACCCAGGGTCAGCCTATTTTTTTTTTTTTTTTTTTTTTTTTTGAGATGGAGTCTCACTCTGTCATCCAGGCTGGAGTGCAATGGCACAATCTCAGCTCACTGCAACCTCCGCCTCCCAGGTTCAAGTGATTCTCCCACCTCAGCCTCCCAAGTAGCTGGGATTACAGGCACCCGCCATCATGCCCAGCTAATTTTGGTATTTTTGTGGAGATGGGGTTTCACCATGTCGGCCAGGCTAGTCTTGAACTCCTGACCTCAGGTGATCCTCCCACCTCGGCCTCCCAAAGTGCTGGGATTACAGGCGTGAGCCACCACACCCGGCCTTTTTTTTTTTTTTTTTTTTTTTTTAAAATAAGGGTTTGACCTCTGTTGATTCAGGCATAGTAACCACAGATGGGGGAGAGAGTGGGTTTGGGAGCCAAGACAGGCAGAACACCAAAAAGAGAAGAACATAGGCAAGGAAGAAAAAAAGAAAAGAGAAAAGCAAAGCAAAACACGAAACACATGGGGTAGCAGCCTAGATTAGCAGATAGAATTGAAGTCCTTAAAATCGAAGGCACAGTGAGAGAAACCATAATGTCTTCTACTACATGTAAGATGTTTAATACCTTCCAAAGGAGTGCCTATACTAAGCATAGAGGGTGATTTGGCTTAGGTGAACACTGCAGTTTGGTAAGGATTCAGGTAGCTTTTTGTTTCATTGACAGTATCAACCTTAATTTAGCAAACGGCCTATGCTGTGCTGTTTGTAAATGGTTTCTTTTTTCTGTGTGCCTGAGCAAATGTTTTTTAGTGAGTAAATGACAGTAAATAAATCTTTGTAGAACAATCCTTGTGAAGATTTTTTTGCCCTTCTTCTTCTCCTCCTCCTCCTTCTTCTGCTTCTGCTTCTTCTTTTTCTTCCTTTTCAATACTATGTTTTTTAGGCCAATGATAAAACAGAAAATGTCTTGACAAAGTGAGCTCTCCAAATCATATATCACAAGGACATAAGAGGAATATCACTTAACAAGTTGATAAAGAGCCTGCCATCAATATGAAGGAGGGGGAAGGGTAACTGTTCTTTGGACTGTGGAGGTGGTTCAAGTCCCAGAACTAGAACCTTAGTAACTCAAAGAATATTGCCAAGAACATGTATATCATTATTCTCCTAGATTTATGTGACAATGAGAACAAACTCCATATTCTGTTGAAATATATTTGGATGGGCCACAATGGCTTACGCCTGTAATCCCAGCACTCTGGGAGGCCGAGGCGGGTGAATCACGAGGTCAGTAGTTCAAGACCAGCCTGGCCAAGATGGTGAAATCCCGTCTCTACTAAAAATACAAAAATTAGCAGGGTGTGGTGGCGGGGGACTGTAGTCCCAGCTACTCGGGAGGCTGAGGCAGAGAATTGCTTGAACCCGGGAGGCGTGAGCCACCACACCCTGCCTGGAATGGTATTTTGAAAGCTTCAATAACACCAATGCTTTTCTAGAGATCATGCAGGCTGTGAATTTTAGACTTATGAGAAGACCTGGACAAAACAGCTGTTTGTACACCCAGACATCTGTTTTTACTGAAGAAGAGGAATTTCTAATGCAGCTGGCAGTATGGTAAAAATCCAAAGGGATCATGTTTCACAGACGCCTCCACGGGCTGACTTGTATTTTAAAAAGTGACCTGAACTTTCTACTGGATGTCACTGGATACCCAGAAGAAGGTTCATCACAATTAGGAAAGAACCTGCCACGATTCATTTTCCGATTAGAGTGCTTTCTGGCATGCCTCTGCAAGGTGCTAGGAGCACAGGGCCAGGGTATACACAGTTGAGAAGATGGGGGAGGGTCTCATAAGTAGATGGGGAGCGAATGCAAACAAACCTTAGGATGGTGGGGGGGAGGGGAAGCAACAGCAGGGACCTGGGTGAGGAGAGAAAAGATCAAGAGGAAAAGCAGGGCACTGGCAACAGCTTGAGGGTTGGGTGGGGAGACAGGAGGGGAATGGTTGTGATGAGGAGGGGGCGATGAAAAGGAGAGAAGGGGTGCGAAAGCCACCTCACGTGCAGGACGCACGAATCAATGATTAGAGATGTAAAGCGAATTGGGAAGGAGGGACTTAGTTCTTTGGAGATCCCCTCTGCGTTTGCATAGCCTGGCCCAGCGCTAAGGGGGTGTGGTGCTGAGCTCAGGGAGGTGGGGGTGTGAGACGGCGGCGGCAGGGACACCCCCGCCCCAGTCCAACCAGAAGCTTGGAGCCGTGGAGACAGATCTGCAGGCGGGCAAGGCGGGGGCGGAGCGAGCGAGCGATGGGCGGGGCGGGGGCGGAGGGAGGGCGAGGGGATACGGGTCGAGGGCGGCGTTAGGACCCGCCGGCCCCTCGCCGGCTCCCGGGAGGTTGATAAAGCGGCGGCGGCGTTTGACGTCAGTGGGGAGTTAATTTTAAATCGGTACAAGATGGCGGAGGGGGACGAGGCAGCGCGAGGGCAGCAAACGCACCAGGGGCTGCGGCGCCGGCGGCGGACCAGCGACCCAAACGCCGCGGTTAACCACGTCTCGTCCACGACCTCGCTAGGTACGGGCCAGCGGGGCAGAGGCCGCGGGGCCTTGCTGGGGAGAGGACGCTTGCTGCTCGGGCTCGCGGGCACCGGCCGCAGGCGGCGGGGTCGGAGTCCGCGGCTGGTTCAGGTCTCCTCCCGCCGCCGCGCCTGCCCGCCGGGCCTAGCCTCAGCCGCGCCCCGCGCTCCCGCAGCGCGCGGCCTGAAAGGGCGGCTCGTGGGCCGGGGCTCCAGTAGCTGCTGGGAGAACCAGTGGCGCGCGCGTCTGCGCCCAGCCCGGCCCCCTGCCCGCCAGCCCGCCGCGTGGCTGCCTTCATGCCCGCCCCGACCTTAGGGGGCGGCCTTGAGCCGTGGCCGCCTGCCCGGGGCGCGGGGAGGTCGGCTGCGGCTCCGCTCTGTCCGGCGAGCTCCGGACGCGGCGGGGCGACCCGTTAGCTGGCGGGCGCTCGCTGTCCTTTGCGCGGACAGGGAAGGGGTGGCCGGGGCACGATGGGCTCCCCGGAGGAGGAGGTCGCGCGGGGAGCAGACACCTTGCTGCCGGGTCCGAAAGCTCCTTAGACACCCTTCCTGGAGGGAACCGCAGTCCGCAGGCCAGGGCTCTGTCCCCGGGCTCGCGTTTCGGGGCTCCTCGGCTCCCGAACCCATTCGCGCGGGTTGTGCGTGGCTAGGGTGCAAGTCCGGATTTTCGTGTCAAACTGAGGTTATGAGCCGTTTACGAGTCACTTGGACGATAGTAAGGCCTGATCACTCTGAAAGTGTCTGTGGTGTGAAGTCACCTGATCCTTGGCTCCCTGATTTTGCTGAATGTGAGCTCTTACTGTACGTGTACCAGGAGCGCCCCTGCCCCCTCGAAGACGCAGTTGCGTTGGCAGCGCAGTGTTGTGTATTCCTCTCACTCATAACACCCCTATTTATAGGAGTTTAGCATTTGATCTCTCACTGTGGTGCGAATTGATCGCATGAAATCCTGATTGAAAATTTTGATGGTACTTAAGAAAGGCATAAAGTTTTTTCAAAGGCTTATAAATAGTAAAAGCCTACGGTTTGGTAAGTACAGCCAAGATAAGAGTTTATTATTAAATACACTAAATACGAGCTCGTGTCTTAAGATTTCTTTTTTTACAGTGTGTAAAGGTTTTGCTGGATAAAATTTAAAACATTTTGGTATGATATTAACCACAAGGACTCATTTTAATAGGAAAGTTTATTTGAAATATACTTCATCATTCCTGGTAGTCCTTGGCGCATGTCAGAGGTGATGACAGACTGGAGTTTTGCTAAGGGAAAAAGAAGAGGAAATAAAGCTTATTTTATTATTGTCTGCCAACCAAAACACTTGGCTGTTTGTACAATGGTAGTACTCTGTAGAATAAAAAACTAACAAAGAAGCAGCTTCGCCTTAGATCTGTGCTGGTTGGATTTAAGTAATTAGTTGTTTTGGAATGCAGATGGATTAATTTCGCTCTTTTGGTTGGACCGTAGGGGAAGAAGTGTGTGTTCTTTTCTTTCTTTCTTTCCTTTTTTTGAGGTAAGCGTTTTAGATGCAGTTTCAAAATGTTCTATGTATTTACCTTATTAGAAGAAACATAAATTTATACTTCATTTATGGTTATGAACGTTTTTGTGCTGTGGTATCTTGAGAAGAGATGATACTCTTCAGATTGTTGTTGAAATAGGGCCCACCATTTATTATTTAATAAATGCTTTTGTCTACTACTCATAGGTTTTTGTCCTTTTTTTTTTTTTTTAGGACGGATCAGGAACACCTTCACTTGATAGCCATTCCTAGCAAATGATTGCCTAAAACAGTTCCTGTACCTGCTAATTTGCTCCGAGTCACTCATTAATGAGTTAAAAGCTAAATAAACTTGGTAGGATTTGTGTTTAAAGTGAGAAGAAACAGACTGAATGAAAAGGACTCATCTATTTTTGACTGTGTAGAAACTCTTTGTCTCCCTCTGCTTCCTGGAGAAATAGCTTCAAAAACCAAGTTGGGGTCAAGTGTCACTTTAGTAGTTTAGTGTTAGGAAGAGGCTTTGTGTTTATTCTTTTAGGAATGTAGGATCTTTAGAAAGGAAATAAGTACTCATTTTATTGGCTTTTTAAGTTGATAGGATTCTGTAGATATGATTAAATCTATTTAGTAAAGTGTTTTGAAATTCTTCGAAATTATTTAGGGAGAAGGAGCTGCCTTACAGTAAAGATATTATAGGGAAAAGAAACCCAGAGTGAAAATAAGATTATGGCCTTAAGTCGAGTGCACATAGGTGTATTTCAGGATTCGTTTTTCTGTGACTGTATTGTAACTTTAAAGTTTTGGAATACTCACAAGTATAAGTAACTTTCTTGAAATTGTTAGACCTTTTCCAAAATTAGGCTTTTTCCACAGTTGGTATTAGGTAGCTAGCTGCTAAGAGTATAGGGAGACTGATTAACTAGTTTGATGACGTTGGAGTTCAACATATATTTTTTAAATTTTGGGACTTCTTAGGAAGATGTATTAAAAAATTGTTTGTGGTCATTTGGAAGACCTGTTTGACACACACAATTGTCAGCAAAGCTGTTTGGCAGGCTCTTAAAGTTAAGAGCTAGAAATGTAACGCATAGGAGTAGAAGTTAAACTTTTTTTGGTAATGGTGGTTTAGAGCTTTACAGCGCAAGGATTTTCTCCAGATAGGTGCAGGGAAGCAGCTTTCTTCTTTTCTTTCTTCTTTTTAAAGTGTAATGGTATTCTGATTTTGTAGACATTTTGGGTTTTCAAAGTCCAGGTGTATTATATACTTTTTAGAAAATTTGCGAGTTATTTACTTTAAGGAACGTAGATGTGAACATAGAATAACTGAACTTCATTCCACAGTGAATTCATTACTCTAGTAGGTTTACTCCTATCCGTTAGTCCTCCACACCACACGATACACAACACTCGAGGGCTTTCTGTATGGCTTTAAAAACGGATAGCAGGCTGAGTGCGGTGGCTCACGCCTGTAATCCCAGCACTTTCGGAGGCCAAGGCAAGTGGATCACCTGAGGTCAGGAGTTCGAGAGCAGCTTGACCAACATGGAGAAACCCCGTCTCTACTAAAAATACAAAAATTAGCTGGGCATGGTGGCAAGCGCCTGTAATCCCAGCTACTCCAGAGGCTGAGGCTGGAGAATCACTTGAACCCTGGAGGCAGAGGTGGCAGTGAGCCGGGATCGCGCCATTGTACTCTAGCCTGGGTGACAAGAGTGAAACTGTGTCTCAAAAAAAAAAAAAAAAAAAAAAAGTTGTTTTAAATTTTTTTTTTTTCTTGAGATAGATTCTTGCTGTGTTGCCCAGGCTGGAGTGCAGTGGCTCACTGCAAGCTCCGCCTCCTGGGTTCACGGTATTCTCCTGCCTCAGCCTCCGTAGTAACTGCGACTACAGGCGCCTGCCACCACACCCGGCTAATTTTTTTTGTATTTTTAATAGAGATGGGGTTTCACCATGTTAGCCAGGATGTTCTTGATCTCCTGACCTGGTGATCCGCCCTCCTTGGCCTCCCAAAGTGCTGAGATTACAGGCATGAGCCACCGCGCCCGGCTTTAAATTGTTAATGATATATTGATTGTTTATTCCTATCTCTTTTTATTGTCAGAGAGTGGGCGTCTGATTCAGTGCCTAGTAGTGTGGTAGAAGAAAAGCAAGCTTAGAAACTGGGTTCAGATCTCTACAAATAAGTTTTAGTTTCCTGAAGTAAAAAAAACCTACCTGAAAAGTTTTAAGATTAAAAGTTAATGTCTTGGCTGTGTGCGGTGGCTCGTGCCTTTAATCCCAGCACTTTGGGAGGCTGAGGCTGCAGGATGGAGCTGAGCCTGGGTGACATAGTGAGACTCTGTTGCTAAAAAAAATAATAAGAGTAATAAAGATAATGTCTTAAAGCGTTTGGCGTGTACTGAGTGCACAAAGTTATCATCTCTTCTCTTGAGGGTAGGACATGAAGGGGCTGGGGTTAGTTTTCTTTTGGGACTAGAGGCCGGAATGGGACAGGCAAATAGAGGACCATACTTACACAAAAAATTAGCTTTTTTCCCTTGATAGTTTTAGTTGACATACTGTGTACCTACCTTATAAAAGGGCTTTTGAGCTGCTTATAGTGAATATCTACAAAAAATAATGTAGACAGATGCTTGTTCTAAGCTTTCACATAGATCATAGAGACTTTATGCATATTTGTGAGTTAAGTTTATCATTAAGCTTATATGTTCTGATGTAGAAATTGCCATGTGCTAGAGAGTTGTTGAGGAACACTTCATGGAAGAGGGAGGCTTTGTCACGCTTTGAAGAATGGGTAGATCTTAGAGAGCAAAGTGTAGGCTGTGCCACTGGTTTGAAGATAAAAAGATAGGCAGTATTTTGGTAACCTTTTTATGACATAATTTAAACATTTGACCCTGATTTCTAAGAATTTTCAATCTAAAAGAGATGCTTAAAAAATACTTAAAAGCAATTAGATAGAGGCAACTGAAAGACCGAATGATATTAGGGTATGTTTAATAAAAAAAGGAATGGGGCTATTTTTCTGTAGCCAAATAGAGCAAAGAATTGGTTTAAATAACTGGATAATTCCTGGAAAAATTATGTGAGGAGCTCAAAATGCAACTTAAAAACTGTGCTAACGTCTCCTTCCTTCCTCCTGTTTTTGAGCGTGTGTATTTACTACAAGGAATCCTGACATATTCCCTAAAATTGCCAAACTAGAGACAGGGGACAAAAGGAGAGTATAGTGCGAAGCTCTGACTTTATCTTTTTTTTTTTGTTTGTTTGTTTTTTAAATTAGTCACATTTTATCTAGTTGGAAGGATGTTTATTTGTCTCCTTTTGGCACCATTCCCTTCTTTTCACAGCTGCTCTTGTAGTAGGAATTTTGTCTGTATTGACCCAAGTCTAGAATTTGAGTGAATACTTACCTCTTTTTTTTTTTTTTGAGACAGAGTTTAGCTCTTGTCGCCCAGGCTGGAGTGCAGTGACATGATCTCGGCTCACTGCAACCTCTGCCTCCCAGATTCAAACCATTCTCCTGCCTCAGCCTCCCAAGTAACTGGGATTTTAGGTACACACCACCATACCCGGCTAATTTTTTTCTTTTTGAGATGGAGTCTCATTCTGTCACCCAGGAATGATCTCTGCTCACTATAACCTCTGCTTCCGGGGTTCAAGCAATTCTCCTGCCTCAGCCTCTCAAGTAGCTTGGACTACAGGCGCCCCCCCCCCTCCCCCCCGCCATGCCCCGGGGATTTCACTGTGTTGGACAGGCTGGTCTTGAACTCCTGACCACGTGATCCGCCCACCTTGGCCTCCCAAAGTGCTGAGATTACAGGTGTGAGCCACTGCGCCTGGCCAATTTTTTGTATTTTTACTAGAGACAGGGTTTCACCATGTTGGCAAGGCTGGTCTTGAACTCCTGACCTCAGGTGTTCTGCCTGCCTTGGCCTCCCAAAGTGCTGGGATTACAGGCGTGAGCCACCGTGCCCAGCCTTCTCTCTGTCTCTTTTTTTTTTTTTTTTTTTTTTTGAGATGGAGTCTCGCTCTGTCGCCCAGGCTGGAGTGCAGTGGTGCAATCTCGGCTCACTGCAAGCTCCGCCTCCCGGGTTCACGCCGTTCTCCTGCCTCAGCCTCCCGAGTAGCTGGGACTACAGGCGCCTGCCACCACGCCTGGCTAATTTTTTGTATTTTTAGTAGAGAAGGGGTTTCACCGTGTTAGCCAGGATGGTCTCGATCGCCTGACCTCGTGATCCACCAGCCTCGGCCTCCCAAAGTGCTGGGATTACAGGCATGTAATCCTGTGCCCAGCCTTGCCTTCTCTTTTTTTAAACTGCTGCTGTAACAGTCATCTGAGGTAGAGAGATGTGGCAGAATGAAACTTAGTGTCTAAATTTCCAGAGTATTGGCTTAAAGCTTTTTGAAATTTGTCATAGTAGCCCTATTTGATCTAAATGTCTATTCTAAATTTAAATATTCTAAATTTGTGTGTGTGTGTGTGTGTATGATTCTCTTGCTAACTGGCTATCCCAAATTTCAAAGTTCTTTTATGGGCTTGATACTTTACAACTCTTAAACAAAGTTATTTTTTGAGCCTAAAAGAGAATGCTTAAACTATATGCCCGAGTCAAGGAAACCTTCTCTGTTTTTGATTAATTGTTGATCCCTGTGCTACAAAATCTTGGAGCTCTTACAGTCATTGTACTAAAAATACTTTGGGAAATAGGAATGTAGTACATTGTTGTTTTATAAGGCGTATAAGAAAAGTGAGTGTCTCTTATAACAAATATGGAATAATTTAGTGTTCTCTGTGGCCTTAGGCCAAAGAATGATGTTTAAGAACTAGCTCTTCCATTTTTACTGTCACCTCTTGACTTTGGGCTTCTCATTTTATATTCGGGCTCTTGAAATTGCCTTATATCTGATTTGCTCATTACACGTCTTACTCATCACTTTGAGTTTGTCTCTGCAACACAGCTTTGATTCTCTCTCTCCTCTGCTATGAAACTGCCAGTGGTACTCCTCAGGGATGATGTCCAGCATTCTCAGACTATACTTTTATTTTAATTTAATTTTATTTTTTTGAGATGGAGTCTTACCCTGTTGCCCAGGCTGGAGTGCAGTGGCACAATCTCGGCTCATTGCAACCTCTGCCTCCCGCGTTCAAGTGATTCTCCTGCCTCAGCCTCCTGAGTAGCTGGTATTGCAGGCATCTGCCACCACGCCCGGGTAATTTTTGTATTTTTAGTAGAGACGGGGTTTCACCATGTTGGTCAGGCTGGTCTCCAACTCCTGACCTCATGATCTGCCTGCCTTGGCCTCCCAAAGTGCTGGGATTACAGGCATAAGCCACTGTGCCTGGCCTAGACTACATTTTTAAAGTTAGCTTTAATCTCATCCTCAGGGCTTAAGAGATGCAGCCGTCTTCAGAATGTCTTTATTGATAACCCTAGTTTAGATAATCCAAAAAGGGCTACTTTTATACTCAAATAGCATTTCCTTTATATTACGGTATCCTTTTATGCTTGTTTGTGTTAGAACCGTTAAGAATAAAGACTGTTATTATTGAATTATACTTCTGTCTAGCATAGTGCCTTGCTCTCTGGTTACCAGTGTGAAGTAGGTAGGGTGGGAGGTCTTCCTCGTAATTCATGACACATTGGATAGTAGGTGTCCTGAGAATTGTTGGAGTTGGTGAATAGGAAACAGTGAGTTGCACATTTACTTATATTTAAATGTGTGTGCTTATCTTGCCAAAGATGGGCAAATATACTTTTATTGCATCTTATATTTTAAAGATATGCAATTTAACACTTGTCCTTCTAGAAAGTTTATAAAGAAAAAATTGTTCCCCAAATATTGGGAGACTGTGTAAATGATTTGCTGACTGTATAAATATTAACTAGGAAATTTTTGGAAAAATAGCTGTGTGCCAAGATTTGTTATAAAGATGGTAAATAACGCCCTCCCCAAGCTTTTTAATAAACAACTTGTATTTTTGGTAACTTTTTTCAGGTTTCTAGAAATACTGAGCATGTAAGAATTCAGATCTGAGTTTATTCAGCAAACATGCTCATTTGATAATAAAGACACTAACAGTTCGGCTTAGTTGGAAGATGATGCTTTTGACAGTTACAAAGACCTGGTTGTGCATCCTCAGTTGATTACTTACAAAATGTGTATCCTTGCAGATTGCTTAATCTGAGCTTCAGTGGCCTCCTTTATGGAAACAAGGAAACTCATAGCTACTCCACAAAGTGATTTTGAGGTTTAAAGAGATAATAGGCACATAGTAGGCACTCTGTTTTTCACTCTTCTGTAGTAAAAGCTACAACACCTAAAATTATTTCATACAGTAAATTATTTTGAGGGATGAGAAAGTTACTAATAATGTTTTCCTCTTTTCCTCTAGATGTCCATGTCTTTCGTTGCTTTGCTCAAATGTCGTCTTGTAGAAGTTATCTCTGACTATTGTCTTCAATGACAACTCCTGCCTCCATTTCCCTTGGCTCGTTTTACTTTTCTCTGTAGCGCTTAACACTAGCTGACATCACACATATGTTTTTTGTTGCTCTATCTTTAGGATGTAAGCTCCTAAGGGCAGGATTTTTGTTGTTGTTCTTAATTTTGTTTTACTACTGAATCTGTAGTTCTCAGAACTGTGTTGTAGGTATTCAGTGACTGTTGAAAGAATAAAGATTTATGCACCTCCAGTTCTAGACCTTTCACCCCTTGTGTCAGAACTGCCATGGTGCTGGTTAGTGGGGTGCTTGTTAAAAATGTAGACTTCTGGACTCCATGGATCAGCTGAATCAGACTCTGGAGGTGGGGTCTAAGAATCTGTATTCTGAGCCAGTTACCCAGATGGTTCTTAAACTCTAGTGGGTGTGAGACTCACTGTTCTACGGTGTTGCTGTGGCTAATTAAATATTGACAGTATTAACTCAGTCATAGGCCCACAATAAATAATTGAATTACAAATGTGTTGACCATTCTTTAGTAAGCAGATTTTTGCCCTGTGATATGTATGGTAAGGAAGGGTTATGTGTATTTGTAATTGTGATTATTTTGGTTACTCTAGTTTTTTCCCAAACATCTAGTTTAATCTAGAACTTTAGGGAGCTAGAAATCTCAAATATCAGATGTTAGTGAATCCACCTTTCCCAAGCAAAAACAAGCCCTTTAAACCCATTCTTATTTTGCACTTGTAGTTATTTACTCATAAGAATCGATTAGCTAATATTAGGGATTTATTTTAAATGATAAGCATCATTATGTGGACTGATTTGAGTCTCCTTTCTATGGCTGTATCACTGGGGAACAGTGAGAATTATCTGTTTAAGAATTATCCTATAACATCGAAAAGCAGTTTGGTATAGTGGAAACAGCATGGGTTTAAAAGATAGAAATCTTAATGCATGCATTACCTTTTAGCTGTAGAACCTTAAATAATTTTTAAAAAAACATCTTTGAATATCCACATTTCCTCTCTCTGAAATGGGGCTAATAGCTAAGTTACTGGGTTGTTGAGAGGATTATTTCATTGAGTCATTTCAGTAAATGTAAGTTTTCTTGCCTGTCTGTGGAAGTAAATTTTGAGGCAAATTAAAATATTTCATTAAAAACAATTGTAATGTATTTCAAACTTACAAAAATGACAGAGAAAGATAAAATAGATACCCAAGTAGCCATTGCATTAATCTAATACATAATATTTGCCATATTGATTTTGAATCCTTTTTAAAAGAGAAAATCTTACTGTGCAGTTGAATGGTTCTCCCAATAACCTTTCTCTTTTCCCCTTTCTTCATAGATATACACCTGTCCTGAAAGTGGTGTATGCTTTCTGGTTTTTAAATAGCTTATAACATTTGTATATTTCATAAATAATATACAGTATTTTGTTGTGTTTAAAACATGGTGAGTGGTTCAGACTGTATTTTGTAGCTTGATTTAATTTAATTTAATTTAATTTAATTTTTTTGAGATGGAGTCTCACTCTGTTGCCCAGGCTGGAGTGCAGTGGCGCGATCTTGGCTCACTGCAAGCTCCATCTCCCAAGTTCATGCCATTCTCCTGCCTCAGCCTCCCGAGTAGCTGGGACTATAGGCACGTGCCACCATGCCCGGCTAATTTTTTGTATTTTTTAGTAGAGATGGGGTTTTACCATGTTAGCCAGGATGGTCTCGATCTCCTGACCTCTCGTGATCCACCTGCCTCGGCCTCCCAAAGTGCTGGGATTACAGGCGTGAGCCACCGTGCCTGGCTGCTTGATTTAATTTTTTTCATTCCACATTGGTGTGGAAACTTATCCATATGTAAATATTCAGATCTTATGCATTAATTTCAATTCTCTGACTTATATTTTATTTATCCATGGGTATTTAGGTTATTCCAATTTTTTTTTTTTGTAGTTACAAACAATACTTTGGTCAACAAGGAACCATGTTTCGTTCTTCATGTATATGTATGCAGGAATTTCTCTAGGATATAAACAACTTACCTAAAAAATATTAAAGTAAGAAAATTTCAATATTGTGTACTTTCATTCTTTAAAAATCTGGTCCACATAACATAACAAAAGTATGTTCTCCCTCATCTCCCCTCAATAAAGTACCTAAGAGCCAGTCCAAGACCCTTTCTTTGGGTCTTGACTTCAGGTGAGATTTTCTTCAAGACTTCTCTGTAGAAGAAAATGAAGAGCCTTAAATGGAGAGACTTGCAGAACCTGAATAGAATGTCTGAATTTCTGTCTTGTTGCTTATAGAGTTCCCTGGGGCTGGGTGTGGTGGCCCATGCCTGGAATCCCAGCACTTTGGGGAGGCCGAGGCAGGAGGATCCCTTTAGTCCAGGAGTTTGAGACCAGCCTGGGCAACATAGTGAGACCTGGACTCTACAAAAAACAAATTAGTTGACTGTGGTAGTGCATGCCTGTGGTCCCAGCTACTCAGGAAGCTGACATGGGAGGATCACTTGAGCCTTGGGGGTCAAGGCCACAGTGAGCTGTGATTGTGCCACTGTATTCCAGCCTGGGCATCAGAGCAAGACCCCATCTCAAAACAAGCAAAACACCCAAAATCTTTAAAAAAAAAAAAAAAAGAATCCCTGAGCCATCGTTTATTCTAGAATCTCCTGACTAGCTAACAAAGTTGACTTCATAAATTTCAACCTCATTTAAAATACCAAATTTAAATTTACTTTAGTATTCTTTTTTTTTTTTTTTTTTGAGATGGAGCCTTGCTCTACCCAGGCTAGAGTGCAGTGGACGACGATCTCATCTCACTGCAACCTCTGTCCCCCGGGTTCAAGCAATTCTCGTGTCTCAGCCTCCCGAGTAGCTGGGATTACAGGCATCTACCACCACTCCCAGCTATTTTTTTGGTGTTTTTAGTAGAGACGGGGTTTCACCGTATTGGCCAGGCTGGTTTTGAACTCCTGACCTCAAGTGATCCACCTGCCTCGGCCTCCCAAAGGGCTAGGATTACAGGTGTGAGCCACCGTGCCCGGCCAACTTTAGTATTTTTTTTAAGTACACTTATATTCAGGTGTATGCTTTAAGAACTGGTTAATATTTGATGACAAACTTTGGGAAAAATACTTTGAGTTTATACATTTATAAACCATTTTACATTTTTCTTCATCTATTTTAATAAATGTATAAAAGCGTTTTTTGCCTTAGTGTTCTTTAAGTGGGAACAGCAAGAATTCTGTGACATCAGTGGTAGTTACTATGGAAATGGGGTACATTTCAAGTGGAAAATAGTATGTGAATCCTATAGGAAAAACAACTCTTTGTTTCCTGATTTAATAGTAATGAAGGAAGGAGATGAATGGCATTATATACTCCTTAAAGCATTTTTTTTTTTTTTTTTTTTTTGAGGTGGAGTCTGGTTCTGTCACTCAGGCTGGAGTGCAGTGGTGGGATCTCGGCTCACTGCAACCTCCATCTCCCACGCTCTGGGGTTCGAGCGATTCTCCTGCCTCAGCCTCCCAAGTAGCTGGGATTATAGGCGTGTGACACCACACCCGGCTAATTTTTGTATTTTTAGTGGAGACAGGGTTTCACCATTTGGCCAGGCTGGTCTGGAACTCCTGACCTCAGGAGATCCACCCACCTCGGCCTCCCAAGGTGCTAGGATTACAGTCGTGGGCCACTGCACCTGCCCTCTTTAAAGCATTTTTAAAAGTCTGTTTTAGGATGGTCTTTTGTTGTTGACTAGAAAGGGACAAGGCTAATGGGAGAAAATATTTGATAACTGAAATTGTTGATAGGTCCTTTCCTGGAGTCTTTAAAATTTTTGTTTTTGTAATTTGCATTGTAGTTCTAATTTTATATGAGAGAAATATGACTTTATAAGTTCTTAATGTTTTATAGGACCAGATTATAAGTTAAAATATTTTCTTGTAGTATCTCTTTGACTAATAGCTGTTTTTTTCTTCAGAGAAAATTTGTTGAAGTCCAAGTTTGTGTCTTTGTCAGTACTTATAATACTTGTATCCCAGGCTGCAACAGTCTTATGGGGGAGACCCAGCACTGTCATAAAAGCTCCCCCAGGTGATTGGATGAGCTAGACTAATAGTTTAATAGAGCTAAACTAGCTGATAGTTTTCAATCCTAGCTGTATATCATGTTAACATTTTAAAATAGTTGCTTTTTTTTTGAGATGGAGTTTTACTCTGTCGCCCAGGCTGGAGTGCAGTGGTGCAGTCTCGGCTCACTGCAAGCTCCGCATCTCGGGTTCGTGCCATTCTCCGGCCTCAGCCACCCGAGTAGCTGGGACCACAGGCGCCCGCCACCGCGCCCGGCTTACTTTTTTTGTATTTTTAGTAGAGACGGGGTTTCATCGTGGTCTCGATCTCCTGACCTCGTGATCCGCCCGCCTCAGCCTCCCAAAGTGCTGGGATTACAGGCGTGAGCCACCGCGCCTGGCCACTTTAAAATAATTTCTATAGCCTTTTTCTTTTTAAAGTAGAGATTGTTTTATGTACCTCGACTTTTTTGAACTTTGGTGTATCAAACCCTTGATAGCAGCCCTGGAGTGGTTAGTTATATCAGAATCAGAGTATTAGCAGTCTCCCAGGAAAAATAGAGCATTACAGTTTAGCTTGAAAACTTTTTTCCTTCCTTGAAAATTTTATTTTAATATTGTTAGAAACTACATGAAATAGAATTAAATGAATGACACTTATATCCTAAACACTTGTGTAATAGAGTGACCCTTGTTAGTCCATATATCCTGAGGACCAGCAATGTTGGCATCATCTTGGATTTAATAATGCAGTTTCAAGCTCAACCCCAGTTTTATTGAACCAGAATATGCATTTTAACAAGATACTCAGGTGATGTGTATTCATGTTAAGCTTGACAAGCACTGCTGTAGACGAAATAACACTAAATAAGACCTGGCCTTGATTTCCCCCCAAACAGTGGTTTAATTGTATGTTTCTCTTATTTTTAAAATGAGCAAATTGGGCTGCCTAATCTATAAATCCTGTGGGAGTGATACAATAGTTTTAAGTATTGAGGCTAATTTTTAAGCATATGTACTGGAACTTGAATGTTCTCATGTATCTTGATATATATTCTAGGGTGTATATGTATATTCTATTAATGCCTAAAACCTTGTAGTTCTTGGAAAATGCTTTTCCTCCCCAGTATAAAAAAGTGTCTCTAGAGGTTTTTTTTTTTGAGACGGAGTCTTGCTCTGTCGCCCAGGCTGGAGTGCAGTGGTGCAATCTTGGCTCACTGCAACCTCCGCCTCCTGGGTTGAAGTGACTCTTCTGCCTCAGCCTCCTAAATAGCTGGGACTACAGGTGCGCCACCATGCCCGGCTAATTTTTGTATTTTTAGTAGAGACGAGGTTTCACCATGTCTACTTCTTTTTTTTTTTTCCTTAATCCCAAATGTGATAGGAAACATTTCTGACTGAGGGTTTTGTAGGAAGTAAATCATAAATATATTAAACAAACATATATAGTAACCATAAACTTTTTATTTTATTTATTTATTTTTGAGACGGAGTCTTGCTCTGTTGCCAGGCTGGAGTGTAGTGGCGCAATCTTGGCTCACTGCAACCTCTGCCTCCTGGGTTCAAGTGATTCTCCTGCCTCAGCCTCTCAAGTAGTTGGGATTACAGGCACCCACCACCACGCCCAGCTAATTTTTGTATTTTTAGTAGAGACAGGGTTTCACCATGTTGCCCAGGATGGTCTCGATCTCCTGACCTCATGATCCACCTGCCTCGGCCTCCCAAAGTGCTGGGATTACAGACGTGAGCCACCGTGCCCAGCTGGCTAAACCTTTTAAATTAGATTTCCAGCATTAAATTATGTACTATATACAAGGTACTCCAGTTTACAGGCAACACAAAGTTTTTTGAATTAAAAAACCTGTCTGTAAAATACTGTTTAAGCATCTGATTTAGTGTAGAATTAAAGGGACTTTACGGTGGTAATTTAAACATTTCTTTAAAGTTATTGGATTGTGAATAGACAGTTCATACAAGAGGAAACATGTAGAGAAATGGTTGTTAGTGAAAGAAATGAGTATTAAAGCAATTTGAATGGTGTGACTGAATAAATTTTCAGTTTTATTTAATTTTACTAATTTACATTAAAAACAGTTTTAGTATGGATACAAATATGAGTGGAAAATGATTAATATTTGATTCAGTTATTATACTGGAAAACTTTGTTGGAACAACTTTTATACATAAGTCTACTTTTTCAGTTGTAAGTTTTATGAAATTAAATGATTACGTGTTTCTGATAAGCATTTAGTGTCTAAGTTGAAATGTGCTGTAGTTGTAAAATACACAGCAGATTTAGAAGACTGTATATAAAGTAATAATCGGCCAGGCATGGTGGCTCATGCCTGTAATCCCAGCACTTTGGGAGGCTGAGTGAGGTGAGTGGATCACTTGAGCCCAGGAGTTCGAGACCAGCCTGGGCAACATGGTTAAACCCTATCTCTACAAAAAATATAAAAAAAAATTAGCCGGCTCACGCTTGTAGTCCCAACTACTTGGGAGGCTGAGGGAGGAGAATTGCTTGAGCCCAGGAGGAAAAGGTTGCAAAGAGCCAAGATCGCACCATTGCATTCCAGCCTGGTTGACGGGAGTGAAACCCTGTCTCAAAAAAAAAGAAGAAAGAAAAGTAAAAAATACTGAGTAGGTTGAAATGATAATATTTTGGGTTAGTAAATAAAAATATTATTTAAATGATTTTTTAAAATGTGACTTAGAAAACTTAAAATAACATGTGGCTAATTTTTCTTGTGGATAGGGCTGTCTATTCTATATTCTTAATAGTAATTTTTTGTTTTCTTATTATATTGATTGCTTAGAGTTATTCAACTCTCCAAATGTGGCCAGGCATGGTGGCTCATGCCTGTAATCCCAGCACTTTGGGAGGCCGAGGTGGGTGGATCATTGAGGTCAGGAGTTCAAGACCAGCCTGGCTAACATGGTGAAACCGGTCTCTACTAAAAATACAAAAATTAGCCAGGTGTGGTGGTGCGTGCCTTTAATCCCAACTACTCAGGAGGCTAAGGCAGAAGAATCGCTTGTACCTGGAAGACGGAAGTTGCAGTGAGCCGAGATTGTGCCACTGCACTCCAGCCTGGGGGGTGACAGAGCAAGACTCTAAAGAAAAAAAAAAAAAAAAAAAGAACACTCCAAACAAATGTGACTACTCATTTATCTATTTTTCTTTTTAGTTCTCTGAAATTTTGCTTCATGTATTTTGAGTTTCTTACTTGGCATTATTATGTCTTTCTGATGAGTACATATTTTATATCTGGTAATGCTTTTAGTCTTGAAGCCAGCTTTGATGTTTATGTAGCTACTTTAGCTTTCTTATGATTAATGTCTGTATAGTATACCTTTTCCCCCTTTACTTTGAAACTTTTACTTGAACCAAGCTCTGTCTTTTTATTAAAAGGACACCGCTAATATACAGTATGGCCAGGCGTGGTGGCTCACGCCTGTAATCCCAGCACTTTGGGAGGCCATGTGGGTGGGTCATCTGAGGTCAGAAGTTCAAGACCAGCCTGACCAGTATGATGAAACCCCGTCTCTACTAAAAATACAGAAATTAGCTGAGCATGGTGGAGGGCGACTGTAATCTCAGCTACTCGGGAGGCTGAGACAGGAGAATTGCTTGAATCCAGGAGGCGGAGGTTGCAGTGAGCTGAGATCGTGCCATTGCACTCCAGCCTGGGCAACAAGAGTGAAACTCCATCTCAACAACAACAACAACAAAAAAAAAATACAGTATATAGTTTTGCTTTTATTACCCAGTCTGACAGTCTGCCTTTTTATTGGAGTGTTTAGTATATTTATATTTGATGTAATTATTGAATTTAGTTGGGTTTAAGGTTGCCATCTTGCGTGTTTTTCATTCATCTCTTTTGTCTTTTGTTCTTATTTTTTACTTTGGATTCATTGAATATTTTTTAGTGTTTTATTTTGGTTTCTTATTGGCTATTTTTTGTTTTTGTTTTTGAGAAAGAGTTTCGCTCTTCTTACCCAGGCTGGAGTGCAATGACCCAGTCTTGGCTCACTGCACCCTCTGCCTCCTGGGTTCAAGGGATTCTCCTGCCTCAGCTTCCCAAGTAACTGGGATTACAGGGATGTGCCACCACACCCAGCTAATTTTTGTATTTTTAGTAGAGACAGAGTTTCACCATGTTGGTCAGGCTGGTCTTGAAGTCCCGCCCTCAGGTGATTCTCCTGCCTTGGCCTCCCAAAGTGCTGGGATTACAGAAGTGAGTCACCACACCTGGCCCTTTATTGGCTTTTTAAGCTATACCTTTTTTCTTTTTTCTTTTTTTTTGTTTGTTTTAAAGCCATTGCTCCAGGGCTAATGATATTCATCTTTAATAGATCTATTTAGAATCAGTGTTTTACCACTTTCCACTTTAAAATCATAATCTTAGGGTATAATTTCATTTACTTTGCCTCATAACATGTCTTTTAAAATTTTATACTTCTACATACTTTGTAAACCCCACATTGATCAATTACCTTTTAGGGAAATTAGTTGGAGGAAGGAACTAGTCTTTTATGTTTGTATCTGTTTACTATTTTGGATTCAGATCAATAGGAAGGAATAAAGAGACTTTCCATTTGATAATGTTTCATTTCAGCCTGAAGAACATTATATAGCTCTCATGTAATGCACATCTGCTAATGACAGATACTCTTTGCTTTTTTTGTTTGTTTGTTTTGAGACGGAGTCTTGCTCTGTCGCCAGGCTGGAGTGCAGTGGCACGATCTCTGCTCACTGCAACCTCCCGGGTTCAAGCTATTCCCCTGCCTCAGCCTCCCAAGTAGCTGGGATTACAGGCGCATGCTGCCACACCAGCTAATTTTTTGTATTTTCGTAGAGACGGGGTTTCACCATGTTGGCCAGGATGGTCTCGATCTCTTGACCTCATGATCTGCCCACCTCGGCCTCCCAAAGTGCTGGGATTACAGGCGTGAGTCACCGCACCCAGCCATACTCTTTGCTTTTGCTGTCTTTATTTTGCTTTCATTTTTGAATGATCGTTTCACTGAATATAAAAGTCTAGGTTGACACTTTTTTTTTAAAACTCTCTTATCAATCCCTTGTCTTCTGGCCTCCAGTGGTTCAGTGATGATGTGATAAGAAGCAGTTATTTGAATTACTCTGCTCTGTATAATAAGTGTATAATTATTACATAACTATACAATAATTATTTGAATTATTCTGCTCTGTGTCCTGTTATCTTTGGTTTTTGGTTTTTAGCAGTCTGGCTGATAGGGTTTTCTTTGTATTACCCTACTGGAGGTTTGCTGAGCTTTTTGGACCTGTAAATCTCTGTCATCAAATTTTGGTAACATGACTGTTGCTTCTTCAAATATTTTTTCAGCTCCAGCCTCACTTTGTTCTCCTTCTGGGATTCTAAATGCAAGTTGGATAGTGTTCCCTAGGTTCTTGAGACTCTCTTAGTTTTTCTTTATTCTTTTTTCTCTCAGTACTTCAGATTAGAAAATCTCTTTTGATCTCTTTGCAAGTTTACAAACTTTCTTCTGTTACCTACAGTCTGCTGTTGTCCATCCACTGAGTATTTCATTTTAATTATTGTACTTTCATTTGTTTTTTAATAGTTTCTGTAGTTTTTTGGCTGAGACTCCTCATCTATTTATTAAGACTTTATTTTCCTGTAAGTCCTTGAACATATTTACAGTATCTGGTTAAAAGCGTTTGCTAAATTCAACATTTGGGTCATGGCAGAATTGGTACTGTTAATTGCTTTTCTTTCTTGACTATGGGCTACATTTCCTTCTTTCTTTGTATGTCTAGTAATTTCTGATTTATATACTGTATATTAAATGTTATGCATTGTAGAGATTTTGGATTCTCTTAGCTTGTTTTTGGTTTGGCAAGCAGTTTAATTACTGATGGATCTTGACCTTGGCTTTGCTTCATACTTCGTTAGTGTGGGTCTGTGGAAAGCTTAGAGGAAATCTCCCTAACTTAGTGGGACTAAATTTCCAAACTGTGTACCTTGCAGATCTTTTCGTGTCTTGGTTTTATTTAGGCTTTGATTGGATGGATTGTCAGTAGGCCTTACTCTAGAACTTGACCCTTAATTCTAAGATGTGTCCATTCTAGTGTCTCAGCTTGATGCCTGAGGTATAGATGTTTCTTTCCACTCTGGCTGGGCCAGAACTCCAAAGTGTCTCAGTAATGTTTGACTTCTGTTTCTCTCTCAACCCTGTAGTAGGTTCCTTCTGGTAAGCGTTGCATAGTGTTGTGTTCCCCTGCACCTGTGATGCTTGTTGTCCTTGTCCAAGGACTTCTGGGCTCCACCTCTGCATAGATCCTTTTTCTCTGGTATCCTGCCTCACAGATTCCTACTGCTTTAGCAATCTCGAACTCAGATCTTTGTGCTCTAGTTCTTCACGCTATAGTTAGGAAATTGTTCCCAGGCAGAGAGCTGGGAGTGATCATGGCACTCACCTTGAAAGTTTCCTTGTGCTACTTGTTGTCCAATGGTTGAAAAACAATGCTTCATATGTTTCGTCTAATTTTATAGCTGTGGTCGAGAGCCAGTCTGATACCAGTTACTCTAATGACTAGAAGTCTCAAATATCGCCCCTCCTCCAAATGCCTGTGTTTTAAAAAATGCAAAATAGAATCGGGGATGATTTTTACTAGTTTGTAGTCTGCCCTTTTCCCACTTGATTTTATGCTTTTTTTTTTTTTTTTTTTTTTGGTTGTTGTTGTTTTTGTTTGTTTTTGAAACAGAGTTTCTCTCTGTCGCCCAGGCTGGAGTGCAGTGGCGCAATCTTGGCTCACTGCAGCCTCCACCCCTGAGTTCAAGCGATTCTCCTGCCTCAGCCTCCCGAGTAGCTGGGATTATAGGTGTCCGCCACCACACCCAGCTAATTTTTGTGTTTCTAGTAGAGACAGAGTTTCATCATGTTGGCCAGGCTGGTCTCAAACTCCTGACCTCAGATAATCCGACTGCCTCGGCCTCCCAAAGTGCTGGGATTACAGACGTGAGCCACTGCACATGGCCAGTTTTACCAATTTTATGCTGTTTAAAAAAATACATAGATTTTTTGGCTAGGCGCAGTGGCTCATGCCTGTAATCCCAGCACTTTGGGAGGCTGAGGCAGGTGGATCACCTGAGGTCAGGAGTCTGAGACCGGCCTGATCAACAAGGTGAAACCCCATCTCTGGTAAAAATACAAAAAAAAAATAGCCAGGCGTGGTGGCAGATGCCTGTAGTCCCAGCTACTTGGGAGGCTGAGACAGAAGAATTGCTTGAACCCAGGAGATGGAGGTTGCAGTGAGCTGAGATCACGCCACTGCACTCCAGCCTGGGCGACAGCAAAACTCCATCTCAAAAAAAAAAAAAAAAATTAAATATATATATATGTATAATTTTTTAAGAGTATAAATGTGTTTTTTAGGTTGCGTAATATGTCAGTATATGGCTAAAATAACTGTTGGGCCACTTTCCAGTTTTGAGGTACACAACGTTAATTTTTGCCATCAGAAATAAAATTGGTAAACTTGTACATCTTCATTAGTGTCTTTATTTCCTTATAATAAATCCCTAGAAATATATTTAACCATCGTATAACCTCTTTAAGGCTCTTTAAAAATATGTGCTAGAATAAACTTGAATACTTAGATACTGTTTTCACTCGAGTATGAAATATAAATGTTGAGGTTCAAGTACTAGGCACTAACAGGTTACTTAGCTTTTAAAAATATAACTTAATTTTTATAGGTAGACTGAATTGACTGAATCAAGGTTACTTTGCATAAAAATTTGTTTCAAGTTTTTGTTTAGAATGTGAATAATAAAATATACTTTTCATTCCTTTTGAAAGGTGAATTATTCTTTGCTCTCTTTTATAAGGTTAGTTTTGGGTTGATGTAATCTAACATTAGTGCTACATTTTATTATAATGAAGATTTGTGGCACTTTTTTATTATCTTAGTTTATAATTAATCTTGAATTTTGCTGATGGATCTAGGTCAGCCCTGAAGTGTAAATTTTGTTGTTGGAATACATTCTGAGTGTATGAATTTGGCAGATTTAAGATAAAGTGTGATTAGACAACAAAAAGACAGGTGTCTTATTTAAATAGACTTTTTTTTTTTTTAGAGCAATTTTAGCTTCACAGCAATATGAAGCGAAAGTGTGGTTCACACATACTCCCTGCCCCTCCATATACACACTGTCCCCTGCCATCACCATTTCACCCACAGTGGTGCTTTCGTTAAAATTGATGAACCTTCACTAACACATCATTATCATCCAAAGTCTATAGTTTTACATTAGGGTTCACTCTTGGGGTTGTATATTCAATGGGTTTTTCACAGATGTATAATGACAGGTATCAACCAATTTTGTATTATAGAGAATAGTTTCACTGCCCTAAGAAATCTTTTGTGTTATGCCTGTTCATCCCTCTCTATCCCCCTAGCCCCTGGCAATCACAGGTCTTTTTACTAAGACACCTTTCTTTTGTTAGGCCTTGTGGCAAATAGATATTAGGTAGGTACCTTAGTGTTAATGTGTGGAGAGAGATTTGAGAAGCAGGTGATCATCTATAGATGTCTTTTAGCTTTGACCTTGAAAGACCCATCTGGGGGCTAGAGTAGGGAAAACTGACTTGGAATTATGAATCACAAAAATGTGTTGGAGGGCTGAAATCTACTTGTCTCAGTAAATTTTTGACATTGAATAATGGAAATGAAATTACTATTCTATACACAGGATGTAACTTCAGTTTAAAATCTCACTGTGCAGAATTTAAAGACTTTTAATTGTAGGCATTCACTAAATGCTAGTACAGTATTTACAAGTATCCTAATGAAATTTACATACAATTCTCTTTTATTCAATTGCTTGTATCAGTGTTTGATGGAGTACTTTATCTGTATTTAGTCCATATTTGGTAGAGAAAGGGGAGTAAGTAGATAGATGCACGTGAATCACATCATTGTTAGGCTCCATTATACCTTTGAAATCTATTTGCTACCCTTCTCTTTAAAAGGCTGTAGACTAGGTATGCTGACAAATATGTAGACACATTCTGTTTGAAAGGCCTGTCTTTGTCTATGCTAATAAACTTGGTCGCATAGTGACTATGGCCAACTAATATAGGTGAATTTTCAAGTCAACAAAGGTTTTCTGCCCAGTGAATTTTTTTTCTTAAACTTCTAAAAAACCAACTAATGCTTTCTTTACAGTGAGAACAAAACTATTTGTTGGTTTTAGCAAAATCACCAACCTCCACATTTGGTCATTGTGATATTTTAGCAGTTACTACTTTTGAGTTCTTTTTTAAAGTGTTTTACTTGGTTCATAATTTTTTTTTTTTTTTTTTTTGAGATGGAGTTTTGCTCTTGTTGCCCAGGCTGGAGTGTAATGGCGCAATCTTAGCTCACTGCAACCTCTGTCCCCTGGGTTCAAGCAATTCTTCTCCCTCAGCCTCCTGAGTAGCTGGGATTACAGGCATGTGCCACCACTTCTGGTTAATTTTTTATTTTTAGTAGAGATGGGGTTTCTCCATGTTGGTCAGGCTGGTCTTGAACTCCTGACCTTAGGTGATCCGCCCTCCTCAGCCTCCCAAATTGTTGGGATTACAGGCGTGAGCCACCATGCCTAGCCAAACTTCATAATTTTTGTGGAATTTTTGTGTTACATATACTTAATACTTTTGAATTGCCAGAGGTATTTCCCCAAACTATTTGATTATCAAATTTGCTTATAAACTAGGTAAGGGCAGGGCCAGGCGTAGTGGCTCATGCCTGTAATCCTAGTACTTTGGGAGGCTGAGATGGGTGGATCACCTGAGGTCAGGAGTTTGATACCAGCCTGGCCAATATGGGCAAACCTCATCTCTACTAAAAATACAAAAATTAGCCTGGCGAGGTGTCGGGCACCTGTTGTTCCAGCTACTCTGGAGGCTGAGACAGGAGAATGGCTTGAACCCAGGAGGCAGAGGTTGCAGTGAGTCGAGATCGCACCACCGCACTCCAGCCTGGGTGACAGAGCGCTCTGCCTCAAAAAAAAAAAAAAAAAAGGTAAGGGCGGATGTAAGACTCCTGAGTAAAATACTTAAATTTCATTCATTCAAGAAATATTTACCAGGCACCTGCTAGGCTAGGTGTCAGGCACTGTTCTAGGTGCTGGTAGAGAATGGTTAACAGGGTGATTGGGATCCTTACTTTAGTGGCACACACATTCTGTGGAGCAGGAGATACAAGGTACACATTTTTTTTTTTTTTTTTTTTTGAGACGGAGTCTCGCTCTTTCACCCAGGCTGGAGTGCAGTGGCGCGATCTCGGCTCACTGCAAGCTCCGCCCCCCGGGGTTCACGCCATTCTCCTGCCTCAGCCTCCCGCGTAGCTGGGACTACAGGCGCCTGCCACCTCGCCGGGCTAATTTTTTGTATTTTTAGTAGAGACGGGGTTTCACCGTGTTAGCCAGGATGGTCTCGATCTCCTGACCTCGTGATCCGCCCGCCTCGGCCTCCCAAAGTGCTGGGATTACAGGCGTGAGCCACCGCGCCTGGCCACAAGGTACACATTTAAACAAATGAAAAAAGGTTGTTTTAGGAATTGAAAAGAACTATGAATAAACCTGTTTCATTAAAGTGTTAAGGAAAGGAATCTGTGATTTAGATTGAATGGTCAGGGAGGGCCACGCTGAGGAGATAACATTTGAGCTGAAGAGCTGGATGATGGAGACATAAGCCATGTGAATTTCTAGGGACAGAGCATTCCAGATAGGGGACAACATAGGACAAAAATTCTAAGGTGGGAAACAGGGTTAGCTTCGTCAGGGAACAGCAAGAAGGCCAGATTGTCCAGGCTTTGGGAATGAATAGGAGTGTGTTGTAAGATGAAACATGCTTTATAAGGTCCCCTGCTAGAGAGAGGAGGCTGGGCCCAGATTGCATACGACTGTGGAAGCCATGGTAAGGTATTTAAGGGCTTTCTTCTTTTGTTTGTCTATTTTCTGCTCACGATGGGAAACTAAGTGGTGGTAAATTGGCAATCCAAGAGGGGAGACATTTAATAAGTAAGTACTTACATAAATATTCAAGCGATGGATTAAAATTTGGGGAGTATAGAATGACTAAACTCGGTTGGAAGCCTCAGGGAAGATTCTTGTTCCTGGAAAGTGACTTTTAAGCTGAGATTTAAGGAATAAGTATGAATTGATTAGGAAACAACACAGGAAAGAGTACTCTAGGCAGAGGAATATTAAAGCAGAGTCTAGAAAGAGCTTAGCAGCATGAGGATCTGATGAAAGGTTAGCTTGGCTACCTAGTTTAAACCAGGAGTTCCCAACCCTAGGGCCGTGGACTGGTACTCGTCCGTGGCCTGTTAGGACCTGGGCCGCACAGCAAGAGGGGAGTAGCAGGCGAACGAGCATTACTGCCTGAGCTTCGCCTCCTGTCAGACCCATGGTGACATTAGATTCTCATAGGAGCGCGAACCCTATTGTGAACTGCACGTGTGAGGGATCTGGGTTGTGTGCTCCTTACGAGAATCTAACTGATGGCCTGATGATCTGAGATGGAACAGTTTTATCCTGAAACCACTGCTCCCCCTTCTGTGGAAAGTTGTCTTTCATTAAACCAGTCCCTGGTACCAAAAAGGTTGGGGACCACTGGTTTAAAGAGAAGAATAGCACCAAATGAGGCAACAGAGATTGGCGGTGAGTACGGGACCTTATAGAGCATGTGTAGGATTTTAGTCATTAGTCCTCTGTAACAGTCATTTTAAGGAGGGTAACCTGGTCAACTTTACATTTAACTATATTATTTAGTTGCTACTCTGTGGAGATTAGATTGGATTGGGTAAGAGGACAAGAGTATTAATGAAGGGAGACCGGTTAGATGCTACAGTGTGAGATAAGATGGCAGTGACAAGTGCAGGAATGTTATCAATAGAGATTCAGAAATGAAGACAAATTAAGAAGGTGGTTATTGATTATATTTAGGGGTAAGTAAAAGACACGTAGACGTATCTCTATATGTCAAGGACAGCCGGTAGGTCTGTGCCAGAGCAAATGGGTGGATGGCAGTGTCAGTACACAGCTACACTGGTCAACTGAAAATCACCATAGCATTTTGGCATTTCAAGGGGAAAATAAAAGCTCCTGTTGGATTGGTTATTTTGAAGTTACTGTTAACTTATACCTATGGTGCTTACTGTGTAGCATACATATTTCAACTCATTGAATCCTGATGACAACGCTATGAGTTAGGTACTGCTACGCCTGTTTTACACACACCCAATTTCCAGATAAGAAAACAGGCGCAGAGAAGTTAAGTGACTGTTTTGCTCCCTACTTCATGGTCTTAAACCACTAATTAAGCTTAGAAACTTATACCATTTGCATCCTGTTTTGTTATTTATCTGGACCTACCTAATGAGACATTAATTTAGAATTTAACTGTATTGCAACTTTTCCTGGAAAGTTCACTTTTTGCATGCATTCAAATAGCATACCTGACTATTGCTATATACCATTGATACAGGCAGTGATAATGTCCTCTTTAACTAAATATTGATTGCTTTTACTTTCAAAGATTCTCCTTTGAAGTGGCTTGCTCTTTATAATTCATTGTCATTGTTTGCAGCACATTTTGAAATAGTGCTGTTGACTTTGCTATAAACAGTTAAAGGTGCCTCGTGATGTGGAGGTAAAGGCTCTAATAGTCTTTGCAAATCAGATAAGTGAGATGCTTCTTTTGGTAATAAGATTAAAAATCCACTAATGTAGTTATATAATCTTTGCTCTGTGAGTATTGGTTATGTGGATAAGGTATTACTGAACGTTGACTAATAATGTACCATGCCTCAGTGGACTGGCTTTCTCCTCAGAGTAGGACAGTCATTGACTGCATTGAAAACAGTGGATACCGTACGTGTCCTTAGAGTGGAAACTGACATTTAGTAGACAGGCTCAAGGAGGGGATCTCTTAGAAATTTTGATGTGGGAGAAGATAAGGTCCCCAGGAGTAACTAGTTGCTACATGGGATCAAGCAGTTGGTAGAGAAGAAAGTCAGACGAGGTATGTGTCCTCTGAAGCTAGGTGTTTTTTTTTTTAAAGAATAACAGAAACCTAGACTTTGGAAGTTTATCTCTGCTATTTACATTTTCTGTACTTCTTCATCACTGTTCAGTAAAGTTATGTCTGCAAAGGTTACCTTATTTTAGTGTGTCGTGGTGAACAAAGGAAGGGTTTATATGGCTGTTCTGAGGTGCTATATAGTCTTAAAGTGGTGGCTGTAGTGTTTGGTGAGAAAGAGCTCCAGTGGGAGATGAAATTCTGAGATATAAATGCATCTCACTGACTATTCTTTACTGAAACATTAATCCTGTGCTTTGCTTTAATGAGGAGGCTGTAGTACTAGGTTACTGTTACTAAGTTAGGGACTCATTGTAAGTATCATTTTTGGAAACTTGTTAGAACCCTAATTTTCCTCTTTAAGTTTCAGAATGAAAAATAACATGAATTTTGTTTTGTTTTGTTTTTTGAGACCGAGTCTCACTCTGTTGCCCAGGCTGGAATGCAGTGGTGTGATCTCAGCTCACTGCAACGTCTGCCTCCCAGGTTCAAGCGATTCTCCTGTCTTAGCCTCCCAAGTAGCTGGGACTACAGGTGCCTGCTACCATGCCCAGCTAATTTTTGTATTTGTAGTAGAGACGGGGTTTCCCCGTGTTGGTCAGGCTGGTCTTGAACTCCTGACCTCAAGTGATCCGCCCGCCTTGGCCTCCCAAAGTGCTGGGATTACACCCACCGCACCCAGCCACACGAACAATTTTAATATATGTTTTTAATGTTTGTAAAGTAGAGTAATGTTTGTAAATTTTCTAGGTGATGCTTACAGGGAAAATTGGGATCTGAAGTATCAGGTGAAACTGATTTTTCCCCTCTTCAGTTTGTGTGTGCATACAGTTGGAAAAGTTATTTACAGAATAATACAGTGTTCAAAAACAGCTGCTGTTCACATTTAGCTGTTAAGACTTCATTGAGTTAGAGGCCATATTTAGTATTATTGTTTATCTGTATGTATAATGGTGTATGAGTCCATTTTCATGCTGGTAATAAAGACATACTTGAGACTGGGCAATTTACAAAAGAAAGAGGTTTAATGGACTCACAGTTCCACATGGCTTGGGAGGTCTCACAATCATGGTGGAAGGTGAAAGGCACATCTCACATGGTGGCAGATGAGAAGAGAGCTTGTGCAGGGAAACCTCTCATAAAATCGTCAGATTTCACGAGACTTATTCACTATCATAAGAACAGCACAGGAGAGACCCTCCCCCATGATTCAGTTACCTCTCACTGGGTCCCTCCCACAACATGTGGAAATTGTGGGAGCTACAATTCAAGATGAGATTTGGGTGGGGACACAGCCATCCATACCAAGTGGGAAATCTTATCAGCATTCTTTGTCCTGTTACAGAGGGAGTGAGAAATCCAAAGGAACATTGTAATAATCTATAATGGGGGAGGGGGCAATTATTTATTTGAAATTTTGCTTTAGTTGTGGTCCTTAATGAAAGTTTGTAATATAGAGATTAAAGTAACCAGTTTCTTTCTTTTTAAATTCTAGGTGAGAATTATGAAGATGATGACCTAGTAAATTCTGATGAGGTTATGAAGAAACCATGTCCAGTACAGATTGTTCTTGCTCATGAAGATGACCATAACTTTGAACTTGATGAAGAAGCTTTGGAGCAGATATTGCTACAGGAGCACATACGAGATCTTAACATAGTAGTGGTATCTGTGGCAGGAGCTTTTCGTAAAGGGAAGTCATTTCTACTGGACTTCATGCTTAGATACATGTATAACAAGGTGAATAGTCTTTTAAATTGAACCCAATTAAAAAGAAAAAAGTACCAACCATGCCTGTTAAAAAAAAAGACAAAAACCAGAACTGTATCTTTTTTTTTTTTTTTTTTTTTTTTTTTATTTAAGTGGTCTCACTCTGTTACCCAGGATGGAGTGCAGTGGTGTGATCACGGCTCACTGCAGCCTCAACCTCCCAATCTCAAGTAATCCTCCCACCTCAGCCTCCCGAGAAGCTAGGACTACAGGCGTGTGCCACCATGCCCAACTCTTAAAAAAACTTTTTTTTTTTTGTAGCAATGGGGGTCTCACTTTGTTGTCCAGGCTGACAGAACTGCATTTTTAATTCTATAGAAATATAATTCTTTATAGGACTTCCTGGTCAATACACTAATGTAAGTTTGAGCTCTTGATTCTTCATCGCCATAGTTCCCTTCTGCATATACTGCATATGGAAACATATAATTGAGCATCTGTGTTCCAGGCATTGTAGCTCTAACCCAAGTTGTCTGAGTATATCCTAAAAGTCTCTAAAGTACTATTTATCTTCTTTCCCTTTTTGTTATTTCTTCACACTTTCCTTTTGGCCACCTTTACAATGAGTAAAGTAGATGGATAGAGACCTTTGAAAAAGTATATCTGTGTTCCTCAAACAAGTCAGTTTTAGTGACTATTACCTTTGGAGATAAGTCCAGTTCCTTAGAGTGGCTTCTGCAGCCATCCATGATCTCTGAATCTCATCTCTTGCCCTTCATATGTCAAATAAACTATAGTTTTTGCTGTTCCTTGAGTATGCCATGTTTTTTTCTCAAATATTATGGTATTCTTGGCTCATCTTTTCATAGGGGCCTTCCCTGACATCTAGGACTGTATTACATCCTCTTCCTAACTCATGGTACAGGTTGTATGTTTTTTTGATATTACTTTAGTTGCTTATTTTTTTCTGGCTACTTTAATCTCTTGTCATGGGTGGGCCCTCTGTTGATTATCAAGCACCTGGCACAAGAATTGGGTCTTAGGAGATACTTAACATTTTAATTGATGAATCTCTTTCGCTTCTATACATTTTCACTTTGAGATGGTACCAGACAATTGCTACTTACCTATCTCTCCCTGACTCTGACTTTCTCTCCTGAAACAAAAGCAAAAAAAATTTTTTCACTTGAATTGGAATGTTTTTCTGATAATTGCAGGTTGGACTGAGGGAATGGGAGTTTGAAAGGGAACAGGAGAAGGAATTGGAAATTTTGGAGTGGAGCACTTAGTGGAATTGCTATATAGGGAACTTTTGACATTCAGAAGCCACATGAATTATTAGAAATAACACTTTGACAGAATTAGGTAATTGTCTAAACACCTGTCAGGGTGCTCACCTTTATGAGTTCTGTGTACATTTGTAATTGGGTGTGCATTCTCTTTGAGATAAGAAATAAGGTAAACATTCACATTTGGTTTTCCAGGAAGCTTTTCAGTAAAGTTTTTTCATGGGGATCATTTCAGGCATTCTCAAATATACCTGAGTATCAGTAACATAGTTTATATTAGAGAACAATATTTTACATGTTTGGGACATTGAGAAAGATATTTTAAAGTTTTTCTCATTGATTGAGATATGATCTCTGTGACATAGGCTGGAGTGCGCTGGTGTGAACATGGCTTTTAGTGTCAGTTTAGTAGACTGCAGCCCAACCTCCTCTGCTCAAGCGATCCTCCCACCTCAGCCTCCCAAGTAGCTGGCACTACAGGCATGCACCACAATGCTTGGCTGATTTTTAAATTTTTTGTAAAGATGGAGTTCTCACTATGTTGTCCAGGCTGGTCTTGAACTCCTGGCCTCAAGTGATTCTCCCACCTCAGCCTTCAGCTGAAGTTTTCCCATTTAGACTTGATCTAGAATTTTACATCTGAAATAGAGGAATGTTTAAGTAGTGGCATATTTAAAAAAAAAATGTACATTTAAAGATGATAAAGGATTTCTATATTTTGAGGTCCTCTTAAGTCCTTAAGTTAGCTTGTGTGTATTGTATCTATCTGTGTCTAAGCTGTTCAGTGCAAATGTATTTTGTTCCAAGTAGGTCACAGACAGTAGAAAGAAGGGGAGGGAAGCTTAGATCACTTATCTAGGAATGACAGATAAGTTTCACCTCAGGTGTCATTTCTGTTTCCATCTCTGATCAGTTAGTAGTGGCTGTTCAGAGTGGAGTAGCAGCCCCCATTGTTATGTATTTGCAATCTCTGCACAAACGGAACTCTCTTTCCTGGGGGAGTTGCAGAAGCCATGCAAAGGTTATGATGGCTTGAGTGAGGTTATACATCTAGTTAGTGGCTTCTAAGCTGAAATATCTTTATTAGCTTTCATTTATAGTATTGCCCTATAGAATTCCTGATATAAATCACCTTATTCTGTCAATCAAAAATTGCATTTAAATGGTATCTGATTTTTGGATAATGTGCCTCCACTTACACTGATCATGTGGTGGGTCATGCTTTTCCTATGAGACGAAAGTAAACAAGGAGAAATAATGGGGTAGTTGGATTTATTTAATTAACCTGTATGCCTGCACAGGTGGGATGCTAGCTGAAAGAAGTAGAAGAATAGTGACATACTGACAGTGTAAGTTTTCAATGTTGACCTGAGTCAATGTATGTAAGTATGCAGTTGACGAAAGTAGTGAGTCGTTTTACAAGAGGAGATTAAAATCTGCAATCAAAGACAGAATTGGTGGGTATGGTTGTGGTGTGAGGGATGTTGGCTTTCCCCTCCTAAATAAATGTTACACTTAAGTATTCTATGCCCCGCCCCCCAGTTCTAATTCTTATTTGCTTATTTAGGGGTGTGCTTTAGATAAATGTATCTTTTCCTTAAAAATTTTTTTCCTTTGAAGTATAATTTACCGCAGAAAAGGTGCACAAATCTTAAGTGTACAGCTTGATGAAATTTTACATAGGTATACACCCTTACTACCACCACCCAGATGAAAATACAGAACAACCCCCAGTTTGTGTTCCTTCTCAGTTAATATCTACCCCCCCCCCACCAAAAGTAACTGCTGTTCTGAACTTTTCACCACAGGTTCATTTCACTGTTTTTGAACTTTACGTGAATGAAATCATACCATGGGTATTCTGTGTTTAGCTTATTTTGTTAACATTGTAACTTTGAGATGTACTCATGTTTTTGCATTATTTTTGTTGCTTTAATAGTCTACCATATGAGGGCAGGGTGTGGTGGCTCATGCCTGTAATCCCAGCACTTTGGGAGGCCGAGGTGGGTAGATCACCTGAGGTCAGGAGTTCGAGACCAGCTGGGCCAACATGGTGAAAACCCATCTGTACTAAAAATACAAAAATTACCTGGGCGCGGTGGCATGCATCTGTAATCCCAGTTACTTGGGAGGCTGAGGCAGGGGAATCACTTGAATCTGGGAGGTGGAGGTTGCAGTGAGCCGAGATTGCGCCATTACACTCTAACCTGGGCAACGAGCAAAACTCTGTCTCAAAAATAAATAAAATAAAAATAAATATTCTACTGCATGATTTTGCCACATTTTACTTATCCATTTAACTGTTGATGGGTTTTTGCTTTGATACTACAATTTTTAGTCAGCCGATTTTTTAAAAGTTTTTTTTTTCATTTTTAGCACAATATTAGAGGTCCTATTTTTTTAGGTTTTCAAACACATTTTTTATATTGGAATATAACAAAGAGAGCCTGTATACCTGAACCCTTTACCTAGTTTCTTCTAATGTTATCATTAGTGTGATACATTTGCAAAACTAAGAAACCAATATTAGTACATTACTATTAACTAAGTCCTAGACTTTGTTCAGGCTTCTGCAGTTTTTCCATTGGTGCTCTTCTTTCTATTCCAAGATCTCTAATACAGAATACGATTCCTAGATTTAGCTGTCATGTCTCCTTAGTTTCTTCTGGTCTGTGAGAGTTTCTCAGCCTTTCCCTTTTTTCATGATCTTGACTTTTTTTTGAGATGTAGTTTGGCTCTTGTTGTCCATGCTGGAGTGCAGTAGCACAATCTCGGCTCCCTGCAACCTCCGCCTCCTGAGTTGAAGCGATTATCTCGCCTCAGCCTCCTGAGTAGCTGGGATTACAGGTGCCTGCTACCACACACAGCTAATTTTTGTATTTTCAGTAGAGATGGGGTTTTACCATGTTGGCTAGGTTGGTCTCAAACTCCTGACCTCAGGTGATCCGCCTGCCTCGGTCTCCCAAAGTGCTGGGATTACAGGTGTGAGCCCGGTGATCTTGACTATTTTGAGGAGTACTGGTAAGGTATTTTGAAAAACGTTCTTCAATTTAAGTTTGTCTTACATTTCTGTCATGGTTAGACTGGGGTGATGGGATTTTGGAAAGAATACTCCTGAGATGAAGTACCCTTTTCATCACATTGTATCTGGGGGTACGTATAGTCACGTGATACTGCTAGGAATGGTACTCTTCACCCCTTGGTTAAGCTTGTGTTTGCCGGGTTTCACCACTGCAGACTTGCTATTTTTTAGTCATTAATTCCACCCCAACCTCAAAGAACAGGGAAGGAGGAGGATTGAGCTCTACCTGCTGATAGAAGGAAGGCATCTAAATATATTATTTAGGATTCTTCTATTGGGAAGAGTTGTATCTTCTCCCTATTTATTCATTCCATCTTTTATATCAGTGTGGGCTCATTTATACTCGAGTTATAATCCAAAGTGTTTAAAAAAATAATTTTAACTTTTATTTTAGAATCAGGGGCTATATGTGCAGGTTAGTTACTAGAGTGTGTTTCCTCATGCTGGATGTTTGGGGTGCAATTGATCTTGTCACCCAGGTATTGAGCGTAGTAACCAATAGTTTTTCAACCCTTGCCCTCTCCCTCCCTCTCCCCTCTAGTACTCCTCATTGTCTGTTGTTGCCATCTTTGTGTCCGTGAGTACCCTTGTTTAGCTTCTACTTTTAAGTAAAATCATGTGGTATTTGGTTTTCTTTTCTGTTCCTGCATTAATTTGCTTAGGATAATGGCCTCCAGCTGCATCCATGTTGCTGCAAAGAACATAATTTCATCCTTTTTTATGGCTGCATGATTTTAGTTAAACCTATTCAAAGTGAAATAGATTATTCTAGTGTCAGTAGGAACTGTTAGAAAAATGCTGATTAGATTGTCACATCTCGCTGTTGTAGTTTGAACTCTAAGAATCAGTTTACAATGGTCAAAACTTAATTTAGTAGAATTATATAATATACGTGAAACTAAACACAGTGCTTATGATATTGATGCTAAGTAATGGTGATAGCTATTATTACTAAATTCTCCTAGATAAGGATTCTTAATTCTCTATAGAGTTGCTTCTACTTTTATACCATTTCCTGTTTTTTCTTTTTAAAACTTTAGTTTTAAAACTTTAATACAATTGAAGAATTTTATTAATAAATACATGTAAAAGTAGACAATAATAAATGCCCATATAGTAAACAATTTTTAGCACTTATCAATTCCAATCTCATTTCATCTATAATCTAACTCACTCTACACCTTATATATTATTTTGAAGTAAATCCCTGTGATCATTTAATTTATAAATATTTCAGTGTGTGTCTCTTAAAAATAAGGACTTTTTTGAACATTACAATAATATAAAAATAGTAATCCCTTCATATTATGTCTTTTAAGTGTTCAATTTTCAAGTTGCCTCAACTGCCTTTTTTTTTTTTTTAAAGACAGAGTCTTGCTCTGTCGCCAAGGTGGAGTGCAGTGGCATGATCTCAGCTCACTGCAGCCTCTGCCTCCTGGGTTCAAACAATTCTCCTGCCTCAGCCTCCCAAGTAGTTGGGTTTACAGGTGCGCACCATGACACCTGGCTGATTTTTGAATTTTTAATAGAGATAGGGGTTTCACCATGTTGGCCAGGCTGGTATCGAACTCCTGACCTCTAATGATCCTCCCACCTCAGCCTCCCAAAGTGCTGGGATTACAGGTGTGAGCCACTGTGCCTAGCTGCCTTTTGTTTTTGTTTTTGTTTTTTTTTTTTAAATAGTCCACATTGTGATTGGTTGTCTTTAAAGTGTTTTAATGCATTTTAGGTTTCCCTCCCTCCCTCTCTTTTTCTTGGCAATTTATTTGTTGAAGATACTGATTGTTGGTTATAGGGTTTCCCACTCTGGATTTGCTGATTGCATCCCATTGATGTAGTTTTACATGTTCTGCATTCTGTGAATCTTCTGTAAGTTGTTAGTTGAATCTAGATACTTCATCAGACTCAAGTTTGACACTTTTGGCAAGAGTACTTCATAGATGACGTATTCTTCCATTAGGAAGCACATACTATTTTGTGATGTAATGGTTTTTGAATCTTTACTGAATTCTAGGTATTTTGATTACTAAGCATTTAGCAGGCATTATCTTACTTAGTATTCAGAAATAACCCTGTGCAGTGATAATTGTATTTCAACTTGGTAGTTGAAGAAACGAGACTCAAAGTAAGTGGCAAGACTTAAATTCGAGACTAGGCAATTTGATGCCAGAGCCTTTATTCTGAAAACTATTATGTAAAATTATGTTTGGTCATTTTCCCATATATCTACAATATGTAAAGTACAGGTTACTTTATAGGATTTACCTACACTAAATTATTCTTTTGTAAATATTTACTTTGGCTTACTTCAGAGTTGAACTAGACTGATGGGAGGATATATGTGAGTACAAATGTAACTTTTCTTGCTATGCACTGGTATCCAAGCTCAGTAAATAAAGGATCCTTGCTCTATTTGCTACACAAGAGTTTTGACTCCATCTATAGCATATTTGCTAATGGCATTTTTAAAAAACTGTCCTTTATGTTTTTATTCTTTGCTATTTAAAGGGCTGCTCCCCAAACTGTTGCCAGAGACCAGGAGTAAAAAACTGTCTTTAAGAATCATACGCACTGCTACATATAACTTGCCACAAGCACAAATATCTCAGAATGAGCCCTATGGGATGTTGAACTTGATTTTACCTTCCTCTTTAAGGATAACAGTGTCTGAGATTTCATGGGAAATGTGCAAATACATGAAGAAAAACTTTGTCTTACGTTCTTTCTCAAGACTGAAATGTATTTGGAGGAGGAACAGTATTTTTAAATGCTGCTTCCTTGGGTCTATTTATTTATTTATTTATTTATTTAGAGACAGAGTCTCCCTGTGTCGCCCAGGCTGGAGTGCAGTGGTGTGATCTCGGCTCACTGCAAGCTCCGCCTCCCACGTTCACACCATTCTCCTGTTTCAGCCTCCCAAGTACCTCCCGCCACCGTGCCCTGCTAATTTTTTGTATTTTTAGTAGAGACGGGGTTTCACTGTGTTAGCCAGATGGTCTCGATCTCCTGACCTCGTGATCTGCCCTCCTCGGCCTCCCAAAGTGCTGGGATTACAGGTGTGAGCCACTGCACCTGGCCTATTATTTATTTTTTATTGGGTGTAACTTACATACATAAAGTGTATAAACCTTAATATAGCCAGTGCATTTTTATATACATATGCTATAGTAACCACTGTCTCTCAGATCAAGACAGAGCATTTCCTCCATTCTAGTCAGCTCTCTTAATTCCCCTTCCCAGTTACTGCTATCTCCGGCTCTCAAGGGCCACCACCTTTGTTCTGACTTGTATTAATGTAGATTAGTTTTGCCTACTATAGAACTTCACATAAATGTAATCATAGAGTATGTACTCCTGTGTCTGGTTTCTTTCACTAAGCATTAAGGCTGGTGTATGCACGTTGTTACATATGTCAGAAATATGTTGTATGTTTTTATTGCTGAGTGATACTTCATTGGATGAATATGTCATAATTTACCCTTTCTACTGATAGACATATGGGTTTCTGGTTTTTTTCTGTTATGAATAAAACTGCTAATGAACATTTTTGTAAAGTCTTTGTGATGTAAGCACCGAATTCTGTTAGGTTTTATACCCAGGAGTAGAATTGCTGGGTCACAGGGGGAAATACCCATTTACTCTTAGTAGGGATTGCCAAAATTTTTTTCCAAAGTGGTTTCATTAATTTTACACTTCCGCCAGCAGTGTGAGAGACTTACAGTTGCTGTATATCTTGTAAACAGTATTGTCAATCTTTTTAATGTTAGCTATTCTGATGTGTATTTTGTTGATTTAAAATTATCTATCTGTATACAAGTTCATTTACTCATAAAACTATTTGCCAGATTTAATGTAGAAGTTTAGCTTTTAAAATTATATTTATTATATAAATATAATATTTTATATATTATATTTATATAATATATAATATATATTATATAAATATTGAATATAAATTATAACTATAATATCGAATATTATAATTGAAACTATAGAACTTATGTAACAAAATGCTGATAATTTGAATTTTATATTATTATTTTTGCCAATGTGAGAAGCAGGCAAACTTTGACCAGTTTTTTTTTTTTTTTTTGAGACGGAGTTTTTCTCATGTTGCCCAGACTGGAGTGCAATGGCGCGATCTCGGCTCACTGCAACCTCCGCCTCCCAGGTTCAAGCAATTCTCCTGCCTCAGCCTCCTGAGTAGCTGAGATTACAGGCATGCACCGCTACGCCCGGCTAATTTTGTATTTTTAGTAGAGATGGAGTTTCTCCATGTTGAGGCTGGTCTCGAACTCCCGACCTCAGGTGATCTGCCTGCCTCAGCCTCCCAAAGTGCTGGGATTACAGGCGTGAGCCACCGTGCCCGGCCTTGACCAGATTTTTAAGAGTCAATAAGGAAATAAAAATTGTGGGCTTATTATTATTATTGCCTGAATATAAGATAAGGGGATTGGGCTGGGCTTGGTGGCTCATGCCTGTAATCCCAGCACTTTGGGAGGCCGAGGCAAGTCGACTGCTTGAGGCCAGGAGTTTAAGACCGGCCTGGCCAACATGGTGAAACACTGTCTTTACCAAAAACAGAAAAATTAGCCAGGGGTGGTGGCAGGTGCCTGTAATCTCAGCTACTCAGGAGACTGAGGCAGGAGAATCTCTTGAACCCTGGAGGCAGAGGTTGCAGTGAGCTGAAACCATGCCACTGTATTCCAACCTGGGTGACAGAGTGAGACTCTGTCTCAAAAAAAAAAAAAGAGGATTGGATACATAATTCCCCATAGCATATTGGGGTCCCTGATGCTGAGACTTTGATTTTGGAATCAAAACTAAGTTTTAATTCTTCCCTATGCAGGTTTTAAATTGGATTAGATTTGAGTCAGAAAAACTTCATCAAATGTTGCCAAAGCTAGAGGAATCAGAAATAAACAAGATGGAAATGTTTACAATATTGTTTGAAGTCCTTACTGCAGTATTTTAGGAGAGACTTTCTTGGTTACATTCCTGAACCTGTTGCCTGAAAATACTCTGTGCTTTGCAGCTTTTCCAGCTTTAAGCCCCAAATGTATGTATTGCCTCTTTTGCAGTGTCATAAATATTATGGCACCCCTATCATATATTTCCATTTTGGATTTGAGAGAACATAGATTATAGATCTTTTTTCATTCCAAACTCTTTGTTCCAGTAGGTTACATTAACTGTTTCTAAAGTAATTGGTTTTATTTAGGCTATTTATTGAAAAATACCTCAAGTGACAAACTGTTACACATAAACACTGACTACTCAACCACCGGCTTTAGAACATTTAGGGAATTAAGCCATCTTGTATAATATAAGTTCGTTTTATGTTAATACTGTTTTTGGAGGAGACTTTTTTTAAGGTAATTAACTCCCTACCTCCTTCCCTCACTCTGCCAGCACAATTTTGCTATTCAGCTTGTAAATTTTTAAAAAAATTACTTTAACTTTTTTAGAGATAATGGTCTCACTGTGTTGCCCAGGCTGGAGTGCAGTGGCACAATCACAGCTCACTGCAGCCTCGAACTCCTGGGCTCAGGTGATTGACCCTGAAGGGCCTCACTTTTTAGCCCAGCTTGGTCTCGAACTCCTGGGCTCAAGCAGTCCTCCTGTTTTGGCTTCCCAAAGTGCTGGGATTGTAGGTGTAAGCCACTGTGCGTGGCCCAGCTTATAAATTTTAGTTTAGAATTTCTTTTCTTTCTCTTTTTCTTTTTCTTTTGAGACCGAGTCTCACTCTGTTGCCCAGGCTGTCCTTGAACTCCTGGTCTCAAACAATCCTCCTGCCTCAGCCTCCCAAGTAGCTGGGACATGTGCCATTGAGCCTGGCTTCAGAATTTCTTTGTTCTTACAAATTTCTCTCCTTTAATAGGATACATTTTCTATAGATTGGAGAATGTATACCATAATTCTTTCATCAAGAAGCAAGTTCAAGCTGTAAGATTTATGTCACATTGTACTAGTATATGAACAGTCAACAGAAACTTGAGTGGGCCATTCGTTCTCCCCTGGACTCTGGTAGTGTTATACAAGTGGGTTTTGTGTGACTAGGAGTCTTTGTTGAACTTGTACACTAAGGGTATTTGATTTTTTGTTTTTCCTTTAACAGTGTTACTGAGATATAATTTACTTACCATATAAGTCATTCACTTAAAGTGTGCAGTTCAGTGGTTTTTAGTATATTCACAGAGTTGTGCAACTATTACCCCAATTAACTTAAAAATGTTTCCATTGGCGGGGCATGGTGGCTCATGCCTGTAATCCCAGAACTCTGGGAGGCCAAGGTGGGAGGATTGCTTGAGCCCAGGACTTTGAGACCAGTCTGGGCAACATAGGGAGACTCCATCTCTACCAAAATTAAAAAATTAGCCGAGCATGGTGGTGTATATCTGTAGTTCCAGCTACTCAGGAGGCTAAGGCAGGAGGATGTCTTGAGCCCAGGAGGTTGAGGTTACAGTGAGCCCTGATTGTGCTATTGCACTCCAGTCTGGGAGAGAGCAAGTCACAGTCTCAAAAAGAAACAAAGTTTCCATCATCTCAAAATGAATCCCTGTAACAGCCCTTTAGCTGTTACCCCCAGATCCTTTCTCCAAACCCTCAACCTGAAGGAACTGCTAATCTATTTTCTGTCTCTGGACATTCATGTAAGTGGAATCTTAAAAAATGCAGTCTTTTGTGACTGGCTTGACTTAGCATAATGTTTTCAGGGTTCATCCATATTATAGCATGTATCAGTACTTTTTATGGCTGAATAATATTCTCTTGTATGGATATACCACACTTTATCCATTCATCAGTTAATGGACAGTTGGTTTGTTTGCAATTTTATGACTATCAGGAATAATGCTATAATCATTAATAATATAATGTTAATTACATAAAATATATATATGTATATGTTATAATAACGATGTGAAAGAGGGTTCTTCCTTCATTTTTTGGTTATGTATCTATTTGTCCCAGCACCATTTTTGGAAAGACTATTCAACACTTTCACTATTGAATGCTCTTGGTACCTTAATGAAAACCAGTTGATTATAGATATATGAATTTATTTCTTGACTCTCAGTTCTATTCCATTGATCTATATACATGTTCTTTTTTTTTTTTTTTTTTGAGATGGAGTCTTGCTCTGTTGCCCAGGCTGGAGTGCAGTGGTGCGATCTTGGCTTACTGCAACAACCTCTGCCTCCTGGGTTCAAGCAGTTCTCCTGCCTCAGCCTTCCAAGTAGCTGGTACTACAGGCATGCACTGCCATGCCTGGCTAATTTTTTTTTTTTTTTTTGAGACAGAGTCTCGCTCTGTTGCCAGGCTGAAGTGCAGTGGTTCAATCTCAGCTCACTGCAACCTCCGCCTCCCGGGTTCAAGTGATTCTCTTGCCTCTGCCTCCCGAGTAGCTGGGACTACAGGCATGTGCCACCATGCCCAGCTACTTTTTGTATTTTTAGTAGAGATTGAGTTTCACCATGTTGGCCAGGATGGTCTCCATCTCTCGACCTTGTGATCTGCCCACCTCGGCCTCCCAAAGTGCTGGGATTACAGGCGTGAGCCACCACACCTGGCCATTTTTTTTTTTGCATGTTAGTAGAGACGGAGTTTCACAGTGTTGCCCAGGTTTGTCTCAAACTCCTGCGCTCAGGCAATCTGCCAGCCTCGGCCTCCCAAAGTGCTAGGATTACAGGCGTGAGCCACCACGCCTGGCCGTGTCTTGTTCTTATACCAGTACCACGCTGTCTTCATTACTGTTGCTTTGTAGTAAATTTTGAAATGAGGAAGTGAGTCCCATTTTGTTCTTTTTCAAGATTGTTTGGCTATTTTGGGTTCCTTGCAATCCCATATGAATTTTAGAATTAGCTTCTCAGTTTCTACAGGAAGTTAGCTGGGATTCTATCAGTGATTGGTTGAATCTGAAAGATCAATTTGGGAAATACTACTGTGTTAACAATACTAAGTCTAACAGTCCATGAATATGGGATATTTTTCCATTTATTTAGATCCAAAATTTTTTTACAGTTTTTGAGTATAAGTTTTGCACTTTTCTTCAATTTATTCCTTTTGTTGATGTTACTATGAATGGAATTGCTTTCTTAATTTCATTTTTGAATTGTTCATGCAAATGTATAGTTCATATACTTGACTTGCATATTGATCTTGTATCCTTCAAATACTGAATTTGTTCATTAGTTCCGATAATTTTTTTTAGTGGATTCCTTAGAGTTTTCTATATACAACATCATGTCATCTGCAAATGATGATTGTTTTACTTCTTTCTTTCTTTCTTACCTGGGAACCTTTTATTTCTGTGTCTTGGCTAATGGTCCCAGCTAGAACCTCTGGTAGTATTGAGTACAAGTGATAAATAATGAATATCCTTGTCTGTATTCTAACCTAGTTTCTAGAAAGCACCTAGTTTCTCACTACCATGTTAGCTGTAGGATTTTTTGTAGATTTTTTTTTTTTTTTAGTTGAAGTTTCTCTTTATTCCTAGTGTGCTGGGAGTTTTTTTTTTTAATCCTGAATGAATGTTGGATTTCGTCAAATTGTTTTCCTGTATTTATTGATATTATCATGTGTTTTTTTTTTCTTTCTTTTCTTTTTTGAGACAGTCTTGTTCTGTCACCCAGGCTGGAGTGCAGTGGCACAATCTCGGCTCACTGCAACCTCTGCCTCCTGGGTGTAAGCGATTCTCCTGCCTCAGCCTCCACAGTAGCTGGGATTACAGGTGCGTACCACCATGCCTGGCTAATTTTTGTATTTTTAGTAGAGATGGGGTTTCGCCATGTTGGCCAGCCTGGTCTTGAACTCCTGACCTCAGGTATTCTGCCTGCCTTGGCCTCCCAAAGTGTTGGGATTACAGGCGTGAGCCACCATGCCCAGCTGATTTTTTTTTTAGACTGTTGTTATGATGGATTACATTTATTGACTTTTAAGTTGTTGAGCCAGCCTTACATTCCTGGAATAAATCCCACTTGATCATGGTGTGTAATTCTTTTTGTACATTGTTAGGTTTGATTTACTAATATTTTGTGAAGGACTTTTGCATTTATGTTCATGATATATACTGGTCTGCAGTTTTCCTTTATTTGTAGTATCTTTGTCTGGTTTTGGTATTAGGGTAATACTTTGAATTAATTAATTAGGAAGTATTCCCTCTGCTTATTTTCTAAAAGAATTTGTAGAGAACTGGTACCATTTCTTCCTTAAATGCTTGGTAGAGTTTTCCAGTGAAGTCAATTGGGCTTTGTAAATCCTTCTTTTGGAAGGTTATTTATTGATCTTTTTTTTTGGAGATGGAGTCTTGCTCTGTCTCCCAGGGTGCAGTGGCGTGATCTTGGCTCACTGCACCCTCTGCCTCCCGAGTTCCAGCGATTCTCCTGCCTCAATCTCCTGGGTAGCGGGGATTACAGGTGCCCACCACCATGCCTGGCTAATTTTTGTATTTTTAGTAGAGATGGGGGTTTCACCATGTTGGCCAGGCTGGTCTTGAACTCCTGACCTCAGGTGATCCACCCATCTCGGCCTCCCAAAGTGTTGGGATTACAGGCGTGAGCCACCACGCCCAGCCTTTTTTTTTTTTTTTTAAAATAGATGATCTAGTTCTCCTTGTGTGAGTTTGGTAGTTTGTTTCTTTCCAAGAATTGCTCCATTTCAACTAAGTTACAAACTTTGTGGGCATGGAGTTCTTAGTATTCTTTTATTTTTTTAATGTTCAAGGAATTAGTAATGATGATTCTTCTTTGATTTCTGATACTAGTTTTTCTTAACTTTTTTCTCCTCTCTCTCTTTTCAATCAATTATATTGATCTTTTTGAAGGATCAGTTTTTTGTTTCACTGATTTGTTTTTTCTATTGTGATTTTCTGTTTTCTTGTTTCAATTTCATTAGTTCTTGCTCTGATTTTATTCATCTTACTTTAAGTTTATATTGCTCTTCTTTTCCAGTTACCTGAGATGGCAGCTTAGAGTATTGGTTTTAGATCTTTTTTTCTTTCCTACTGTATGCATCTAATGCTATAAATTCTCTAATCATGGTTTTTGCTGCATTTCATATATTTTAATAGGTTGTATTTTCATTTAGTTCAATATATTTTAAAATTTCTATTGAGATTTCCTTGACTCCTGGGTTATTTTGAGGTGAGTTGTTTTAAACTCCAGCTATTTGGGGAGTTTTCCAGCTGTGTTTCTGTTACTGATTTCTAGTAATAGTTTAATTCTGTTGTGGTATGAGAGCATACTTTGTATTACCTATCCTTTAAAATTTTTGAAGGTGTATTTTAAAGCTCAGGATATCGTCTACCTTGGTGAATGTTCTTTGTGAGTTTGAGAAGATTATGTATTGTGCTGTTGTTGGATGAAGTATTATTCTATAATGTCAGTTAGATCCATTTGATTGCTGATGCTGTTCAGCTCAACTATGTTATTGGTTTTCTACTTGCTAGGTGTGTCAGCTACCTATAAAGAGGTGTGAGGTCTCCCAGTATAATAGTGGATTTGTCTATTACTCTTTGGAGTTCAATTTTTGCTTCACATATTTTGGTATAATGCAACCCTTAATCTTTGTTCAGAAGTGGTTTTTATCTTTCCTTATTTTGAAAACTGCTTTGTCTGTAATTAACATAGCTATTCTAGCTTTCTTTTGATTAGTGTTGGCATGGTATGTTTTTCCCATACCTTTACTTTTAACCTGTGTCTGTCTTTGTAAAGTGGGATTTTTAAAATAGATAGCATATAGTCGGCTCTATTTTTTAAAAACCCACTGTGACAATTTCTTTTTTTGAGACAGAATCTTACTCTGTCACCCAGGCTGGAGTGCAGTGGCGCAATCTTGGCCCACTGCAACCTCCGCCTCTCTGGTTCAAATGATTCTTCTGCCTTAGCCTCCTCAGTAGCTGGGATTACAGGCACCTGCCACCACGCCCGGCTAAGTTTCGTATTTTTAATACAGACAGGGTTTCCCCATGTTGGCCAGACTGATCTCAAACTCCTGACCTCAGGTGATCCACCCGCCTCGGCCTCCCAAAGTGCTGGGATTACAGACGTGCACTGTGCCCAGCCGACAATTTCTTTTACTTGGTGTATTTAGGTCATTTCACATCTAAAGTGATTGTTGATATAATTGGATTCGTAGCTGCCGTACTTACAATTTTTTTTTTTTTGGTACTTTTTTTTTTATCTTCCCCTCTTTTTCTGCCTTCTCCAATTTTAATTGAACATTTTACTTGATTGCATTTTCTGTACTCTCTTAATGTATCTGTTAAACGTGTTTTTTGGTGGCTGCCTGGTGTTTGCAATATACATTTACAACTAAGCTTACAACTTTCAGATATTATACTGCTTCATGGATAGTGCAGTTACCTTAGCATATTCCTAATTCCTCCTTCCTGTCTTTTATACATTGCTGTCATTTGTTTCCCTTATCTATATACTATAACCACCTGAAAGATTTTATTTTACCTTTTTATCCTTCTCTGATACTTTCTTTATGTAGATTTGAGTTTCTGACCTGTATCATTTTCCTTTTTGCTGATGTATTGGCGACAACCTTCCTCAGTTTTTGGCTAAGGAAGTCTTTACTTCTTTTGTAGGATAACTTTACTGGATACAGAATTCTAGTTTGGTGGGTTTTTTTTTTTTTCTTTTTTTCCAGCTTTGTAAACATTTCACCCTATTTCCTTCCTGCTTGCATGATTTTTGTTTTGCTTTGTTTTTTGAGATGCAGCCACGCTCTGTCGCCCAGGCTGGAGTGCAGTGGTGCAATCTTGGCTCACTGCAACCTCCGCCTCCCGGGTTCAAGTGATTCTCCTGCCTCAGCCTCTCAAGTAGCTGGGGCTGCAGGTGCGTGCCTCCACGCCTGGCTAATTTTTGTATTTTTAGTAGAGATGGGGTTTTGCCATATTGACCAGGGTGGTCTCGAACTCCAGACCTCAAGTGATCCGCCTGCCTCGGCTTCCCAAAGTGCTGGGATTATAGGCATGAGCCACTGCTCCCAGCTGCTTGCATGATTTGTAATGGGAAGTCCAGTGTAATTCTTATCTTTGTTCCTCTGTAAGTAAAGTGTTTTATTTCCGGCTTCTTTCAAGATTTTCTTTTTGTGTTACTTTGCAGCTAGGCTATAATATACCTAGTGTGGATTTTTTTGGTATTTATCCTGCTTGGTGTTCTCTCCTCTTCCTGGATCAATTTCCTATTTTATAATTCTGAAATATATCATATCTGAGTCTGGTTCTGATGTTTGCCTTGTCTTTTCAGTCTGTTTTTTCTTGCCTTTTGGCATGGCTTGTAATTTTTTGCTGAAAGCCAGACATGAAGTATCAGGTAATAAAGACTGAAGATTTAGGCTTTTATTATGAGGTTATATGTTAATCTAGCTGGGAGATGGGCTACGTTTAATGTGTTTTGTAGCTGCAGGTCCTAGAGGCTTCAGTTTCTCCCTATTCTCTCCCTGTCTTTGGGGTTTCCCAAGAACTTTTATTGAACTCGAAATCTGTGTGTTGCAGCTTTTTTATTTGTAATCCACTGTAGTTATATTGGAGCATTGTTGATGAGGTGGTAAAGTGTAGGAGAACAGAAGCATCTTATGCCACCTTATGGTTACATCTTAGTTTTATTTTTATTCTTTTTTGAGACAGAGTCTCCTTATGTTGCCCAGGCTGGTCTTGAACTCCTGAGCTCAGTCTCCTGAATAGCTGAGACTACAGGCACACACCACTGCACCTGGCTCCTTAGTTTTTTAGTGGGCCTGAGTCCTGGTCTATAACCCTTTTTGAAAAAACAAAAAAAAAAAAACAAAAAACCAATCAAAGAAACGAAAAAAAAAAACCTTAAACTAGACAGGAAGCCTAGATGGGGCTGGAGTTGGCTAATTGCTCCTCCCTAGGGTCAGATAAAGCTCTGGTAAGGTAGTTTTCTCAGGAGGGCAGGCTTTTGTTGTGGGGACTGGTGTGTGTGTGTGTGTGTGTGTGTAGATAGTGGTTACTTTGCCGGTGTGTGTGTGTGTGTGTGTGTGTGTGTGTGTGTGTGTGTGTTTAGATAGTGGTTACTTTCCCAGGGTGAACTTAAAAAGGGTTATTTCCCCTCGCCTTGTCAGTCATGAAGGAAACTTTCTTCTGTAATTACTTTGAGAGTTTTGTGGAGTTCTTTGAGATAATATTCAGGAAAGTGGGGGGTTTTCTAAGACTGAGGCTCTAGGGGTTTTAATGCTTAAACTAGTTCACTCTCAGCTTCTGACAGTTCATTCAAATTGCCATTTAAGTGTTCCTACCAGTTGCTGCAGCAGTTGCTGGTAAGCTGACCTCAACTCGTGATCCTTTGTGTTAGTTTGTCTCTTGTGATTTTGCAGGGATGGTTTGACCTGTGATCTCAATTCTTTGACCTAAGAAAGGAGAGTTATTGATTTTTCAGTTTGCTAAGCTTTTTTCTTGTTGTAAAGATGGGTCTGATGACTTCTAAACTTTTTACATGAGAAAGCTGACACTGGAAGTCCAATGGAAGACTCTAAAGTCACATCTCAGTTTAATTATAAGAGGTGTCTGCCCCTTCCGTTTTGTTAGCCCTCAAGGACAACTTTTTTTTTTTAATTGTGGTAAGATATGCATAACATAAAATTTACCTCTTTAACCATTTGTAAGTGTACACTTCAGTGGTACTAAGTCTGTTCACATTGTTGTGCAGCCATTGCCACTATCCATCTCCAGAACTTCTCCATCTTCCCCAGCTGAAGCTCTGTGCCCATTAAACACTAACTCCCCATTTCTCTCTTCGATCCCCTGGCATCCACCATTCTACTTTCTGTCCCTATGAATTTGAATAAGCACCTCATATGAGTGGAGTCATAGAATATTTGTCCTTTTGTGTGTGGCCTATTTCATTTAGCATAGTGTCTTCAAGGTCAGAGACACCTTTTAAGCAGAACCTTTTATCAAATATATTAAATTCCTCTTCAGCATGTACCTAAGTTGTTAGAGTTGTCCTTTTTCTGGGCTCTGACTTGGGTCAGTCATAATTTCATTGATTTGTCCAGCCCCAGATGGGAAGAGTTGGGCATGGGGTGGGGATGGGGTTGGATAAGATGTTAGACAGTTTTAAACTATTTTATAGTCAAATGTTTTATAATTTGTTCCAGGACTTGCAGAGTATTCTCACATATTCAAATGAAAATTGTAAATACAATTGGTGGTTAGAATGTGTACAGTATTTATTCTGTCCATCAGTTTGGGTGCTGAGTGTTCATAGCCTGTCTCCTGAATAGGTACTAGTTTTATACAGATGAAGATTTTCATTTGTGGTGGTGTGAGGAATGCCACGCAACTAAGGAGGGTCTCACTTATTATTGTATGTAGCACTACTTGGATTTTTTTTTCTTTTTTCTTTTTTTGAGACTGAGTTTTACTCTTTTTGCCCGGGCTGGAGTGCAATGGTGCGATCTTGGCTCATTGCAACCTCCACCTCCTGGGTTCAAGCAATTCTCCTGCCTCAGCCTCCTGAGTAGCTGAGATTATAGGCACGTGCCATAATGCGTGGCTAATTTTTTTTGTATTTTTAGTAGAGACGGGGTTTCTCCATGTTGGTCAGGCTGGTCTCAAACTCCTGACCTCAGGTGATCTGCCTGCCTTGTCCTCCCAAAGTGCTGGGATTACAGGCGTGAGCCACTGTGCCGGCCCACTTAGATCTTAATTTCATCCTTTTTATTCCTTTTACTCCTAGTTGTGATGATTTATGGCTTCTGTATGAATCTTTATTCTTCCAGCCTGTCCGTTGTGAAAGGGAGTCAGCTTGCCAGCAGTCAGGAGCGGGTGTGCTCTGATACATGTAGGCCTGGCAGGACAACCAACCCTTTGTTTGATCACTTGAGCCCAGGAGGTCGAGGACAGTGAGCTATGATCATGCCACTGCTCTCCAGCTTGGGCGATAGAGCAAGACCCTGTCTGTCTGTCTGTCTCTTTTTCTTTCTAAGTAAGTAAATAAATAAATGGTTACATAGTTGTTTCACTTTGTTGCTAGGGAATGTACCTTTTCTTTGGTAAAATATGAATTTGTTTCTTACTGTTTAGAATAGGTAAGCTTTCTTTATTGCTGATAATTATGTAGAACGTCTTTTTGGCAAGGGCTGTATTTATTCACTGTTTAATTATACTTAAACTTCAGGCTGGGTATGGTGGCTCATGCTTGTAATCCCAGCACTTTGAGAGGCTGAGGTACTGAGGTGGGAGGATTGCTTGAGCTCAAGAGTTCAAGACCAGCCTGGGCAACACAGTAAGTGAGACCCCATCTCAAAAAAAAAAAAAGAAAAACTTCTGGTGATTTCAGATTGCCTTTTGCAGTTGAGATTTATTCTATAAGTACTTCTCTTTTTTTCCTATTTACTTTATATTCCTGGTGGAATAGGATTACTTTTGTATTTCTGAGTTTTGAGGCTTTTGTCTCCATAGTAAATAGTATCATATTAGTGTTTTCGAGTTTTTAGGTTTGCTTTTAGTAAATTATCACAGCAAATAGGGTCTGTTATCAGCAAGGCTGCCTTTAGCTCCCACTAAAATTCTCTTTGAGGGCAGGAATGTTTATTCTTGTTCACTGCTGTATCGCTAGAAAAATGGCTGGCACATGGTAGAGGTTCCATAAATATTTAATGAATGAATGACTGTATTTTATGAAAGCTGTCAGTGTTCACTATGTTAGAGAAATTATAGACTTTTACAAGTTTTGAAGAATCTGATTAGTTCTCTGATTTATTTTTTCATCTTTATTGTTGTTGTTAAACAGAGACAGGGTCTCACTCTGTCTTCCAGGCTGGAGTGTGGTGGCGTCATCATAGCTCACTGCAGTCTTGAACTTTTGGGCTCAAGTGATCCTCCTGCCTTGGCCTCCCAAAGTGCTGGGATTACAGGTGTAGCCACCACACTCAGCTTCTTTCATCCTTTTGCTGACTAATCAATTTAGTATTTTTTTTAAACATTTCCATTACAAGGTAACCTAGGAAGAGATGATACATAGTAGATTTTTATGAGACACCAATTCTTTTTAAAGTTTCTTTGGAAGAGGGGGCTGGCAAACATATAAGCCTATGATTTCAGTCATCTATACTTTTAAAAATTTATTTTTACTGTCTTCTTTATGTAATTTTATTGTTTCTAGGAATAATAACAAAGATCATATTTCTTCTGGATTTATTACCCATGCTCAAAAGGGAGTACACTGAAACTTATAAGTAAACTTTTTTGTCTGTGTTTAAAGAGTACCTACTACAAGCCAGGCACACTATTCTCTGTGATGGGAATACTTGTAAGAATGAAACAAACAAAACTTTAATGAAACGTACCTTCTTGTTGAGGAGATAGAAATAAGTAAAATGTAGAGTAAAACCAAAATTCTCTTAGAGGAGTTATTTGTTTAGACTGTAACTTTTACAAATAAATTCATTAAGTACCAGATTTTTTTTTTTTGACATTGTGGGGGAATGAGATTCTCCGTGTCAGAAATTACAGCAGTGCAAGGCACTTTGATAGGAGCAGTTTGGTGAACAAAGATGATTCTTTACAGCCTTTCCTCTCGAGACTCACATAAGAACCGCAAAACCATATAAAGGTAACTCCATGCACTGTCAATAATATGCTTTAAGAGTACAGAAAAGTTGAAGTTTCTTGACTGTTGGCTGAGTCTAGGCAGAGAGCAGGTGGAACAGAGGTATGGCTAAGCTAAACAACATATGTATTTGGGGAATGGTAACTTTTTTTGATATAGTAGAATCAGGAAGATGTGTGTTGAGATCTATGGGGAATATCAGGAGCACAGACAAGAAGAGTAAATTAAAAATGGATTGTTATCAGCCTGGGCAACATGGCAAAACCCCCTCTCTACAAAAAATACAAAAATCAGCCAGGTGTGGTGGTGTGCACCTGCAGTCCCAGCTACTTGGGAGGCTGAGGTAGGAGGATCACTTGAGTCCGGGAGGATGAGGCTTCAGTGAGTTCTTATTGTGCCACTGCACTCCAGCCTGGGTGACAGAGTGAGACCCTGTCTCAAAAAAAGAAAGAAAAAGAAAAAAGGATTGTTATGCAGCAGATCTCCAGATGGTCTTACTGATAGTGTGGAGCCACAGATGACTTTTCAGCAGGACAGTGGCACGATTACATTTCTTGTGAACATTCAGTGACTATGGAAAAATGGGTTAGAGGATAGAGCAGGAGTTACATAGAGACCAATATGAAGTATCCAAATATGTAGTCAAGGGGCAGGATCACCAGTGTTGCTTGTCTGGGGACTGTCAAAATAATCTTCCGATTCCTGTGAAGCGTGCCTCCTGAAACACAACACAAGTCCATCATATATACTGTGAATGGAATTGTCTCAGGTGGCAGCTTTCTGACCAGCATAGATGAGGTCTTTAAGTTGAAGGTATTGAAAACTGAAGAAAAAGAAATGAATCCAAGAGAAGTTTGTAATTGGTGGCCTACTGGCGATGGGAGTTTTGTGGAATAATAATAATAATTAAAGATGATTTGAAGTTTAAGGCTGTGTTAGGTGATGGTCTGAATGATACTGTCGTTTTGTTTTGTTTTGTTTCGTTTTGTTTTGTTTGAGACAGAGTCTGTCTCTGTTGCCCAGGCTGGAGCCCAGTGGTGGGATCTCAGCTCACTGCAACCTCCACCTCCCACAACCCACCTGAAACCCGGGTTCAAGCGATTCTCCTCCCTCAGCCTCCCAAGTAGCTGGGATTACAGGCATGTGCTGCCACGCCTGGCTAATTTTTTTTTTTGTCTTTTTAGTAGAGATGGGGTTTCACCAAGGCCAGGCTGGTCTTGAACTCTTAGCCTCAAGTGATCCACCCGCCTCAGCCTCTCAAAGTGCTGGGATTACAGGCGTGAGACACCGTGCCTGGCTGACACTGTTTTGTTTTTGTTTTTGCCACTGTGTGTCTGCTTTTCATAAATTGCTTCATCCCTTATTGGTCCTGTCTTGACCATCTCTCCACTCCTAATTCAGGCTTTGTAATTTGTTTTAGACTAGATATCCAAGCTTACTAAAAGCATTTCTGAAACAAAGGCATTTTTCCTGTGGGGTGCATTGAGTAAAGGCTATGTGGGCTTTAAGTATACTAAAGTATAGGGATCTTGACGTCTGTCAAAGGTACTCATTCATTATGTCTCCCATTTAATTTTCTGGAAAAATTACCTTATATGTTGTTTCGTAATATTTCTTAATAACAATTTAGCCCTGTGGTTCTAGTTAAAAACTTTTATTATGGAAAATTTTAAACATACCCTAAAATAAAGAGAATTGTATAATGAACTCCAGTGTACCTGTCAACATTTTGCTGGTCTTGTTTTATCTGTTCTCTTTTTTCCTCACCTCTGGGAATATTTTAAAACAAATACCAGGCATATCCTTTCACTGCAGATACTTGAGTATCTAATAGATAAGGACTCTATTATGTATTTTTTCTTGACCACAGTATCATTAGCACACCAAACAATCTTCTTTACCCTAATTTTACACCGTCTAATGAGATAACCAGTTTGGGTTCATATTTTCCTGTTGGCTTCAAAAAAGGCGTTTTAATAGTTGGGTTGTTTAAATCAGGTTCCAAACAAGTCTTGGGGTTATTTTTTAAATTGATTGTTTTTGTTTTTGAGACAGAGTTTCGCTCTTTTGCTCAGGCTGGAGTGCAGTGGCACACCATCTCTGCTCACTGCAACCTTCGCCCTCGGGTTCAAGTGATTCTCTTGCCTCAGCCTCCTGAGTAGCTGGGATTATAGGCGCGTGGCATAACACCTGGCTAATTTTTGTATTTTTAGTAGAGATGGGGTTTCGCCATGTTGGCCAGGCTGGTCTCGAACTCCTGACCTCAGGTGATCCACCCGCCTCGTCCTCCCAAAGTGCTAGGGTTACAGGCATGAGCCACTGCACCTAGCCTAAAATTGATTATTTTTTAAAGAGGAAATGAAGGCAGTATGAAAACTTAGTGTAAGCTATTCTAAGAGAGCAATGCTGTTTTGACATTCTACCTGGAAATTAATTTTGCTTATCTGTGTAACAACATGTTAAAATAATTGGTGCAGAGTTTTTTATGATTTTTAACATTTAGGAAATCTTTCTCTCTCTCTGTTTTTCTTTTCTTTTCTTTTTTTTTTTTTTTTGAGGCAGGATCTCACTCTGTCACCCAGGCTGGAGTATAGTGGCACGGTCTCAACTCACTGTAGTCTCAACTCACTGTAGCCTCAACCTCCCATGTTCAGGTGATCCTCCTACCTCAGCCTGCTGAGTAGCTGGGACTACAGGAGTGTGCCACCACGCCTGGCTAATTTTGGTACTTTTTGTAAAGATAGGATTTTGCCACGTTGGCCAGGCTGGTCTCAAACTCCTGGCCTCAAGTGATATGCCCACTTCAGCCTCCCAAAGTGCTGGGATTACAGACGTGAGCTGTCATGCCCAGCCAGGAAATCTTTCAAAAAAGGGGGAAAGTGAGTATGACCCCACTTATTTAGAAGCCTAGAGAGTAGTAGTGTGAGCTGATTTGAGAAGATTCAAGTTTGGAGGAGACTATATAAGAAAAAGAACCCCACATGGGATTTAAGGACTGCTTTGTAACTACTTGTTTGTTACACAGTGTTTTTTATCTTTCTGGGTTTATCTTCCCCATCTGTAAAATAAAGAATGGGTGATTTTTTGGTTCTTTTATTTCTTAATTGTGTTTTATTTTACGTTTATCCTTGACTTTAACAGGATTCTCAAAGTTGGATTGGTGGAAACAATGAACCATTGACAGGCTTTACATGGCGAGGTGGCTGTGAAAGAGAAACAACAGGCATACAAGTTTGGAATGAAGTATTTGTGATTGACAGACCTAATGGAACTAAAGTAAAATTCTGTTTATACTTTTCTACCCTGTATTCTTTCTTGGGCTATTTTCCAGTATTAAGAATCAAAACAACACAGAACTATTAATGTTTGATAACTTTAACATATGGATTATTATGTCAAATGTATGAGATATAAGTACTTTTCTTGATTTAATTACTGATTTTCAAATTTATCATTTGATTTTTTTTATAGTCATTTTTGGCGAGTGTTTTACTAAGTATTTTAAACTCTCAAATTCCTAGGTTGCTGTGCTGCTTATGGATACCCAGGGTGCCTTTGATAGCCAGTCAACTATCAAAGACTGTGCAACGGTGTTTGCTCTGAGCACTATGACTAGCTCTGTCCAGGTGAGACACAAGATTAAGTGGTGCGATCAGTTCATGTAATCATTTGGCCCGTCTTTTTTTTTTTCTTTTTTGAGACAGAGTTTCACTCTTGTTGCCCAGGCTGGAGTACAGTCGCGTGATCTCGGCTCACTGCAACCTCTGCCTCCCGGGTTCATTCTCCTAACCCGAGTAGCTGGGATTACAGGCTCCCGCCACCATGCCTAGCTAATTTTTTGTATTTTTAGTAGAGACGAGTTTCACCATGTTGGCCAGGCTGGTCTCGAACTCCTGACCTCAGGTGACCTGCCCACCTTGGCCACCCTAAAGGCTGGGATTACAGGCGTGAGCCACTGCGCCCGGCATTTGCCCCTCTTGAAAATGCCTTTTTAAGTTTTTTTGAGATGGATTCTCGCTATGTTGCCCAGGTTGGAGTGCAGTGGCTATTCATGGGTGTGATCGTGCACACTCTAGCTTTTTCCTCCTGGGTGAAGTGATCCTCCTTCCTCAGCCCCCTGAGTAGCTGGGACTATCAGCATATGCCACCTTGTGCTGGCAAAAAGCCTTTTGATTGAAGGGAAAAAAAGAGAGCTGTTTACATTTCTTGAGAGCTATTTACAGTTCTTATTGGTTATTTACATTTCCATGCATGGTTTTCTGGCTTAGGATGTGAAATTTTGTACTTCGGATAGTTAAAAAGGATGCAATAGACCAACAACCTGTCTCTTTAGTTTTTCATTATGGAATATATACCTTTTTTTTTTTTAAAGGAAAAGATATCGCATGTTATCTGTAATTGAAATCAGTTAGATGGCTACCAGACACAGTAATATGGAGAGTATATTTTTGTTTTTTTGGCTAAAACAAAAAACCCAAGTAATTAAGCTTAGAGGTCTAGTTTTTTATTCTATATCTATGACAAGTGGTACTCAGTTATTTGAACTAAAGGAGATAAAAGCAGAATAATTAATTAATGTTTAATTTAGGAAACCCAAATAAGGCTTATGTAATAATAAACTGAGGATTTTTAGCACATTCATTTAGGAAGGGATAAAATCCCGTCTCTTTTTCACTTATATTCAAATTGTGTTTGGTGTTCTATCCGGTTCTAGTTTCTTCAGGCTAGGCCATTTCTTTTCTGTATAATTTAGATGGATTGGACTGAATTAAACTACGACATGTCATTTGGTTTTTCTTTTCTGAGATCATATGTGGCTGATACATCTCTGAAAAATGAATTATTGAAGTATGGCGGTTAGGCCCAGCTGGTGATGGTGTATCAAGAAGTATATTTGCAAATATTTTTTAAAAATGGGTATGTGATCCTCCCAAGATAAGAAATTGTTCTTATCAGTGATAGATCATAGGTGAAGCTGTCACAGTGTCTTGGATTTTTTTATGCTTTCCAGTAATGTCTGGAACATATGACTCGTCTCTCTAAGCTCCCATTTTCCTCCTTCCTCAGTTTGAAGTACCTGGCCATCAGAGTGGAAAGAAGGTTGGCTGTTAACATGAGCTAAAAGAATAATACTCTTCAGCTTGGCTTCAGTTTATTATAGGGTTGGGATATTTGTCATTACCCACTAAGTGACGCTGGTGGGGACCCTCTAAGTCTCTTTTTTTCTCTGATCTTGCAAGATGGCACAACTGTGATTGCCTTGAAGCAAGCAGAAGCCCCTCAGGTTAGCTGGCTCTAGAGGGAGTTCTCGAGTTCTCTGTCCTAAAACTTATCCCTTAGTCTTTTTTTGTTTATTTATTCAACTTTTTGATAGTAAGAGACCTGGTTTTAGACAGCCACTTAAAGCTGTGCAGCCACTTTGTTGTCTGTAAAATGTGTTTTACTCATCTTGCCTGTCTTGGATGTGGTTGTGTGCAGTCAGAAATGAGAGCTAAATGAGATAATGCATATGAAAGTGCTTTGTAAAGTATAAATAACCAAGAAGATTAAGATTATGATTATTTTCTTCCTTGCGTTTGGGTGGGGGGGTAGTTTTCTTTCCTTATGTAAGATATCTGGGTGATAGATAAATGATAATTTGATCTTCTTGTCATTTATTCCTTCAACAAATACATACCGAGCACCTGTTACATACAAGACAGTATGCTAAGTAGTAATGATCTAAGTTAAATAAATCTCTTTCTCTGCTATTTGCAACCTGGCCCTGACAATGAAAGGATCCAGACCTATTTTCTAAAAGCAAAGGCCCACATTGGTTGGTCATGGTGTCAGGGTTTATGTTAAAATCTAAAGTTTAATCACCTCAGTCATCAATTACTTTTTAAATCCTTGTTTGGAATTAGTAGCTAAGAATATCATTTTAGGTTTGCTGGCCTAAATTGACTATATTCTTGACCTCCAAGTGGTTTAGCCAGAGTATCACTTATTTCCTCTTAGAACAGATTGTTCTATCTTTAGAGTCACCCTGGTTCCTAAGATGTAAGTTATTTCTTAGCAGAGGTGATATCTGTTGATGGCCACTTTTCTCCTGTGGCAGTGTAGATTACTTCTAAAGATCTGTCTTAGAATTAATGGATGACAATCCCCGTTTCCTGAGGATACTTAGACCCTCCTTTATCAGCTCTAGTCTCCTCCAAAAAATTCTGGAAAGGGTAAGAGTGCCACCTACTGTTATTTTTATTAGCTTCCACAGGCCAGTAAAATTGTCATGTTGAGTGTAAGTAAAAACTGATGAGTTAGTAAACTGAGGAGTGTGAGTAAAAAGAGAACCACACTAGAGTCAGTGGTAGTGGAGGTACCCTGAGTAGTATACTCTGATTGTACCAGGGAGGAATTTATCTTTGTAAACTGTTGCCCCTTATATTCACTAATTTAGAAAAATGATAGTGGAAATAACCTACACTCTTTAAAAAATGATCATATCATAACAATAAAGAACTTTGAGAAGGAGTGCAAGAAACCTACTAGATAGCACTCTTGTTTTTCTACCACTTTTAGGCCATGAATATGCATCTATTCGTGCTTTTTGCATATTTTACCACCACTGCTTCTTCCTTAATATTCTATCTTGACTATTATTAGGAAAAAAGAGAAAATCCTTTTTACATGTCAGTCGTCAAGATAGTAGTTAAATGATTCCTTTGCGCTGAGGTACAAAATAATCTTTTTTCCACAAGTAAAGTTACACACAAGCTGGGTATTCAGAACAAAACACTAATAAAAAACAAAATAAATTTTGTTTTAACAGGTATATAATCTGTCTCAGAATATTCAAGAAGATGATCTTCAACATTTGCAAGTACGTATTTCTTTTTTTAATTTTTATTTTTTGAGATGGAGTTTCGCTCTTGTTGCCCAGACTAGAGTACAATGGCACAATCTCGGCTCACTGCAACCTCCCCCTCCCAAGTTCAAGGGATTCTCCTGCCTCAGCCTCCCAAGTAGCTGGGATTACAGGCATGCGCCACCATGCCTGGCTAATTTTGTATTTTTAGTGGAGATGAAGTTTCACCATGTTGGTCAGGCTGGTCTTGAACTTCTAACCTCAGGTGATCCACCCGCCTCGGCCTCCCAAAGTGCTGGGATTACTTGGCGTGAGCCACTGCGCCCGGCTGCAAGCACATATTTTTTAAAGAAAATGTGCCAACTGTTGAAATTTAATTCTCACTTTATTATGAATTTATACTTGGAAGCCTGTAATACTGGTAACACGATTGAATGTTATATGGGTTTAAACTGATATATGATTTCTTAACTGGAAGAAATTTTGTATATACCTAGTGTGTTATAAAATTAAATGTTTGGCTTTCAAAGGATTTTAAAGGTTCTGGTACCTGGAGCTTTGGTGTAGAACAGGTTTACATATGTCTTCTTTCAATCTCTTCAGAGGCATTATTTTAACGAATTCAATTTAATAGTTATTTACAGAGTATGGAAGACTTGCGATGGAAGAAGTCTACCAGAAGCCATTTCAGGTAAAAAAGTTATTTTAACATTTTAAAGATTTGCCTGTGAGAAGTTGTGAAGCCACCTCAGTTTGTAGTTTTGGAGACACCAGGATATTACAGCAGACTCATCGCTAGCAACAGATTCAGTGCAACTGAAACTAACCTTTGGTAGTGTCATCATCAGCATACTTAACCAGTAATAGGCTAACAGGATAAATAGAATAAATGAATCTAGGCTAATTCTTAATGCTTTCACTTAGATTAAGGGGAGTAATGTTTCTCTTAACAGATGTTATTCTAAACTTAAGACAGTAGGAAATATGACAGTCATGCCAGTTTTTTTTATACGTGGTAACTACAGAATGTTACAGGTTTCTTTTTTGTGGTTTACTACAGTTTGAAATTAGTTCTGTTACTCTTTATTTTGGTTTCATATAGAAAAGTTGCAGATAGTTTATTTTTTGAAGCAAGTGTAATTTGTAAGTTGCCATTAATACTGTTTGGTGAGCTGCAGTTACAGTAGGAGAGCATGACTCTACCATGTTTGTTCCTAAGCGTGTGAAGTCTTTCCGGTATGACAGCATTGCTACTGATTGTTAATCTTCAAATGGGTTTACATTGATTCTGCCTCACTCTTGTCTGGCTAGTATGGTCACTTTTATTAAGTAGTTGAGCAGATTATGCCTTCATTTTTGGATATATAGGTGAAATATATCCTATTTGGCCTATATCAGTTTTTTCTGAACTGGGATAATTTTGCCACCCAAGGGGACATTTGCTAATGTCTGGAGACATTTTTGGTTGTCACAGTTTTGTGGGGGAGCTTAGCGCCACTTGGTATCTAGCACATAGAGGCCAGAAATATGGTTCAACATTCTACAATACACAGGATAGCCACACACAACTAAGAATTAACTGACCCAAAATGTCAGCAGTGCTGAAGTTGAGAAATCTAACCCTATATGAGTAAAAACATCCTCTGTGAGTGAAAATGTCCTTATTGACACTAGATCTATAATCAGTCTAGATAGCCATCTAGAATTAGTTGGTCTTGTAGTTACACAACCATGATTTAAAATTATGATCGGCGTGTCCTGATAGACTCGTTTTTCATTTTTAAAGTCCTGTATTATTGCTTGTGGTGACTCTTTCTTTATATTTAGTGAAGTTCTCCAGTGGTGGCAATTGCTTGGTATAGGGCCTGGGAATGTTGTTTAAGTGGGTCCTTGATATAACCATGACCAGTACTGACCATTTGGTTACTATAACTTTTGATAAGGATTGTTTAGGAGAGTAAGAGAGGCTTCAATTGTTAGAGTTGTGATTTTTTCGTAAATTTTCTTTATTGTAAAATAAACAATTTTTATTTTTTCTGTGTATAGACATTAATGTTTTTGATTCGAGATTGGAGCTATCCTTATGAACATTCATATGGTTTGGAAGGTGGAAAGCAATTTCTTGAAAAGAGATTACAGGTAAGACCCTAATGCTTAAAGAAGAGAACATAAGCACCAAGCCAGGCAAACGGGTGGGCTGTCCGGACTGCTGGTCACATTACCAGTATTTACGTGTCGTTGGAATAAAGTATTCCAGGTTAGCCCAAGTGACCCTGTAATTGATGAAAAGTAAAGTGGTTGCATTCCTACCAAAGAAGACGGTGCCCTTAAATCAAAATTAAGGATCATGATCCTTTATTCCTAAAGGTAGCCCCCCCATGGAAGTACTTGTGTATTAGTCTGTTCTCACACAGCATAAAGAACTACTTGAGACTGGGTAATTTATGAAGTAAAGAGGTCTAATTGACTCACAGTTCCACAGGCTTAACAGGAAGCATGACTAGGAGGCCTCAGGAAACTTACAATCATGGTGGAAGGTGAAGGGGAAAGCAAACACCTTCTTTTTTTTTTTTTTCAGACAGTCTCACACTATTGCCTGGGCTGGAGTGCAATGGCACAATCTCGTCTCACTGCAACTCTGCCTCCCGGGTTCAAACGATTCTCCTGCCTCAGCCTCCCGTAGCTGGGATTATAGGTGCCTGCCACCACGCCTGGCATATTTTTTGTGTTTTTTAGCAGAGACGGGGTTTCACTATGTTGGTCAGGCTGGTCTCGAACTCCTGACCTTGTGATCCGCCCACCTCGGCCTCCCAAAGTGCTGGGATTACAGGCGTGAGCCACTGCACCCAGCCAGCAAGCACCTTCTTCACAAGATGGCAGTAGAGAGATAGAGAGTGAAGGGGGAAGTGCCACATACTTTTTAACAACCAGATCTCGTGATAACTCACTGTCAAAAGAACAGCGAGGGGGAAGTCTGCTCCCATGAATCGCCTCCAACCAGGCCCCTCCCCCGACACATGGGCATTACAATTTGAGATGAGATTTGGGTGGGGACATAGAGCCAAACCATATCAATTTGGGAAACCTGCAGGTCAGATACTTACAGGCTACCCATCTACTCACACACACACAGGATACACAAAGACCCCTTTATTCATAAGTAGGAGGGTGCTGTCTTTGGTTAATAAGATTTTATTTGTCTATGGGAATGAAGCATTTGGTTTCTCAACCACATTAAAGACTTGGGGTATGATATAATTTTCTTTTAGTTTTTTTTTTTTTTTTTGAGACGGAGTCTCGCTCTGTCACCCAGGCTGGAGTGCAGTGGCGCGATCTCGGCTCACTGCAAGCTCCGCCTCCCGGGTTCACGCCATTCTCCTGCCTCAGCCTCTCCGAGTAGCTGGGACTACAGGCGCCCGCCACCGTGCCCGGCTAATTTTTTGTATTTTTAGTGGAGACGGGGTTTCACTGTGGTCTCGATCTCCTGACCTCGTGATCCGCCCGCCTCGGCCTCCCACAGTGCTGGGATTCCAAGCATGAGCCATCGTGCCCGGCCTCTTTTAGTTTTAAAATGAGATTAAAACCAATTCAACATTCTTAGATTATTTGAAAGGCATTTCCAGACCCCACTTTTGGAAATAATTTGAGTCAATTGGCATTTTCTGTCTCTGGTTTGTTCAGAATAAATTAACACAAAGCGCAATAGACATACTAACTAAACTCAGAATTACGTAACTCAAAGACAAGGTTTTTTTAACCTTTTATTGAAATGTGATACATATATTCAGAAAATTGCTCAAATCATAAGTGTGTAGCTTGATCAATTTGTAAAATATGAACATAGCCATTTAGCCAGCACCTAGAAGCACCCACCTCCATACACCAACCTTCCCCCAAAACCCTCTATCACTATCCTGACTTCTCACAGGCTTTGTTTTTGTATTTTATATGGATGGAATCACATACAGAATGTATTTGTTTGAGTCTAGCTTTTTTTACCCAATATTATGTTTCTGAGGTTAATCCATGTTGCCTGTAGTTTAATTCATTTATTCTCATTGCTGTATAGTATCTACTGAATGAATAGACAACAGTTTTTCCATTTTGCTGTTGATGGGAGATTTAGGTAGTTTCCAGGTTTTAATTATAAATAGCGCATATTTTGTTAAAATTGTTTTCCAGAAGTGTTTAGGAGACTATGTGAGTTATATTGAGATAAATGAGTAATTATCTAAAATGTTCCTAAGTTTAAGATTTTTTTCTCCCCAATACGTGGCAGTTTCCCTTCTCAAAATTCTGGTAACTAGCATAAATCATAAATAATCATGTAGAGAGGGACCTGAAATCCTAACACATTTCTAAGGTCTTTGTACTGCACTGTAATTTTTTTTATCTTAGCTTTTACTTTGCTCAGGGGCTAAACTTTTTATTTGTAGGCAAATTTATACTTTGTTTTGTTCCGTTTTGTTGCTGTTATAAGTACTTTAAAGGTAAATTCTTAATTTATTTACTGGTGTATAAGTCACAGCCCTAATTTGTTATTGGTTATTAGATACTGTGATTAACTACCTTATTTGTAGTTTTTGCTGTTCCAGGCAGCTTACTTGGGAAAAACATCTTTTGTGGTTTAAGAAAATGTGGGGTTGGCTGGGTGCGGTGGCTCATGCCTGTAATCCCAGCACTTTGGGAGGCCAAGGTGGGTGGATCACCTGAGGTCGGAAGTTCGAGATCAGCCTGACCAACCCTGTCTCTACTAAAAATACAAAATTAGCCGGGCGTGATGGTGCATGCCTGTAATCCCAGCTACTCGGGAGGCTGAGGCAGGAGAATCACTTGAACCTGGGAGGTGGAGGTTGCAGTGAGCCGAGATTGCCTCATTGCACTCCAGCCTGGGCAACAAGAGCGAAACTCTGTCTTCTAAAAAAAAAAAAAGTGGGGTCTTAACAAAGTGGTCAGAAAAGGGCCTTCGTAATTTTTTGTATTGTCAAAAAAGACTCCTTAGGAGTACCATCTGCGTTAAGTGTGCATGCATGTGAGTCTGTGTGTGTTTTCTTTAAAAAAATTTTCTTTCTGCTGTTTACAATTTCACCTGTCTCTCTGCCCTCAGGTAAAACAAAATCAACATGAAGAGCTTCAGAATGTAAGGAAGCACATACACAATTGTTTCTCAAATCTTGGTTGCTTCCTTTTGCCACATCCTGGTCTTAAAGTTGCAACTAATCCTAGTTTTGATGGGAGATTGAAAGGTGGGAATTCCCATTCTTGCTAAAATCTGAACTTATTTATTAGAGGTGGAAAGTTTTTTAAGAAAATACATGATGCCTTAAATGTCCTGTCTTATACTGGAGAATGTTTGGATGCATTGTTCATGTTGTGATTGTAATACTCTTTGTTGTTTCTCTAGCAGTCCATTGATTTGTTTGCAGCTGTCTAGCATATTGATTAACCTATTTTATAATGTCTCTTGCTCAGCACTGATGTCCTGAAAATTCTGAAGACTGAGAGCATTTCTTTTCAATTGATTGCAGTCTGCTAAAAGGCTTTATCATTTTATTATATTGATGAAATCAGATATAAGTCTCTTTCAGGAGTGATAGTATAGTTTATATATGTTGTAGGGTTATTTTGAGTGTGTTGGCAAAACGCTTGGGGATTGACAAAACTTTTACAGTATGGCTGGTAAAACAAAATCTAGTAGTAAAATTTAATACAATTTTATGAATTGTTTGCCTCTTGAAAAGGACATTTTCCTTAATACTAAGTGTGAAATTTGTCTTAGTAGTCCACAAATTTATTTATGTTTTATTTATTATTTGAACTGGCAGTGTTACTAGGGGGTTGGGGAAAATGGGCTAGTAGAGTAAGGGGGATTATATTTTTTCCTATGAGATATGGCATGTTGGATGAGCTTTTTTTAAACAAATGAATCCACTTCAGTAATAAATACTATGTATTCTTATTTCATAAAACAGAATTTTATGAAATCGTACCAATGGGGACCTAATTTTTTTTGGACTAATATGTTGCTCAATTTTTTGTTTTCTAGATATTGATGAAGACTTTAAACGAGAGCTTCGAAATCTGGTTCCATTGCTGCTTGCCCCTGAAAATTTGGTAGAAAAAGAGATAAGTGGATCTAAAGTCACTTGTAGAGATCTTGTAGAATATTTTAAGGTAGGTGAGCTCTTAAACGGCTTTGTCTAAGATAGAAATGTAGTTGACTTAAAACTCATCTGTATGTATAAGAAATTCCTTGTCTTCATTTTAAAACAAAAAAGAGTAAGGTTTGTAATTTATCTTTCTGCCTTGAATTAGATATATCTGTATTTAAGGATATTTAAAAGATTATAGCAGATTTCTGTCTCCTAGACAGTGATTTAATTTATTTACAGAATTATCTTACTTTTTCTCCATCCCAGATATGGAGAGAACAAGCCATTCATCATACTCTAATACTACTCTGTCATTAGTGAATGATAATAGGAATGGAAAGCATAATTTTACATCCTAAGTTCTCACAAAAACACTCCCTCAGAGTTCTGAGGACTTGATAAGAACAGCTGAAAGTATTTATATTGGTTCAAGTAAAGTATTCATAGGTTTTTTTTTTCACCTCTGTTCTTCTCTAGTCTTTATAGCTTGCCTGCCAGAACAAGACCGTTGTGGAAGGTTGTATTATTTGTAGTAGTTTTAACTAAGAGTGTATTTTGTTCACTTACTGGATACTTGATAGTTACTCTCATATTATCTTTGTTTAGTTATGGATGAATTTTTTAAAATTTATTTTTACTTTTAATTTTTAATTTTCGTGGGTACGTAGTATATATACTTATGGGGTACATGAGATATTTTTGATACAGGCATACAATGTCTAATCATCATATTAAATAGGATGTCCATCACCTCAAGCATGTATCCCTTCCTTATGTTACAGACAATCCAATTATACTCTTAGTTACTTTAAAATGTACAGTAAGTTATTATTGACTGTAACTACACTGTTACGCTATCAAATACTAGATCTTATTCTAACTATATTTTTGTACCCGTTAACCATCCCTGCCTGCCCTCCACCCTGACTACCTTTCCTAGACTCTAGTAACCATCATTCTAGTACTCTGTCTCTCATGAGTTCAGTTGTTTAAATTTTTAGCTCCCACAAATAAGTGAGAACATGTGCAGTTTGTTTTTTCTGTGCCTGGCTTATTTCACTTAACATAATGTCCCCCAGTTCCATCATGTTGTTCCAAATGACAGGATCTCATTCTTTTATATGGCTGAGTAGTACTTCATCGTGTATATGTACCATGTTTCTTTATCCATTCGTATATTGATAGACACAGGTAGCTTCCAAATTGTAGCTGTAGTGACTAGTGCTGCAGTAAACATGAAAGTGCAGATGTATCTTCTATATACTGATTTTTTTTCTTTTGGGTATATACCTAGCAGTGGGATTGCTGGATCATATGGATGTTTTATTTTTAGTCTTTTGAGGAACCCCCAAACTGTTCTCCATAGTGGTTGTACTAATTTACCTTTCTGCCAACAGTGCACGAGGATTCCCTTTTCTCTACATCCTTGCCAACATTTGTTATTGCCTGTCTTTTGGATAAAAACAATTTTAAACGGAGGAAGATGATATCTTTCTGTAGTTTTGATTTGCATTTCTCTGATGATCAGTGATGTTTTCATATCCTGTGTCCCATTTGTTTGTCTTCTTTTGAGAAATGTCTGTTCATATCTTTTGCCTGTTTCTTGATCAGATCATTGATTTTTTTTTTTCTTTTCCCTATAGAGTCGTTTGAACTCCTTATATATTCCGGTTACTAATCCCTTATCAGATGAGTAGTTTGCAAATATTTTCTCCCAGTCTGTGGGTTGCGTCTTCACTTTTCTGATATGCAAAAGCTTTTTAACTTGATATGATCCCATTCGTTTATTTTTGCTTTGGTTGCCTGTGCTTGTAGGGTATTACTGAAGAAATCTTTTCCCAGACCAATTTCCTGGAGGGTTTCCCCAGTGTTTTCTTCTTCTTTTTTTCTTTTTTTGAAATGGAGCCTTGCTCTGTTGCTCAGGCTGGATTGCAGTGGCGTGATCTCAGCTTGCTGTAACCTCCGCCTCCCGGGTTCAAGCAATTCGCCTGGCCTCAGCCTGGGCGACAGAGCAAGGCTCCATTTCAAAAAAAAAAAAAAAAGAAAAGAAAAAAAGAAGAAAACATTGGGGAAACCCTCCAGGACATTGGTCTGGGAAAAGATTTCTTCAGTAATACCCTACAAGCACATTATCAAGTTAAAAAGCTTTTGCACATCAAAAAAGTAGCTGGGATTACAGGCACCTGCCACCATGCCTAGCTGATTTTTGTATTTTTAGTAGAGACAGGGTTTCACCATGTTGGCCAGGCTGGTCTCGAACTCCTGACCTCAGGTGATCTGCCTGCCTCTGCCTCCCAAAGTGCTGGGATTACAGGTGTGAGCCATCATGCCTGGCCACCGATGTGTTCTTTTAGTAGTTTCATAGTTTGGGTCTTAGGTTTAAGTCTTTAATCCATTTCGATTTGATTTTTGTATATGGCTAGAGATGGGGTCTAGTTTCATTCCTCTGCATATGGATATTCAGTTTTCCCAGCACCATTTATTGAAGCCACTGTCATTTTCTCAAAGTTTGTACTGAAGTACAACTTTCAGTACTGTGTAGGATAGCAGTGGTGAAAGTGGGTATCCTTGTTTTGTTTCAGATTTTAAAGGAAAGGCTTTCAATTTTTTCCCAGTTCAGTATGCTACTAGCTGTGGGTCTGTTTTATATAGCTTTTATTATGTTGAGATCTGTTTCTTCAGTACCTTTTGAGGATTTTTACCATGAAGGGATGTTGAATTTTATCCAATGCTTTTTCAGCATCAATTGAAATGGTCGTATGGTTTTTGTCCTTCATTCTGGTGAGACAATGTATCACACTCATTGATTGATTGATTGATTGATTGATTGGTGTATGTTGAACTGTCCTTGCATCCCTGCCGGACCCTAGGTGATGATGAATGATCTTTTTAATGTGTTGTTGAATTCAGTTTGCTAGTATTTTGTTGAGGATTTTTGCAATGTTCATCAGGGATATTGGCCTGTAATTTTTTGATGAGTCTTTGTCTGGTTTTGGTATCAGGGTAATACTGGCCTTGTAGTATTGGTTTGGAAGTAGTCCCTTCTCCTCTGGTTTTTGGAATAGTTGAGTAGGATTGGTATTAGTTCTTTAAATATTTGATAAAATTCAGCAATGAAGCCATTAGCTTTCGGGCTTTTCTTTGTTGGAAGACTTTTTATTATGGCTTTGATCTCGTTACTTGTTATTGGTCTGTACAGGTTTTAGATTTCTTCATGGATGAATCTTGGTAGGTTGTATATGTCTAGGAATTGATACATTTCTTCTAGGCTTTCCCATTTATTGGCATATAGTTGTTCATGGTAGCCTCTAATGATCCTTTGGATTTCTGTGGTATCAGTTGCAATGTCTCCTTTTTCATCTCTGATTTTATTTATTTGGGTCGTCTCTTTTTTTCTTAGTGTGGCTAAAGGTTTGTTGACTTTGTTTATCTTTTTAAAGAATCAACTTTTTGCTTCATTGATCTTTTCTATTTTTATTTCAATTTCGCTCATTTCTTGTCTCCTAATTTTGGGTTTGGTTTGCTCTTCCTTTTCTGGTTTTTTAAGATGTATGGTTAGGTTGTTTTTTTGAAGTGTTTCCTCTTTTTTGATGTAGGCACTTATTACTATATACTTTCTTAGTACTGCTTAACGCTGTATTCCATATATTTGGTATGTTGTGCTTCCATTTTCATTTGTTTCAAGAATGTGTTTATTTATTTCTTAATTTCTTCACTGACCTAGTGGTCATTCAAGAGCCTATTGTATTAATATAATTTCCGTTGTTTGTATAGTTTCCAAAATTCCTCGTTATTGATTTTATCCCATTGAGAGAAGATACTTGACATAATTTCAATTTTTTTGATTTTTTTTTTTTTTTTGAGACCAAGTGTCGCTCTTTTGCCTAGGCTGGAGTGCAGTGGAGCAATCTGGGCTCACTGCAACCTCTGCCTCCCAGGTTCAAGTGATTCTCCTGCCTCTGTCTCCCAAGTAGCTGGGACTACAGTAACGCACCACCATGCCCAGCTAATTTTTGTATTTTTAGTAGAGATGGGGTTTCACCATGTTGGCCAGGCTGGTCTCAAACTCTTGACCTCAAGTGGTCCACCTGCCTTGGCTTCCCAAAGTGCTGGGATTACAGGCATGAGCCACCGTGCCCGGTCCTCTTTCTTTAGTTTCTAATAATACTTGCTTTATATATCTGGGTGCGCCGGTGTTGGGTGCGTATATATTTACAGTTGTTATATCCTCTTTAGGCTGAATTGATCCCTTTATCGTTATATAATGACCTTCTTTGGCTGATGTAAGTGTAGCTTCTTCTGCTCTTTTTTTGGTTTCCATTTGCATGGAGTATCTTTTTCCATACCTTTATTTTTAGTCTCTGTGTCTTTATAGATGAAGTGTGTATCACCATTTTTTAAAACCCATTCAGCCACTCTGTGCCTTTTAATTGGAGAGTTTAGCCCATTTACACTCAATGTTACTGATAAGTAAGGAGTTAACCTCTGTCATTTTGTTACTGTTTTCTGGTGGTTTTGTGGTCTTCCTACCTGCCTGTCTTCCTTTTAGTGAAGGTGATTTTCTCTGGTGGTATGTTTTAATTTCTTTTTATTTTTTGTGTATCTGTTATATGTCTTTTGAGGTTACCATGAGGTTTGCAACTATAATATATTTATTTTAAATTGATAACACTGATTGCCTAAACAAACTAAATAACAAGGAAAGAGAAAACTAATAGAAATTCTACACTTTAACTTCATCCCCCAACTTTTTAAACTTTTCATTGTTTCTGTTGATGGTATACTATGTCTGGAAAAGTTGTGGTTGTTAATATTTTTTATAGGTTTGTCTTTTAGTCTTTCTACTCAGGATATGAGTAGTTTACACACCACAATTAGTATTATAATATTCTGTTTTTCTGTGTATTTACTATTACCAGTGAGTTTTGGACCTTCAGATCATTTCTTACTGCTCATTAAAATCCTTTTCTTTCAGATGGAAGAACTCTCTTTAGCATTTATTGTAGGACAGGTCTGATGTTGATAAAATTCCTCAGCTTTTGTTTGAGGAAGTCTTTATTTCTCCTTCATGTTTGAAGTATTTTCACTGGTTATACTATTCTAGGAAAAATGTTTTTTTCCCTCAGCACCTTATGTCATGCTACTCTCTCCTGGCCTGTAAGGTTTCCACTGAGAAGTCTACTCCCAGATATGTTGGAGCTCTTTTGTATGTTGTTTGTTTCTTTTCTCTTGATGCATTTAGAATCCATTCGTGCTTCTTCTTCTTCTTGTTGTTTAATAGAAATGGGGCCTTGCTATGTTTAACAGGCTGGTCTCCAACTCCTGGCTTCAAGTGATCCTCCCATCTCAGCCTCCCAAGGTGCTGAGATTACAGATGTGAGCCACCGTGCCTGGCCTGTTGTTGTTTTTAATAGAGATGTCATTTCTCTACATTGTCCAGGCTGGTCTTGAACTCCAGGGTCAGGCAGTTCCCCCACCTTGACCTCCCAAAGTGCTGGGATTACAGGCATGAGCCACCATGCCCAGCCAGGATCCATTCTTTACCCTTGACCTTTGGGAGTTTGTTACATGTCTTGAGGCAGTCTTATCTGGGTCAAGTCTGCTTGGTGTTCTATAATCTTTTGTTCTTAAATATTGGTATCTAGGTTTAGGTAGTTCTTTGTTATTGCTTTGTATAAACTTTCTACCCCGATCTCTACCCCTATCTCTTTAGCTACTCCTCTTTAAGGCAATGAACTCTTAGATTTGCCCTTTTGGGGCTATTTTCTAGATCTTGTAGGCATGCTTCATTCTTTTTCATTCTTTTTTCTTTTGTCTCAGCTGTGTATTTTCAGATAGTCTGTCTCCAAGCTGACTAATTCTTCTGATTGTTCAGGTCTTGTGTTAAGCTCTGAGGCTGGGTGAGGTGGCTCATGCCTGTAATCCTAGCACTTTGGGAGGCTGAGGTGGGCAGATCACTTGAGACCAGTCTGGGCAACATGGTGAAACCTTGTCTCTATAAAAAATACAAGAATTAGCCAAGCATGATGGCGCATGCATGTAGTCCCAGCTACTTGGGACACTGAGGTAGGAGGATCTTTTGAGCCTGGGATGCAGAGGTTGCAGTGAGCCAGGATTGCACCATTGCACTCCAGTCTGGGAGACAGAGCAAAACCCTGTCTCACAGAAATAAAATAAAATAAAAAAGAGGTTTGGATGCATTCTTCAGTATGTCAGTTACATTTTTCGGATCCAGGATTTCTGCTTGATTCTTTATAATTATTTCAGTCTCTTTGTTCACTTTATCTGAAAGGATTCTGAATTCCTTCTCTGTGTTATCTTGAATTTCTTTTGAGTTTCCTCAAAACTGCTATTTTGAATTCTCTGAAAGGTCAGTTATCTCTGTCTCTCCAGGATTGGTCACTGGTGCTTTATTTCAGTTTGTTTAGTGAGGTCATGTTTTCTTGGATGGTCTTGATGCTTGTGAATATTTGTTGGTGTCTGGACATTGAAGAGTTAGGTATTTGTTATAGTGTTTGCAGTCTGGGCTTGTTTGTACCTGTCATCCTTGAGAAGGCTTTCTAACCATTTGAAGGGACTTGGGTGTTGTGATCTTGGTCACTGCAGCTGTATCTGCATTAGGGACATTTCAAGCCCATAATGCTGTGGCTCTTGCAGATTTGTAGAGATACTGCCTTGGTGCTCTTGGGTAAGATCCAGGAGAATTCCCTGGATTACCAGGCAGAGACTCTTGTTCTCTTCCTTTACTTTCTCCCAAATAAATGGAGTCTCTATCTTTGTGCTGAGCTGCCTGGAGCTGGGGGAGGGGGTGACACAAGCACCATTGTGGCCACCATCCCTGGGACTTCACTGGGTCAGACCTGAAGCCAGCACAACAGTGGGTCTTGCCCAAGGCCCATTGTGACTATTGTGTGGTTAATGCCTGTGGTCAGTCAAGGCCCAGAGGTTCTACAATCAGCAGGTGGCAAATCTAGCAAGTTCCCTCTGGCCTTGGGTGGGTCCAGAGATGCTCTCTGGTGATACACCCGCCTTGGCCTCCCAAATTGCTGGGATTACAGGTGTGAGCCACCACACCTGGCCTTCCTCTCCTTTACTCAAGCAGAAGGAGACTCTCCTCATAGCCACAACATCTGGGAATGTGCTGGGTCACACCTGAAGCCAACACATTTCTGAATCTCACCCAAGGCCCATAGTGAGTACTGCCTGGCTACCACTACTGCCTATTCAGAGCCCAAAGGCTCTTGAGTCAGCAGGTGATGAACCCTGCCAGGACTTGGTCATACTCCTCAAGACAGTGGGTTCCCTTCCAGCCCAGGGTGTGTTTAGAAATCTTGTCTGGGAGCTGGGGACTGAAATTGGGGACTTAAGACTCTGCCTTATGCTGCATTCTACTTTGGCTGAGCTGGTATCCAAATTGCAAGACAAAGTCCTCTTTACTCTCCCTTCTCCTTTCCTCTCAAGCAGAAGGAAAGACTCCCTCTCAGAGCTGTGAACTACACTGCCTGGGCTTGTGTTGGGGGAGTGACACAAGCAGTCCTTTGGCTGCCCCAGCTGGTGTCTTACTATATCATATGCACCCCAGGTCCACTGGCTCTGAGCCCAGCCCAGCACCAGGACTTGCCCAGGAATTGCAGTCCTTGTGGCTTAGACGGCCTTTCAAGTTTATTCAGGACCTCAGAGCACTGTAGCCCATGGTGGTAGGACTGGGTGCCTAGGGCTGGTCTAAATGCTCCCTCCATGGGTGCCGGCTGAGTTCTTTCCACTGTGGCAGGGCAGCGCTGAGTTTCAATGCAAAAATTCCACAGTCACTGCTTTCGCCTTCCCTAAGCACATAGATTGTCTCTCCGTACCATGTGGTTGCTGCTGAGAGGATGGGGGAGGGGTGGTGTAGGCGATTCAAGACTATTTTTCCTATCTTTTTCAGTGCCTCTTTCAGTGATCTGAAGTTAAAACCAGGTACTGTGATTGCTCACCTGATTTTTGGTTCTTATGAAGGTGCTTTTTTATGTAGGTAGTTGTCAATTTGATATTCCTTGGAGGTGGTGATCACTGGAGGCTTCTATTTGGCCATCTTGCTCTGCCTCCTTCCCAGTTATGAATGAATCTTGTCAGTAGAAAGTTGAGATGAGCCAGGCACGGTGGCTCATGCCTGTAATCCCAGCACTTTGGGAGGATGAGGTGGGCGAACCACCTGAGGTCGGGAGTTCAAGACCAGCCTGGCCAACATGGTGAAACCCCATCTCTCCTAAAAATACAAAATTAGCTGGGTGTGGTGGCGCATGCCTGTAATCCCAGCTACTCGAGAGGCTGAGGCAGGACAGTTGCTTGAACCCAGGAGGCAGAGGTTGTGGTGAGCTGAGGTCGTGCCATTGCACTCTAGCCTGGGCAATAAGAGTGAAATTCCGTCCCAAAAAAAAAAAAATGTTGATATGAAAGACCAGACCCTATGTGGACTTCTAACAAACTCTCATCTTTTCCTTCTTACTCTTAAACCATAAATTAGGTTTTTGTTTTTGTTTTTTCCTTCTTGAGCTGAAATACAATTTAAGCTGGTCAAAGTAAAATACTGGATAAAATTGTTTCTTCAGCTGGATGTGGTGGCACACACCTTGTAGTTTCAGCCACTTGGAAAACTGAGGCAGGAGGATCACTTGAGCCCAGGAATTCGAGGTTGCAGTAAGCTGTGATCATCCCACTGCACTCCAGCCTCAGTGTCAGGGTGAGACCCCATCTCTAAAAAAAGAGAAAGAAAAGTTTTTAAAAAATATTAAAACACTGGCAATAGGGGGTAATTGTGAATTTCTTTTCATAAAGAAGATGGCATTTTATATCTAACTTTATGAGTTATAACTTTTATGTTATATTTGTTATAGAAATACCTAGGATATTATCTAGCAGCATATAATTTAATAATATTGAGAATAGGGTTAACTTTGTTGGAATAAGGTGATTTTTAAAGCCTAGAATTTACTTTTAATGGTGTTAATTATTTTTATATTTAATGACTTTTCTTTCTTTGGGGATGTGGAGCCAAATTGCATAACCCGTCAGTCTAACAAATCTTCTCTCTTTTTAGGCTTACATCAAAATCTATCAAGGAGAAGAACTTCCACATCCAAAGTCCATGCTTCAGGTAGAGAGAGTGAGAGAGTGATATGTGTTGTACATATACTTGTTTATGAGGGAGAATAAAAATCTTTGCTTTAGAGAGAAATGCTGAAAATGGGGGGTGCTTTTTTGCATGCAGATACATTTTGCTTAAGGCCGTATGTGTCGTGGGTCCTAAGTTTTCATACAATTTTTTTTTTTTGTAACTGCTGATTGTAGGCCTTCCATGTGTCCAGGCCACCAGAAATAAGAGTCCTCAATACCTTCTCTTCAGATGCTCAAAGTATAGGAAAATTTCTATTTGATAAGATGGCTTAATTGGGCCTCTCTGAACTAAGCTGCTTCTATTCTGAGTCTTTGACAATGAATGTTGTTTGAAATAAGTCTTACTTTTATTTGGTGTTAATGATTTAGAGCTACTTCTAGTGAATATAGTCTCATTTTTTTCTCTCTCTTTCAAATGGGGTTCTTTTGGGACAGTGTCATTTTAACCCATTCATATTTTAAAACATTTACTGCTTTAGGCTATTTTTCCGTTTTGTAGTAGATTAAACAGTATTTTCTGATAAAACTTCGTGCAATAAGTTTTGTGCATTTGAAAATGTCTTGTGTAAGGTGATTATGAGAGAGAGAACCATATGGGTAAGTCTCGATTCCTAACACCTGGAGATCCACATATTTTAGGGTTATATCTATTTATCTTTATCCATTTCCTGAGCATATGTGGTGTTTTCTACAGACACACTTTAACATCAACCTAAGCAAAACAAAATTAGGCAGCAGTCCTGTTAGAACCACTTACCATTATATCCTTTATACCAACGTTCCCTTCCATAGGAAAGAAAAACTGGGAGTTACTTTCTCTGGTTCATTTTCAGACTTGTTTATTGTACATAACTTATTGTGTTAATCAGAATTTTTAGAGTCATGGAGTATTTTTTGCATAATAATGGCATATTTTATTTTTTTAGGCAACAGCTGAAGCTAATAATCTTGCTGCAGTAGCAGGAGCAAGAGATACCTATTGTAAAAGTATGGAACAGGTTTGTACCTAAAATTTAAATTTGATGCTGGAGTGAAAAGATTTTTAAATTTTTTTAAAAAATATTTTAAAAAATATTTCAAAATAATTGAGCTAATTTGTGCAGCTTGTGGTACATTATTCCCTAATTCCCCTTTATGGTGTTTCCTGGAAATAAACTATAAGAAAATAATTCACATTATTAGAAAGCAGAATTTGAGTTAGTAAATTATTATATAAACTCTACTGAAATATCTTCTGACAAATGTGTGATTCAGAGTGCTGTTATTAGTGACTTCTGATGTTAGTAGCATTAGTTTAAGGCCAACAGCAGTTTCTGTACTTGCTTGCTCAAACATTAAAATATCTTTTTGGGGCATTATCTTTTACCCATTCTCTTGCCAGCAATTTTGTGTACTATTATGGTGTATGGATGGTCAAGTGAAGGCAGATACAGAGCTCAGTGTAAAATTTTTTTGTCTTCAGTTTCAGTTAGTCATATTTGGAAAATTATTTTGCTTGAGTAGGTTCAACATATAAACAATAACTAGATTATGATAACCTGTGAGGTATTGTAGGTGAGTTTAAAACTGAATCAATCATGTAAGTGGTTTGACTTTCTGAGACTAAAAACTATAAACAGGAACTTCTTTCAAGTGTTAATTATTTCTAGCATGTAATACTGTAATTCTGTCTGTCCAGGTATGTGGAGGGGACAAGCCTTACATTGCACCTTCAGATCTGGAGCGAAAACACTTGGATCTCAAGGAAGTGGCGATAAAACAATTTCGTTCAGTAAAAAAGATGGGTGGAGATGAGTTCTGCCGTCGCTATCAGGACCAGCTTGAAGCTGAAATTGAAGAAACCTATGCAAATTTTATAAAGCACAATGATGGCAAAAATATCTTCTATGCTGCTCGTACCCCAGCCACACTGTTTGCGGTCATGTTTGCTATGTATATAATCTCAGGACTGACTGGCTTCATTGGCCTAAACTCTATAGCCGTCTTGTGTAACCTTGTCATGGGGTTAGCACTGATATTTCTTTGTACTTGGGCATATGTTAAATACTCTGGGGAGTTCAGAGAAATTGGAACAATGATTGATCAGATTGCTGAAACACTATGGGAACAGGTTGGTATCTATCTTATGGTTTTTTAGTGACTAATCTTATTTTCCTGTGACTTTCCATCCTTTGCAGTATTTGTACTCCGACGTTGCCTTCATGTGAGGAATGTCAAAAGGATGTCTTCTGTTTTGTTCAGATGTAGAATCTTTATGAATTGAAGATTTTTTCTTTAAAGTTATAATTTTAATGTACTTTGGTTAGCCTAAATCTGTTCTATCCTCTGGATAGATTCTTAGTTGTAGGCCTGATTATACCAGACGGTGGGCAGGGTCAGAGTCTGTAATGATTTTTTTCTTTGAGGAAAGAAAATATAAACAATGAATGATTTTCAAGGTAAGGAAAAGAAGTTTGGAAGTGGTGCTTTCGGAAAGCAAAAGAAGTTTCTTCCTAATATTGGCAAGCAGCAGTGCAGGAGAAATGCTGGATGATAGACAGGTCTTCATTGCCTTCCATGAAGATGTAGTGATTTCCTGATGTACTATGAGGAACAATCCCGTAGGGATTTCTTACCAAGGAAACTTTGACCTTTGTGTTATGGAAATATTAATTAGTAAAGCGAAGCGCCATGAACAAAGAACCATGCTCCGTCATAATCTTTTACCTCAAACCAGAATTCAAAGCCAGGCTGTGAACTCTTGCCTCCAAGTATCTGCTAAGGAAAGCCATTTTGTGTATCTGCCTCCTGTGTGCTGGAATTACCTGTGGACAGAAAATTCCACTTATGGATGTCATTAAGATGATCTTCGTGAAATACTTGAACATCATGTCAAGGACCAGAATGAAAGCTACAGTTATTAATGACGAACGCTGTAATAGGCATTTCAGATGCCATTTTTGGGCTCATGAAATATTGAGCTTATTTGAAGATGTAGGATATGCAGGTCCATGTTTGTTGTGGCTGTAAACTCGAAGATGGAAGAAGCAGACTATTTTTTTGAAGAAAGTTTATTGGATATTGACTTTTCTTGTAATGATGTTATTTTATAAAGTGACCCACTATATTAATTTGGATTTTGTATTTACTCTTTAGAGAAATGCTCTATTCAGATCCCATTGGGAAGTTTATGTTTGGATATTTATTCTATTTAAATTTTTATCTCAATCTCACTGCTTGATGTTTCTTTGATATCTTCTAATAGAAGATGGATGCAAAGCTATCGCAACTTCACTGTTAAAAAATTAGCTGTTTTAAAATTTTGGATCATTATTTTCTGCAATATAATTTTCAATAATTGTACAATATCTTCTTTTGAAATATTCATCTCTTAAACAGCATTGATTCTAGGATTTTAGAGGTACCATTATTACAAAACAATTAAATGGAAGAATCTAAAGTGTATAAAATCATTTTCAGTACAGTTTAGGTAAGGTGATCAACTAGTCAGAGATCTGTGCTGTGTCAACAAACCTTGTCTAAATTTCTTTGCATTTCTCTTTTCTTTTGCTTCAGAGGAGTCCCAGGAAGGTGAGAAACCTACAGTCTCAAATTCTTGTAGTCTTAAACTCTTTAGCTTCGAGGCACTCTGATTCATTCTCCTAACAAATCTGTCATGTTTTAGGTGTTTTCCAAACTGTTTGAAGTTACTAGACGTCGAATGGTACATCGTGCTCTTTCATCAGCACAGCGACAGAGACTGTCATCCAACAATAACAAGAAGAAAAATTAGACAGTATTTTTAACCTTTTTCTCTATCTGAAGTGTTCACACTTACACATGTAGGACAATTAAGCAGGACCGTCTGGGCCGGTCTGCATAAATGCTGTATACATACCAGATTTGATGCTGCATATAGGGTATGGAATTGCACATCCATCTCACAGGAATTGTAAATGGTTTGAATAAGTGGAAAGTAATTTTTGTTGCATTATAAAATGTCTGGTAGCATCATAAGTTTTTTTGAGAGAAGCATCTTTTTATTTCCCATATTCCTGGTTATTTTCATCATTGCTTTGAATTGAATTTTTATATCTATTTTTATATGTAACTCTTTTTTTACCTCATGTTTTTGTTTGTTTTGCACATTTCTCATACCACAGGTATTGAAGCCCCTGGGTGATAATTTGATGGAGGAAAACATAAGGCAGTCTGTAACAAACTCTATCAAAGCAGGCCTGACTGACCAGGTGTCTCATCATGCCAGATTAAAGACAGACTGACAGTTCATCTCCTCACGGACTCCACTCTCTTTTTTTTTTCATGCTTGCTGTACAATGAGAACTCAAATAAAAATAAACCAAAGTTTACAATCAACTGTAGAAGTAGTTTAGTGTAACTGGCTTCACAGATGGCTGCCACAGAGTGTGAAAATTGTTTGTTAGTTTTAAGCATTCTTTTAATGGCTCCTAAGACATGCAGATTGACTGAGGAGCATTGGTTAATCATGCACCTTTGTGCCATGTTTAATTCTTTTATTTCTTTTTACTTAATCTAATGTTAGTGAATTTGTCTTATGTAAAAGGATATTTCAGGGAAATATTTTCAGAAATCTATTTATAGTCTCTAACACAGTGTCCCATTGAAATTTTAATTTTTAGAGAATTTATGAATCACTGTTTCAAGAACCAGATTGGAATGACAATGAAGCCTTTATTGAGCCACTACATTAAAAGTATATATTGCTTTACTGCCTTCAATACCAGTATTACATAAATGCATGTATCAGAAACTTCACAGAAATTACATGACAACTCTTGTAGCTAAGAAAGTAATTCTGAGGTGTACATTTGTCTTGCCTTTTTAAATTTATAAACTTGCCCTAAAAGGAGATGCATATCTGGGAAACTGAACTGTCTTTTTGCAGTTTAGCCTTCATGTACATAAAATATGCCATTAATTTTATTGGGGAAGAAATTCCATCCAAAAATGTTGCCTACAGCTATGAGTTAAGAGTGTCTGTACAGTGTGTAGCTTTTATTTTCTAAAATCACAGATAGGGCATGTATATGACTTATAAATATATAAATACGATTTTGTATTAAAAGTTTTGTAGTTTATGGCAAAATCTGGTCCTGTGGTAGGCTAAATAAGTACAGTCCCTGTGAAAGGAATGTTTGTGGCTCATGTCAGTGTGTGAATGCATAGACAATTTGAAGTTTTTGATATATTTGTGATATTTATCTTGAGCACTGCAATCTCACCCCCCCCAAGGGAATTCAATGGGAATGTTTATTGTGACTTTGTCCTCTGTTGCATTTTAAAGTTATTTCCTGTAATTTATTTTCAGTACATAATTAAAAATTTGTTGTATATATAAAATGAAACTTGTGATTCTTTTTTAAGGAATTTTTCAAGTATGTATTCCACTACATAATCCACATTTGTTTATAGTGAAAAGAGCATGAGCAGGAAACACCCCAGTTGAGAGCTCTAAGGCGTTGTACCCCAAAGCTAAGCTTGTAAAAAGTTACTTTCCTGTGTCTTGTCTCTATAAGGGAAAACCTATGATTAGCTTAGTTGTAGATGGGGATTATGAATTTCTTTCTCTCTTCTTTTTTTGGTGGTATATGTAAGGTTAGCATTTTTTCAGTACCTTTGTGGTCTTCTTTATGAACACCTATTAAAGTACCTAGTTTTGTTTGTTTGTGTTTTGAGACGGAGTCTCTGTCACCCAGGCTGGAGTGCAGTGGCGCGATCTTGGCTCACTGCAACCTCCACCTCCTGGGTTCAAGTGATTCTCCTGCCTCAGCCTTCTGAATAGCTGGGACTACAGGTGCGTGCCACCATGCCCGGCTAATGTTTTCTATTTTAAGTAGAGACGGGGTTTCACCATTTTAGCCAGGATGGTCTCAATCGCCTGACCTTGTGATCCTCCTGCCTTGGCCTCCCAAAGTGTTGGGATTACAGGCATGAGCCACCACCCCTGGCCCTTAGTTTGTTTTTTAAGTGAAGAGAATGCAGGTGTTGAGTTGCATGCGTGAAAACTCTGAATTTACTTTGGTTGATACATCTTCCCTCCCACTCCCATTCAGATTCTGTTTTTATATGGATTGTATTTGTTTCCATCTGTATTAAATTGCTAACTTATCTATTCTTAAAGAATCCACCTGAAAAGTGTCTTTTTATTTCTTCTGCCACCCTGTTTTATGAATGCTGTGGACTGTTTCTTATGAATGAAAAAATAATTTGTTGTATAATAGATTTTCTGAAATTAAAGACAGCTTACCTTTAAAAAGTTACAAAATCTAGACCATTGCCTTTCTTACATTTCTTATTGGAAAAGAGTGCTTTCTTCAAAGAAGACAATTCTCTACAGGATTTAAGTCCATTTCATACTTCTAAGCTTTAGCCTAAACATTCATGTCCTGAATTCCCTCCTTCCCTCTAACGTGACCAGAATGATCTGCGCATCTTGGGTTTTTTCCATTTGTGTCATAGTCGTGGAGTGAGGATGAAAATTAGCTTGAGTTGCTGTGCCTCTGGTAGCCATCTTTTCACTTGGCCAGAGATTACTCATCAAATGACTGTTGTACTTGGATTCTGTTGGGAGCCTCTCTCATACAGAGAATGCGACTTTGGGGAGTCTTCCAGTTATTGGTTCCTGTCAAAGCTAGATTGGGGGTTTCCCAAGAAGCACAGAGAATTGCTCCCTTACCTTCTCTACTGAAGTTTTAGATCCTAGGAACCTCTGTCTTTCAGATTTGCATTTTGCTGGAAGTTAGACTGAGGAATTGAGCTGCCCTTAATGTACTCAGTGAAATACAACTTTTATATCCTTTTAGGATTGTGAAATTTGCAGCCAAATGTATCAGCTGAATAGGTCCAAACTGCCTAGAGATACACATGAAAGGGCTTAGGGGAGGGAAGTCGCAGCCTTTGCATAGCTCAATAAGGGACCTCCATATATATATGTTAGTACTCTCCATACTCAATGGCAGTCCTGTGTGATAGGAAACCACTTCATCAAAAACAACCTTGGGCATCTCAGGCTTGCAACTTAGGACCCTCTACTACACACCTCCAGAAGTTTGAATCCGTTTGAAGCTTCAGAGAATAGGTAATGTTCCCAACTCAAGATGCAAGGACTGTCTTGGTGCATTCCTAGAGGCACTAAGTGGAGAAAGTAACATCTTGCTAATACCGAAACAAGCTGAAAATTACCCATAACATGACCACTCTAAAAAATGAATCGATGCAAGAAGTGAAAATGTTCCTGTCCATTTGATTGTACACCTGAGAGAGAACCATTACTTTGGTGTGTGCTATTGAAACCTTCCCTCTGCTTATTGACATGTCTATATATGCATAAAACATACTCTTGTTTTTTGTTTTACACAAAAATAGAATTATCCTGCACATGATGTATTTTTTTTTTTTTCATGTAACAGGTCATTATGTAATTATTTAATGGTTACTTTGATTCTTAGGGTAGGTGGAGTTTTAAGGAGAGAACTGTAGACCTGGGATCATTGCTGAGATGGCTGGGCTCTGTGTCCCCACCCAAAGCTCATCTTGAATTGTAATCCCCATAACCACCATAATCACCAGGTGGAACTTGGTGGGAGATAATTGGATTGTGGGGGGCAGTTTCCCCCATGCCGTTCTCGTGACAGTGAGTTCTCACGAGATCTATTTGATGGTTTCATAAGGGGCTCTTCCCCCTTCACTCATTCAATCTGTCTCACCTGCTGCCACGTAAGACGTGCGTCTTTGCCTTCTGCCGTGATTGCAAGTTTCCTGAGGCCTCCCCAGTCGTGGAACTGTGAGTCAAACCTCCTTTTATAAATTACCCAGTCTTGGGTATGTCTTTACAGAAGTGTGAAAATGGACTAAAACAACTGCTAAGAGTTTTCTTTTTATGACAGTTTTCCACCTATAGTAGGATTGTTGAGAGAATCAAATGTAAAGGAAGGGTGCTTGGGAAGCGGGCACAAGAACAGAAAATCGTGCCCTCAATTTTGCTTGTTTTAAGGCTGCATCTGCTGACTGGCCACCTGTACTTGAAGCTTGTCCATAACTTACTCCCTGACCACCCCCACCCCATCCCCGGCATTTGGGCTGTTATTTAAGAGTTCTCTAACTTTCTGACAAATTTATATGGTAATCAGTAAACAACATTCTCATTCTGGAGCCAAATGTGTCTGCAGCCCCTGACAGTAAGAGAGGTCATCTAAAATGGCATGGTTTAGACTTCCCAGTTACAAAACATGGAGACTACCTAAAAACAACCTAGATCTGGAAGAATACTTAAATTTCAATTCTAAGCAAAGGAGATTACCTTATAGTTAAAACTGAGGTTTGTTCCTAGCTCCACCCCAAGCTTCATGAATTTGTGCTAACGCTTATATAGCAGTTCAGCCTCAGCTTCTTTATCTATAAAATAGGAATAATATTACCCCTCATAGATGTTAGGAGGATGTGATGAGAATTTCCACATCCTGGCAGACAGTCTTTTAAATCTTTTTCATGGCGTTGATATTTGTAAACACCTATCTTCCAAATCGTACTTATTTTTAACTTCCTCTGTTTCCTGAAGAGGATAAACAAGATGAATTTTGGAGGGTGGTGGTCATTGTTATGTTTGTCTATGGAAGAAAGCATTTGTCAGTACTTCCCCCTAAATGGGTTGAGCTCCTTGGAAAGAAGAAACCATACTTTATGCACTTTTTTTTTTACATTATCAAACATTTTTGTGCATACTAAATGCTCAGAATGTTTTAACATGGACTGGATTAGTCAACTTCACCTCAATCTGCCTTCCATACCTAGGCATATGCCACCTACTGTAGGTAAGCTTGGTGGTTATTTGGCAACTGTGGGATCCTAAATATTGGCGGTTGCTTTTTCTCCCCTTGGCATCAAAATAATCAAACTATGAAGGAATATGATCATTTAAAAAAAACCCTCTGGTAAAATAACTTTGGGGGATGGTGAGGGTAGGCTACCTTATGCATTTGGGTTATCCTATTTTTTTTTTTTTTTTTTTTTTTGAGACGGAGTCTCGTTCTGTCACCTAGGTTAGAGTGCAGTGGGACAATCTCGGCTCACTACAACCTCTGCCTCCCAGGTTCAAGCGATTCTCCTGCCTCAGCCTTCCGAGTAGCTGGGATTATAGGCACCTGCCACCACACCTGGCTAATTTTTGTATTTTTAGTAGAGATGGGATTTCACCATGTTAGTCAGGCTGATCTCAAACTCCTGACCTCAGGCAATCCACCCACCTCGGCCTCCCAAAGTGCTGGGATTACAGGCGTGAGCCACCACACCTGGCCTGTGTTATTTTTAAAACTTAAGTATACTGATTTGATCTAATGCAGCTTCCTAAGTATCTGCTTATAAGTCCTACCAGAATTGGGTTTACAGGCCTGTATAATGTGTGTTTATCTCCAAGAGGGATGTTTATATTATTTAGAGAGGACAGGGCAGTTTTTCCTGGGAAGACTGAAGGTTTTCTGTGTGTCGGGGGGTATAAACATGTTTAGCATCTATACTGAATGCTGCCAGTGCTCATGCAATAGCCTTGGGGTGGGTATTCTTATCTCTGATTTTATAGAGGACGCATCATCCCAGGTTCAGAGAGGTCCACCACATTTACCAAAGTGAGGGTGCTCTGGGATTGGAAACCAGGTCTACTGGCTTTAGAGTCCAGAGGGCTATGTACTTACCCACCCTATCATACCGCTGTGAAGAATAAATAGTCCCACCCAGAGAAGAGGAAGGAGAGAGAAGCGTCAACATCAAGAAGGAATACAGCAATGGTTCAGTGTGGCTCTGCTAGGGAGTTACTGAAGGGCAGAGACGGATGTAGGAGTGGAATTGAAGTCTAAAGACCTGGGCAAGATTGTGAAGGGCCTTTCAGATCAGCTAGAGGGGCTTGACATTTAGATATTAAGGTTACACGGATGATTCTTAGAAAAACAGTACAGCTCAGCGGCCAATTCTAATACTTTAGTATAGTTTCTCAAAGTATGAATTTTTATTTTTATTTTTTAAGGGATGGGGGTGGGGTCTCAAACTCCTGGGCTCAAGCAGTTCTCCCATCTCAGCCTCCCAAGTAGCTAGGACTATGGACATGCACCACTCCACCTGGCTCGCTTTTTATTTTCGATTAGAGTCACCTGGAGTGCTGTGGGGGGGGCCCCCCCCCCCACCCACCCACATTGCATAGTGAATATATTTATTTTTTATTTTAAGTTCTAGGGTACATGTGCGCAACGTGCAGGTTTGTTACGTATGTATACATGTGCCATGTTGGTGTGCTGCACCCATTAACTCGTCATTTACCTTAGGTATATCTCCTAATGCTATCCCTCCCCCCTCCCCCCACCCTGCATAGTGAATTTAAATCTGTATTTCTACCAGGTCTCTCAGATAATGCTAATGCATACTGAAGCCTGAGATCAGTGTTAAGTGTTTCCTAATGAGTAGCAGAATTATGGATTTCACCTGCTGTTTTTATACTTTTCTGGTTAAGAAAGCTTTCTGCACAGACAGAGCTGAAATTATGTTGTTTTGTTGTTTCTCTGGGAGGAAGGTGGAGCTTGTATTGGGAAGGAAAGATCTTGGCAATAGATTGAAAGTGTGCTCTTCTTCCATATTAAAGTAAATGTTGTCTCTCAAATTACAGACCCATTCTCAAGCTTGGATATTCTTTCAAACTATGTCATTTTGCTTCACAAACTTTGTACTTGTTCTTTCATTTTAAATACTTTTGTGAAGGAACACAATAGTTTTGGACATAGCTGATGATTGCAGTCTTCTTTCATTTCATTAGGGAAATGTTTAAGAATGATTATGAGACTTCATAATGTTCCCTGTTCTTTCATCAGCTTTTGAATACAGAGAAAAGAACCTCAGGACTAAATTGTATAAATCAGCAGATCGTACCTCCTATCAAAGTATAATCCTTAAAATTATACATGACTGTCGTCCAAATACACAATGAATACATACTAAAATTTATTCAACTCCTTAATGAGGAAACCAGAGATGGCAAAAGGCTGTTTCAAAGCAGAATTGGAGAAACAGGAGTTATGTAGTCCACCAGGAAGGGCATTTTGAAATGAGTATGCTGAGTAATGTGAGCCCTTAGTAGTAAATGGCAACACCAAACAGATCTAGATCAGCGAGTCTCAGACTTGAGTCTCAGGATCCCCTTCGGCTCTTAAAAATTGAGGCCCCCAAATGATCTGCCAATATTTATCTTATTAGAAATTAAAACAAAAATGTTAAAACATTAAAAAATAAGCCCATTATATGTTCACTTTTAAAAACTGTATAAAAAGTATGCAACATGCCATTTTTATATAGTGAAGTGATATTATAGTCAAGCAAATTAACATATTCATTATCTCACGTGGTTACCCCCTCCTTTTTTTTGTACTAAGTGCACCTAAAAGCTGTCTTAGCAGATTTCCAATATACAATACAATATTATTAACTGTGGTGCTCATGCTGTGCATTAGATCTCTAGACTTACCCTTTGACCTACATCTTCCCATTTCCCCTGCTCCTGGTAACCACCATTCTACTCTCTGTTACTGTGTATTTGATTTTTTTCCCCTTTCTTTCTTTTACTTTTCGATTCCACACATAAGTGAGATCATGCAGTATTTTTCTATGTTTGACTCACTTCAATTACCATAACGTCCTTTAGGTTCCTTGTCACAAACGGCAGGATCTCCTTTTTTAAGGCTGAATAATATTTCATTCTGTGTGTGTATATATATACACACTAGATATACACACACAATCTGCTAGGATTCAATACATAAAGAAATATATAAATTTCTTTAGCAATTTGCCTAGAAGCCTTCTTGATAGGCATGTTAAGCAATGTCCCTGTATGACTTTGAAAGGACATGATCTACTGCCTTTTCCTTTATTTTTAAGTTTTAGATATTTTTTCAAAGCTCATGTCATGCTCTTTTTACCAGAAACAGATTGGGTCAGACCAAATAAATTCCATGTGTAAACAGTAGAAATTGAGACTGTATTATAAACTCCTTTCTTTAAACAATCCCCCTCAAACAAAAGCCCCCTTTTTAAAATTCAATCTGAAATATGCACAAGAAAATTTGAAAGTAAAAATACATTCACCCTTAAGATTTTGATGTACTCATCAGAGATAAACACCGATGCCATTTTCCCTCTTCTCATCTGTTATTTGTGTTAGTGTGTACAAGTAAGTGGTCCTCTGTATTTGGGGGTTCTGCATCCATGGATTCGGCCAGTCTCGGATGGAAAATTGAAAAGAGTGGATGGTTGCATCTGTACTGAGCATGTACAGTACAGACTTGTTTTCCTTGTCATTATTCCCTAAACAACTAGTTTCATAGCATTGACATTGTATTAGTTATTATAAGTAATCTAGAGATGATTTGAATCATATGGGAGGATGTGTGTGGCTTCTATGCAAATACCAGGCCATTTTCTGTAAGGGACTTGAGCATTGTGGATTTTGGTATCCACAGGGATCCTGGAACTGATCGCCCATGGATGCTGGGGGATGACTGTATTTGAAAGTTTGGTTACTGTGCTGTACATACCCTGGCCTTACCCCCTAGAGATTCTAATTCAGTTGATCTGTGTGCAGGCATCAGTATTTTCAAAAGTTCCCCAGATGATTCTGTTGTGCGGCTAGGACTGAGAACCACTACCTAATCTAACCCCACCTTCAACTCTTCCATGGCCTCCCACGCCTGTCTTTTGTGTTCTCTATAATCCATGGTCTATTATTAGCAATTTGCCCAAACAGTTTTTCTCTGTGTGTGCATTCTCTTCATTTTTCACTTTAACTGAAACCCTGGTGTCTTCTATTCCCCTAGTAGAATGTCTCCCCTGCAGCCCTCTCAAGGCTGACTTTCTCCCTCCCTAGCTACTGCTGGTCCTAACAGAGGTGATGTTCCTATGCTCCATTGCTCCTTTTCAAGTCTTTTTTCTATTAAACAGCAAATAAAACGGCTTCTTTAAAGTTGTCAGACTTTTCCACTTGTCACCCCAACTTACTGTGGGCAATCTACTGACCTCCCTACCACACCCCCTCCTTCGTTGATAACTCTGGCACCTGGCTTCCAGCCTTCTTCTCTTGTTCCTTCTGTGGTCATTCTTGGATCCTTAATGCCACATGAATGACTCATCCCATCCCTTGATTTCTTCAGCCCCCAAAAGACCTCCTTTCCTCCATGTCTACTCACTCATAAGTCATACCCTTCTACTATGTCATTACTACCTCCCAAATCTAGATTTTATGGCTTCCTTTCAGTTCATTGACTGCAGTGTTTCCTTTCAAACAATCCTCTAATCTCACTGAAGCCTTATCCTTTCACCCTAGTACTTGTTCATACATATTGCCCTCATCTCCTTGCCTTCTTACTCAGCTAAGATGCAGTGGTCCAGCACTACAACCATTCCTTTATAAATATCCTTAGCTACTCTGTGTACCCACTTGATGAAACTTCAACTCTGTTTATAAACCCAAGTCTCTACCTGTACCTATACCTAGCAGCTGAATATTGTTGGAGAAAAATCATGGAATCCTGCTGACTATCTTTTTTTTTTTTTTTTGGTTGAGCACAGAGGACTTTATTGATGATACATGACAAGGTGGGACTCCCTAGACCCCTGCCTCTTCAGGGGGTCTGCATGGAAACTGTGAGGAGGGGAGATTCTCAGTGTGGTAGGAGACCTAGTGCAACAGGGAATTCCTAGCAGCTGAGGACCTGAGGCTGGTGGTCTGGGGGTTTTACTTCTTGGAGGCCATGTGGGCCATGAGGTTTACCGCCCTGTTGTTGTAGCCAAATTCATTGTCATACAGGAAATGAACTTGACAAAGTGGTCGTTGAGGGCAATATCAGCCCCATCATTGAAGGTGAAAGAGTGGGTGTCGCTGTTAAACCTGGAGGAGACAACCTGGTGCTCAGTGTAGTCCAGGATGCCCTTGAGGGGCCTCTGATGCCTGTTTCACCACCTTCCTGATGTCATCATATTTGGCAGCATTTTCCAGATGGCAGGTCAGATGCACGACCGACACATTGGTGGTGGGGACATGGAAGGCCATGCTAGTAATCTTCCCATTCAGCTCAGGGATGACCTTGCCTACAGCTTTGGCAGCACTGGTAAATGCAGGGATGGTGTTCTGGAGAGCCCCGTGGCTGTCACGCCACAGTTTCCTAGAGGGGCAATCTACAGTCTTCTGGGTGGCAGTGATGGTGTGGATCGTGGTCATGAGTCCTTCCACAATACCAAAGTTGTCATGGATGAGCTTGGCGAGGGGGCCAAGAAGTTGGTGGTACAAGAGGCATAGCTGATGATCTTTTGGCTGTTTTCATATTTCTCATGGTTCATGCCCATCATGAACATGTGGGTGTCAGCAGAGGGAGCAGAGATTAAGACCCTTTTGGCTCCCTGCTGCAAGTGAGCCCCAGCCTTCTCTGTGGTGGTGAAGACACTGGTGGACACCACAATGTACTCAGCATCAGCATCGTCCCGTTTGATTTTGGTGGGATCTTACCTGAAAGATGGTGATGAGATTTCCGTTAATGACAAGCTTCCCATTCTCAGCCTTGACAGTGCCATGGAATTTGCCATGGGTAGAACCATACTGGAACATGTAGACCATGTAGTTGAGGCCAGTGAAAAGGTCACTGATGGCAACAATATCCACTTTACCAGAGTTAAAAGCAGTCCTGGTGATTGGTGCCCAATATGGCCGCATCTGTTGACTCTGGCCTTCACCTTCACCATGGTATCTCAGGATGTGGCTGGTGCTACACAAGAAGATGTGGCTGTCTATCAAATGGGAGGAGCAGAAAGCCCTGACTAGAGTATCTTCAACTGCATTACCACAATTCTGAAATAGGTACTCAGCTGTCAACCCAAAATAAAATTCTAAGACCTCCCCCAACTATCTGAATGGACTTTGTCCTTGGCCAGGGCACTCTTAAAATTTAACCTGAAAGACCAGTTCAGGCCATGATGGGAAGTGGGGGTCGGACATGTCTCATGAAACCTCTCAGGCATTCACATCAACACAGACTTTAAGTCTGATAAGAAACATTTTACAGCCTATTCTCTCTGAAGTCTGCTACCTGAAGACTTCCTCTGCAAATAAGAACTTTGGTCTCTACAATCTTTTATCTTAACCCAGACATTTCCTTTCTATTTATCCCACGTCTTCAGATAAACTCAACCAATTGTCAGTCAGAAAATTTTTAAATCTACCTATAGCCTGGTAGATTTAAAAGGATGTTTAAAGACATTACTATGAAGATTTTCAAACATGAAAATAGAATAGTATAATGAAGTTTCATTTACCCATCACCCAGTTTAAATGATTATCAGCACATATCCAGTCTGGTTTTATCTACACACTTCCATTCCCCCCATCTGAAGCTTGATTATTTTGAGGGAAATCCCAGATATTATATCATTTCTATCATAAATACTTCAGCATATATCAGCAACCACAATACCTTTATCCTAAAATAATAGATCATTACTTAATATCAAATATCCAGTCAGCATTCAAATTTCCCCAGTTGTCTCATCAATATCTTTGTTATCACCAATGTCCCTGACCATCCACTACAAGAGGTTGAACTTACTATTCGTGTGCATTGCCTCGTTGGGTGGCACGTGCTCTATGCATCACGGATTTTCTCAAAATTAAGGGGGATCCATCTACCTTACCTCTTAATTCTTTACAAGTTGCACATCTAGCATGAGTCATTCTAGGTTTCATTGATCAGGGCATGTTTTAATACAAACAAATGAAAACACCCGGTACCTTCCTTCTACCTTCTCTTTCTACTATCCCCCAAACAAGATTGCATTTCAGAATTGAAAGCTTTCTGTTCTTGAGATAGTTATCATTACAGTTGTAGGAGCCTGAGGAAAGATTATGCTGTTGGCTCAGTAACTTCCTGCTCTGAATCTCACTTCTTGCTCAGGCAGAAGTTTTCAAGGTGAATGTAGAAAGTGAAGTTGGAAGGGCCAAGGAAGAGGGCTGCAGTAGTGGTAGTAGCAGTAGTAGTAATACAGCAATTATAGAAACAACATTCATTCATTCATTCATTTGATCATTCAATTTATTCATTCAACAAGTATTTATTAGGTACCATATGTCATATATAAATACCAAATATTTAAACGGTACTGTATGTTGTGTGTAGGAGGATAGCAGTTGTAGGAGCAATAATTATTCGTTTGATCAATTTATTCATTTCACAGATATTTATCAGGTACTAGTTACAGACATCAGGGAAATGTCAAAGAATAAAAGAGACAAAAATGTCAGTCTTTGTAGAAAGTCAGGCAAAAATGTAATAAAGTAAATTCAGTGGTTTGTTAGAATGTGGTAAGTGCTATAGAAACAAATAGAATAGGATGAGGAGTGCTGGGGGTGCGAGGGTTTACTATTTGAAATAGGATGGTGAGGGTAAGCATTCTTGAGAGGCAACATTTGAGCAAAGACTTGGAGGAGATGAAGCAATGAGCCATGCAGATATTTTGGGGAAGAGTATTCCAGAGAAAAGGAACAGGCATACTAAGGCCTCCAGAATGAGTGTGGGTATCATGTTAAAGGGATAGGAAGGAGGTGAGTCTGACTAGGAGGGAATGAACAATGGGCAGAAAGCGATGAGATCAGGGAAGTATTAGGGGGCATGGCCATGGAGGTCTTGTAGGCTGTTGAAAGGAATTGTTAGTAGGACGGAAACTGGGAACCATTAGAGCATGTTGAGCAGAAGAGTGACTGAAGTGGACTTACATTTTGATTGGGTCATCTTGGCTATTGTGATGAGAATAGACTTGAGGGTAAGGAGGGGATAGAGTAGAAAAAAATTAATTAAGAAGTGACTGAAATAATCCAGGTGCAAGATAATAATGACCCTGGGTCACATGAAAAGAAGTAGACTTTGAATATATTTTGATGAATTGAGAAGTCATGATGTGAGTATTTCCTAGGTATAAGTTACTTTGCTTGTAACATTTCTAATTTTTACAACAGTGCTTGAAAGTTTTCAAAGATGAGGAAACCAAGGCTAAGAGAGGCAGGGCGAATTGTCCATAGGCACACAGTTACGAAACTTTCCTACATGCATCAGCCTTCCTTGTTCTAACAGTGGAATCCACGCTAGATAATTTAAGTAGGAAGGGAAGCACAAAGGCTATTTGAAACTCACAGAAGTTTTAGAGAAGATAGGCTGACCTTCTTGGAAAGCTCCCAGAACCATACCTCAAAACTGAGCATGTAAAAGAACTCGAGCCATAACATAGCCTCTGCCGTGGGTGGTGGAAACAGCTGCCATCACCACTGACTTCATCACCAAGCTGCTTTTGCTGCCCCTGAGCCAGCAAAATACCTGTCTTGGGCCTTCTCAGAAAACTCATTTTCATTTTTTTTTTTTTGAGACAGAGTCTCACTCTGTCACCCAGGCTGGAGTGCAGTGGCACAATCTTGGCTCCCTGTAACTCCTGCCTCCTGGGTTCAAGTGATTCTCCTGCCTCAGCCTCCCGAGTAGCTGGGACTACAGGTGCCCGCCACCATGCCTGGCTAATTTTTGTATTTTTAGTAGAGACGGAGTTTCACCATGTTGGCCAGGCTGGTCTCGAACTTCTGACCTCAGGTGATCGGCCTGCCTCGGCCTCCCAAAGTGCTGGGATTACAGGCATGGGCCACTGCGCCCGGCCATAGAAAACTCATTTTCAAAATAAAGTCTTGTGTATGTATCTCTGATTGGTAGATGCTAATACACCTGTTGATAGCCTGATTTCAATGCACTGTATAAAAATTATTCTATATGAGGGAGGAAGGATTAACACTTGGGGAGTGATTAAAGTGGGGAGAATGTGTTTGAAAGACTCGAAGTAGGCTCAAATGACAGAGATCCCTGCAGTTCACTTTCTGGCTGTGCAAGGTCAACATAGACCCTTACTCTATCTTCACATCTCCAACCTGAACAGCTATGCAACTATCCCTTATACAAAACACGCTACTCCCTCCTCAAAAGAGGAAGCCCCAGATCCCAATTTATTGCAGTTAGCTCTAAATTAAAGATTTTTGTTTGATGTTTACCATTCCATCTTTATATCCTGAAAATTATATATAAATTGTAAAAGTAACTGACGAATTATATAGAATAATTGGAGAAGGATGAAGGGGAATAGAAAGAATTAGTATACATACTTATATATTTAAAACCCACCAAGGAAGGAGAAAAATAAGGCCATAGTTGACCTTTACTTATCTCCTGTTCCCATTGCCCTTAGGCACACCTTTGGCTTTACCTGGTGGAGTGACCCAAACCTTTATTCTTGAGGGACTGGAGCCCTTGATGGTCCTCTACTTCTCTAGGGTTGCTCTAGTCCTTTGGTAACTTTCACCATTAAACAAGGCAGTATGAGAAGAGTCCTCAGAGGATCCCCTCATTTCCAAACATTCCTACCTGCCTGTTTGATGTAGTACAAATCCTATTTTCCCTTGATGCTCGGGATCAATGACCTCAGATAAAATGGTAACACTGCCCCTCCCCCCGCCCCTACCCATTATTTGCTTGTTTAGTGATTTTGTGTAAGGAACCTGAAATGGTGGGTGCCAGCCTCAACTGGTAGAAGCATGCCTCTGGGGAAACATTTCTCTCTTGGACATTCATATTTCTAAACTAGCAGAGTCTAAAATCACAGGGATGGCAAACGAACATTTTGCAATTGGATCAAAAGGTCTAAAGTGGAAGTTGTCACACTCACATTTATTTATTGATACCCAGACATACGTTCTGGCTGTTGGCGAAATACCATTCGATTCCTGTTAAGAGCATGTCCTGCACGTGGTAGGACAACACTCAGTTTTACAAAGTGCTGTCTCTTGGCTGGTACTGGAGAGTTCAGAAGGCCATTCTGCCATTCTATAAGATTACCTGCTTCACAGCAAAAGCATTCACTGGTCTTGCCATATATCCTGTGAGCACTGGCTTATTGCATTATTACTTTCATTGTAAAATAAATTTCTTCATAAAAAGCACCTTTGGGGCTTGGCACAGTGGCTCACGCCTGTAATCCCAGCACTTTGGGAGGCCAAGGCAGGTGGATAACCTGAGGTCAGGAGTTCGAGACCAGCCTGCCCAGCATGGTGAAAGCCCATCTCTACTAAAAATACAAAAAAATTAGCTGGGCATGGTGGCAGGAGCCTGTAATCCCAGCTACTCGGGAGACTAAGACAGGAGAATTGCTTGATCCCAGGAGGCAGTGGTTGCAGTGAGCTGAGATAGTGCCATTGCACTTCAGCCTATGTGACCAGAACGAGACTCTGTCTCAAAAATAAATTAAAAAATAAAATAAAATAAAAGCACCTTTTGGTGGAATATTATGGTCATGATTAAGGTATTTAGTACGTCTGCAAAGGATACCATGCAGGGGAATCTAATCCATAGCCAGAATGAGTGTCTCAGTGGAGACAAATTGCAGCCTTTCTGTGATGAAAGCGGTTCTTTGTAACCTTTTTTTCTTTTAGACAGAGTCTCAGTCTCTTGCCAGGCTGGAGTGCAGTGGTGTGATCTCGGCTCACTGCAATCTCCGCCTCGCAGTTTCAAGCAATTCTCCTGCCTCAGCCTCCTGAGTAGCTGAGATTACAGGCCCGCGCCACCACAGCCAGCTAATTTTTGTATTTTTAGTAGAGATGGGGTTTCACTGTGTTGCCCAGGATGGTCTCGATCTCCTGACCTCAGGTGATCCGCCTGCCTTGGCCTCCCAAAGTGCTGGGATTACAGGCGTGAGCCACCACACCCGGCTCTTTGTAACCTAATCAAATGCCAAACTAGTCTCCTTGGGTTGCTGCACCGTACTGGAAGCTCAGAGTTGACAGATTGGGCTCTCAGCCATGGTCGTATGCAGATTAGCTTTGGTGTGAAGTCTGTTTGCTGAGCCCAAGTGTCCCCTCCATTCCTCCTTCCATGATGATGGGGTTCCTGAAGCTATTGAGCAGGCACTGGAGTGGCTGGGGAAACAGTCTTTTACATTGTACTCAGGAATTCCTGACATCTCAACTTTATTTAGTGTAGGCCACTACTGAGTCCAGATTTTAGGACATAATTAGAATTATGTCCTAGGGCGAACAATTGGAACCTCTCCTAGTTTGCCTAATCATTTAACTTTGGAACCTCTAAAGTGAATTCTTGTTATAATGTAACCCAGTCTAGCATGATCTATCATCCCCAGAATCCATTCTCATGAATAGTATTACTCAGGTTTTCTAGTAAATAAGCAAAATTTGAAAAGCTTTTTTTTTTTTTTTTTTTTTTTTTTTTTTTTTTTTTTTTTGGTTTTTATATGTATTTTCTCCAGGGTTCGACTTTATAATTGGCCTCATGGGATAAATGGATATAATTATAGTTTTAGGTCCAGTAGAAATGACATGAGGAAAATTGGCATATCATTAAGGTAACTATTACAGAGTCTTTAAGCATATCCTGCAGAGCCCTTAATCTATTAAACCTTGAGTCGACACAGCACATGTTTCTGCGAGCACAGGGTTGGGAGTAGGGTTACAGATTAACGGCTTCTCAAGGCAGAAGAATTTTTCTTAGTACTGAACAAAATGGAGTCTCTTATGTCTACTTCTTTCTACACAGACACAGTAACAGTCTGATCTCTCTCTTCCCCACAAAGTGAGAGGAAGTGTCACATGTCTCTCACTTTAAATCACAAGCTACAAATGATTAAGCCTAGTGAGGAAGGCATGTTGAAAGCTAAGATTTGTCAAAAAGTAGGTCTCTTGCACCAGTTAGCCAAGTTGTGAATGCAAAGGAAAAAGTTGTTGAAGGAAAGAAAAAGTGCTACTCTAGTGAAGACACAAATGATAAGAAAGCAAAACAGCCTTACTGCTGATTTGGAGAAAGTTTGAGTAGTCTCGATAGAAGATTAAACCAGTCACATTTTCTTAAGCCAAAGCCTAATCCAGAGCAAGGCCCTAACTCTCTTCAATTCTGTAAAAGCTAAGAGGTGAAGAAGCTGTAGAAGAAAAGTTTGAAGCTAGCAGAAGTTGGTTGATGATATTTAAGGAAAGAAGCCGTCTCTATTATATAACATAAAATCAAGGTGATGCAGTAAGCGCTAAAGTAGAAGTGGCAACAGGTTATCCAAGAGATCTAGCAAAGATCACTGATGAAGGTGGCTACACTAAACGACAGACTTTCAATGTAGATGAGATAGTCTTATATTGGAAGAAGATGCCATCTAGGACTTTCATAGCTAGAGAGAAATGAACCCCTGCTTCAAAGCTTTAAAGGACAGGCTGACTTTCTCATTAGGGTCTAACGCAGCCGGCAACTTGAAGTTGAAGCCAATGCTCATTTACCTTTATGAAAATCCTAGCTGGGTGCAGTGGCTCATGCCTGTAATCCCGTCACTTTGGGAGGCCAAGGTGGGTGGATCACTTGAGGTCAGGAGGTCGAGACCAGCCTGACCAATGTGGGGAAACCCCATCTCTATTAAAAATACAAAATTAGCCAGGTGTGGTGGTGGGCGCCTGTAATCCCAGCTACTTGGGATTACAGGCTGAGGCAGGAGAATGCTTGAACCGGGGAGGTGGAGGTTGCAGTGAGCCGAGATGGTGCCATTGCACTCCAGTGTGACAGAGTGAGACTCTGTCTAAAAAAAAAAAAAAAAAAAAAAAAAGAAATCCTAAGGCCCCTAAGAATTATGCTAAATCTATTCTGCCTGTTCTCTGTAAGTGGAACAACAAAGCCTGGATGACAGCACCCCTGTTTACAGCATTATTTACTCAATATTTTAAACTCATTCTTGAGAATTACTGCTCAGAAAAAAGATTCCTTTGAAAATATTACTGCTCATTAACAATGCACCTGGTCACCTGTGAGCTCTGATGGATGTGTATAAGAATATGTATTAATATTGTTTTCATGTCTGCTAGCACATCATCCATACTGCCCTCCATGGGTCAAGGAGTCATTTCGACTTTCAAGTCTTATTATTTAAGAAATATACTTTGTAAGGTATAGCTACCATAGATAATGATTCCTCTGATGGATCTGGGCAAAGTAAATTGAAAAGTTTCTGGAAACAACTCATCATTCTAGATACCATTAAGAACATTCATGATTCATGGGAGGAGGTTAGTATATCAATATTAATAGGAATTTGGAAGAAGTTGATTCCAGTCCTCCTGGATGACTTTGAGGAGTTCAAGACTTCAGTGGTGGAAGTAGCTGCAGATGTGGAAATAGGAAGATAACTAGAATTAGAAATGAAGCTTGAAGATGTAATTGAATTGCTGTAACCTCATTATAAAACTTTAACAGACGAGGAGTTGCTTCTTGATGATAAACAAAGAAAGCGGTTTCTTGAGATGAAATCTATTCCTGGTGAGGAGGCTGTGAACATTGTTGAAATGACAACAAAGGATTTAGAATATTACATACACTTAGTTGATAAAGCAGTGGCAGCATTTGAGAGGGTTGACTCCAATTTTGAAAGTAGTTTTGCTGTGGATAAATGTTATCAAATAGCATCACATGTGACAGAGAAATCCTTCATTAAAGGGAGAATCCATTGATGCCACAGACTTCACCGTCTTTTAAGAAATTGCCATAGCCACCTCAGCCTTCTGCAACCACCACCCTGATCAGTCAGCAGCCATCGACATTAAGCAAGACCCTCCACCAGCAAAAAGACTCGCTGAATGCGCAGATGATTGTTACCACTTTTTAGCAATAAAGTATTTGTTAATTAAGGTAAATCCATTGTTTTTTAGACTTAATGCTATTTCACACTTAATAGACTACAGTATCATGTAAACATAACTGTATATGCACTAGGAAACAAAAAAATTTGTGTGACTTGCTTTATTGTGGTATTTGCTTTATTTCAGTTGTCTGGAATTAAACCCACAGTATCTCCAAAGTATGCCTGTATATAAAATGTTGAAATCTTGGCCCTCGCATGACTTCTTTCATATTCAATAAATGTACCCCCAATCAAATATGATGCCTATCTTCCAATCTGTGCCTCCACTAATCCTTGAGAGATAGAGATAATCACTGGAGGGCTGGCAGCTGCAGGGGTCACCTGGAGCGAGGGATGGGAAATGGCACGGGGAACTTTGCATGATCTCTGCAAGTTCTGCCGTCTTGGAGACAATTCGATGGTATTTTACCTTATGGCTTTCAGATTCTAAGCTCTCAAAAAGCGATTTCTTGACAGTCACTTTTAGAAAATTTACCTATATCCTTAAGTTTGAATATTCTAATTAGGTTTTTTCAGCCTAGTGGAATTCTTAGAGGATAGCAAGTTTGAATGGCTGACAATGCATGCTCGATGAGCACCAAGTTATTTTCAACAACATATGAACTTTGCAAAACATTTGCATGTTTTTTCTTGGGCCTGTAAAACTTGGTATTAAGCCTACTCAGTCCGTAAGCATACTTTCCTTACCCGTATGCTCATTTGTTCAACACTGAGTGCCTACTATATCCTAGGTACTATGCTACATGGTGGGGACACAGCGGTGAAGCACGTGCTGTCTTTTTTGCCATAGCCTTTACATTTTAGCTAGGGATGCCAAATAATCTTGTCTACCAATACTAAATTAATAAGTCCTGTTATTTACCTAGAGTACAGCAGGGGGCAGATGAAGCCCATCTTTCAAAATCATTTGCGGTAGCTCAGCATATCTGATGTAGCTGATTGTAATTGTTACTTAGTCCAGCTTTCAAAGGAAACTAGGATCTGGTTTTGCATTTATGCTCATTCATTATCTCATTTTAGGTATCCCTGGGATCAAATCTGGGGAAAAACAATAAACTGCAGGTACATTGCATCTTTCAGAGTAAATATTTTTCTGAAACAGTTGCTAGGAGAGGTTGCTAAATAAAATAATTCTGCTCTGATTTTTGTTGTTGTTGTTGAGACAGGATCTCACTCTGTCGCCCAGGCTGGAGTGCAGTGGTGGAATCTCGGCTCACTGCAACCTCTGCCTCCCGGGTTCAAGTGATTCTCCAGCCTCAGCCTCCTGAGTAGCTGGGACTACAGGCGTTTTATATTTTTTAGTAGAGATGAGGGTTTCATCATGTTGGCCAGGCTTGTCTCAAACTCCTGACCTCAAGTGATCTGCCCACCTTAGTTTCCCAAAGTGCTGGGAGTACAGGTGTGAGCCACCGCAGCCTGGCCTACTCTGATTCTTTTCAAAAATAAAGACTATTAAATTGATTTAATGTTAATACTTTACATAAATCTAAATTTTTATTCAGGTGTTTGCTTAAATTGAACTGCAGCCACATTTTTATTGTTGCTAAGAGGATGGATAAAGAAACCATCATGGCCGGGCACGGTGGCTCACGCCTGTAATCCCAGCACGTTGGGAGGCCGAGGCGGGCGGATCACGGGGTCAGGAAATGGAGACCATCCTGGCTAACATGGTGAAACCCCGTCTCTACTAAAAATACAAAAAATTAGCTGGGCGTGGTGGCGGGCACCTGTAGTCCCAGCTACTCGGGAGGCTGAGGCAGGAGAATGGCGTGAACCCAGGCAGCGGAGCTTGCAGTGAGCCGAGATCACGCGACTGCACTCCAGCCTGGGCGACAGAGCAAGACTCCGTCTCAAAAAAACAAAACAAAAAAAACCCCATCATTCTCATTAGCAAATCTTGTGCCTGTTTCAGCGATAGGAGCCCCTCCTACATTCTCAGACTTTGAGAGTGAATAAGGGGAAATTTTCAGAAACATAGAGAAAGTAAATGTGTGTGTGTGTGTGTTGTATATATTGTTATGTCCACAAGAATGTTGTCTGCATGATGTTTGAAGGGGCAGGAGAGAGGAAGGTCCTGGGGATGCTGGTCTTGCATTTTGGGCAGAGACCTCCAAAGAATATTTCTAATTTTGGACTTTTTAATGCTATGTTAGATTTGCTGGGTGCTTTAAAGCAGTAAGTATTTATTTGAGGTATGAAGCTAGATATTTGAATTTCTTTTGTAAAGGAAAATCTGAGCTAGAGAGAGAAGTCACCTAAGCAAACACCTTTTGTTAACCAGTGTCCTGCTGGGTCTTTTTTTAATCTAAGGTTTCCCTGGCCCTGCTGTTCTATTATTCTCTTAGAAACAATCACAAGAACACTGTACTTACTCTCTCGGACTATGACTTCGTAGGGAGCTAGTGGTTGAGTACATGTGGAAGGTGAGGTTAAATCAATTTCTAGTGGATCTGAGATCCAATCACATCCTGTTATTCTATCGAATTATTTATCTTCACCGCTACCTAGTCAGTTCTGTGGAACAGGGTCATTTTTCTTTTGCTCACCGTTGACTTTCCTATGTCCATTATGTTTTCCATATACCAGTGCTTTAAGATCATAAATAACAGCCCTCCCATTGACCTCATTTAAAAAAGTCTAAAGAGATTAAGAAACATGGATAATCCCAGGCATGATTTATTTGGTAATTGTGTTTGGGTAGTGTGTGTGTGTGTGTGTGACAGAGAGAGAAAGAGAGAGATATTTCTGAGAGGTTTCCAATCATCTGTTCCTGATCCACCTATGAATGCGTTGAAATGAGGAGGTACTAAGTAGGAATAGCTAAGGGACTCTTTGAAATGCCTTCTAACTTGACCGTCTAACATTGCAGATTCTTTGAATTAAAAGGCCCCTACCTTGCCCCACCCATCAAATTCAATATTCCTGAAGGGAAGTCACCCATATTTTACTGGAACAGCCACTAAATCTTGAGGCAACTATTCCATTATTAGACAACTCTCGTTTCTTTTTCTTTTTGGGGACAAAGGGGAGTTTTTTTTTTTTTTTTTTTGAGACTGAATTTCGCTCTTGTTGCCCAGGCTGGAGTGCAATGGCACGATCTCCGCTAACGGAAACCTCCGCCTCCCCAGTTCAATTGATTCTCCTGCCTCAGCCTCCTGAGCAGCTGAGATTACAGGCATGTGCCACCACGCTCAGCTAATTTTTTTTTTTTTTTTGAGACAGAATCTCGCTCTGTCGTCCAGGCTGGGGTACAGTGGCGCGATCTCGGCTCACTGCAAGCTCCGCCTCCCAGGTTCACGCCATTCTCCTGCCTCAGCCTCCTGAGTAGCTGGGACTACAGGCGCCCGCCACCACGCCCGGCTAATTTTTTGTATTTTTAGCAGAGATGGGGTTTCACTGTGTTAGCCAGGGTGGTCTCGATTTCCTGACCTCGTGATCCACCTGCCTTGGCCTCCCAAAGTGCTGGGATTTTAGGCATGAGCCACAGCGCTAGTCAGATTTTTGTATTTTAGTAGAGACGAGGTTTCTCCATGTTGGCCAGGCTGGTCTCCAACTCCCGATCTCAGGTGATCTGCCTGAGATCAGTGACTTAAATAAATTTAGTGACTCGGCCTCCCAAAGTGCTGGGATTACAGGCGTGAGCCACCATGCCCGGCCAAAGGGGAGATGTTTTGAAACTATTTCGGAAGTCAGAATATAGTGTAATGACGTTCATATGGCCACTGCCTAATAATTAATAAGTACTAATGTGTTGTCCTTTCAGCCTCAGCTACACATCGCTGGGAAATAATTATTCATGGGTCTCTTACCGTTTTGTGCATCTGTGAGCGAAATACCGACTGTCGCTTATCCTGGACTATGTTTTCAAGGTTGTTAGTATAGTAAATAACTTTGGAAGATGGAGACAGTGTTTCTCTTCAGAGTAAGGGGTAGGAAGATACAGTGCCTCTTTCTGGAGCAAAGAGTAGTTATGCTTCATGCTTATTATAAAACAGTCAGATTCCTAAGCTCAGGATGCCTCTCCTGTAATCCAACCTTCTGTATGTGTAGGTGTCAGCTGTCTCTCTTCACATGGGCATGGGGGAGATAGGGCTTAGGAAATTGGTGCACAGATGCTGATATCTGACTACTGCTATTGCTATGAGTAATAAATCGTCTTTTGTCTCTGATCTAGGAGTGTAGTGTCAATATCCATGAAACAGTAGCAGGCTATTATTTAAACTATCCTAGGCCATAGGAAGATATGAAAATAGCTCCAAATTCATTTTATGAAGCTAGAATAATTAATACTAAAGCATGATAAAGATAGAAAAAACTAGGCAACTTCATCTACAAATACAGAAGCAAAAATTCTAAGCAAATATTAGTCAATAAAATCCTATAGAAAATTGTAAAAATAATACATAGAAATTGAATCAAGTTTCTTTTAGGTGTGTAAAGATAGTTTAAAATTAGGGTATTTATTAACAAGATGTATCTACTAGGTTAACCGATGAAAAGAGAAAATAACTGTTACAACAGTAGATGATAAAAGGCATTTCATAAAACTTAAAAATTACTAATAAAAACTCCATGTAAAATAGGAGAAGAATAAAACTTTTTAAACTAATAATAACTATAGCAAGCCATGAAATACTGAAGCCATTTTAAAATCAGGAACAAGAGATTGCCTGCTATTACCATGATTATTATTATTTTTTGGAGATGGAGTCTTGCTCTGTCGGCCAGGCTGGAGTGCAGTGCAGTGGCACAATCTGGGCTTGCTGCAACCTCCACCTCCTGGGTTCAAGCGATTCTCCTGCCTCAGCCTCCTGAGTAGCTGGGACTACAGTTGTGTGCCACCACGCCCAGCTAATTTTTGTATTTTTAGTAGAGACAGGGTTTTGCCATGTTGGCCAGGCTGGTCTTGAACTCTTGGCCTCAGGTGATCCGACCGCCTCGGCCTCCCAAAGTGCTGGGATTATAGGTGTGAGCCACGGTGCCCACCCTTGTTACCATTATTTAGTATTGTTTTGGAAATTTTAAATAATGCAATAGTACAATGTGTAAATATTGGAGAAAAACAAAATAAATTATCTCTTTTTTTGCAGAAAATATAAATGTAATTCAGTTACTTAGATAATCTGTTAGAATTTAGTGACTTAAATAACTTACCAGGATGGAGATTAAGATGGCTGAATATGAGAAACAAAAAATCAATAGCTTTTCTCTAAATGAGCGCGTCCAGTTAGAAATGAAAATAAGAACAAATTTTATTCTTGATAGAAACAAAAACTACAAAATACTCAGGAGTGAGTCCAATAACATGAGTAAAAGACATACTTGAAAAAAACATAAAATTGTGTTAAAAGACATGAGACAAAATCGAATAAATGAAGATATATACACTAGTTTTATAATGTAAGATTTAATTTACAATGTCAATTCTTGTTTATAATCCATATTAATATACAAATATAATTAAATTTAATTGGAATCAATGATTATTTTCAGTGATTGGAGAAGAATAGACAAAAAGATGTTAAAGATGATATGGAAGAATAAGTGTCTGAGAAGAGTTAAGAGTGGTGACTTGCTTTACCAGGTAGTTAAATTTAAAACTAAGCTACAGGATTCAGACAGTAAGGAACTGGTGCTAAAATAGACCAGTGGAGAGAAGAAGAGAGTCTAGGAGTAGAGTGAATGAGTATAAAAACATAATGAATGACAAAGGTAACATATTCAATTCAATGGAAAAGGATACTTTAAAAAACAAATTGTACTACCATACATGGGTAGGCCTTTAGACAAAAATAAAACCCTCCTAATTCAGATCCCATTCAAAAATAAATTTCTGGTGGATTAAAAATATGAATCTAGGGCGTGGTGGCTCATGCCTGTAATCCCAGCACTTTGGGAGGCCAAGGCAGGTGGATTGCTTGAGGCCAGGAGTTCGAGACCAGCCTAGCCAACATGGTGAAACCCCGTCTCTACTAAAAATACAAAAATTAGCCGGGTGTGGTGGACTTGTAGTCCCTTGAGGCAGGAGAATCCCTTGAACCCGGGAGGCGGAGGTTGCAGTGAGCTGAGATTGCGCCACTGCACTCTAGCCTGGGTAACAGAGTGAGATTCCATTTCAGAAAAAAAAAAAAAATAGCATATTAGAAAAAGGATATTAATAAAAGGAGTTTCCATGTTTCCCATCCTTTCTACCCCAAGACTTTCACACGAAACTGTAAGTCAAGAATAAGCGCCCCACAGGCAGCCTAAGTATTTCATGGGCTCTTTAGGTTCCCAAGGCCCTGGGGAAGCCAGTCATAGAAAGGCAGCATGATGACACATAAAAATCAGGGACTTGAGACAGACAGACATGGGTCAGAATCTCAGTCTGGCTCCATAACAGCTGTGGGGCACTGGGCAAGCTATTTAGTTTCTGTAAACTTCAGTTTTCTCTTCAGTGAAATAGTACAATAACTCTTGGAGGTCTTGAGAGGATCAAATTCACTGCTGTGAATTTGTGAAAGGGCCTAGCTCACTGCCTGACACATGTCAGGTATTCAATAAATGCTCATTTCCTCCCATCATTTTCAATTTCTGAGGACTTGCAAAAGAATTAAATTTTGGATGTTTATGAAAGCTTTCATTATAGCAATATTCACTCTCTGTAACTAGGAAGAAAACTGATATAGAGATACTCATTTTAATTCCTTTGGTTCATGCTTCTTTCAGAAACCTGAGAACTTTCAACACTGGCAAACCAAATGGATGATTCTGCCTTGTACAGAAGAAAATCAATAAACATTAGCTCTTCTGAGGCAGACAAATTACAGAAACCACAAGTCCCACAGTGTTTCATAATCTTATGACAAATACCATCTGAGTTACTTACAGCTCTGGATGAGGAATCTACTCTTACCAGGATCCCAGTGACCATGCCCAAAGTTGGCCATGTCTCCTTCTCTAAGTTATGTTGCTTTGTGCATATGATTTGCTTCATTTTGGCCTACTGTGAGCTTGGCCATCTCTTAGTTTGATGGGTTTCCCAGCCCTTCAAGTCAGCCAATCTCTGCAGAGGGTCCTGGGAGGCTGCCTGCACTGGCCACCAACTGTTGGCCCTCAGCTCCAGCAATAACATGCCAGGCTGATGCTTTATTTCTTTGGAACTTTTTCCTGGTTTCTGGCTCAAACTCCTCTGCTCATCCAAGAGAAGTATCTTTGAAATCCTCAGGGAATGACCACTCCCACCATCAGCCTTGGGATTCAGTTTGCCCTGGGCCAGAGGGGGGCCCTTATATTTACTCCTGCCTCTGATGAGTACATGTGCCTCAGCCTTTGTGGGTGTCCTTTTCTTCTCCTTGTACATAAGATTGTACCTGTTAATAAGAGATTGTATCTTGTTTTTCCAGTGTTTTAATGAGAGATTATTTGAGTGTAAGGAACAGATATTCCAACCCCCATTCCAACCCCAGCCTAAGCAAAGGATTTCTTCTACAATGTCAAGGGAAAATCTCTCAGACTTCCAAAGACAAGACACAAAGTACAGTCAGACTGGAAATGTGACTGGAATGTTGGGAACTGAGATCTCCTCTCCAATTCTAAGGCCCAGATGATTTCTCTCATCTCTGTCTCTCTGTCTCCTCTCTCTTTGGTTGCTTCTAGTGTAATGGACCAATATGGCTGTCCCAGCCATGACTCTACATAATGTTTCTGTTCAATCACCTACTTTCATCTCATGATTTATTATTTCTGTGACAATTCAAATACCGGAAGAGTCTGGTTGGCAGTTTGTCAGCCAATAGATGAATAGATTTGAGTTAGGTGTCAACCTCAAATCCAGTCGTTTTTGACTGGAGGGCAGGGGCAGGTAATTGGCATTGGCTGTGGGCCAGGGCAGGTCAGCTACCTAGGAACTAGTTAGATCTCATCCCTGGTCCTTCACATTTAGATCAAGCCTGATAGTTGAAAAGACACATTCACACACACTATGTTATTTACTTGCTTGCTGAATTCATTTGTTCATTTAACATTTCTTGAGCACGTCCTATATCAAGTCCTGGAACAGGTATCACTGCACTAGGCCCCATGTCTAAATATGTGTATGTTGTCCCCAAGGCAATTCTATTAATGGCAGGGGTGCAGGTTTAGCAAGTAAGTGGGGATGTGATGTAAGCGCAGTGAAGGAGAAAGTTAAGCTGCTATGGACAGATAGAGAGGGACATAACCTGGGCTTGGGAGTAAGGGGAACGAGTCAGGCTTGATCATCTTTACATATCCCAGAAGTCAGGAGGTTGGCAAGGCAGGTAAAAATGTCACCTGATTTGAGAGATGAGATAATGCAGGCTCAGAGGGGTTAAGTGATTTGCCTAGCACCACACAGCACTGGAACAAGGACTGGGGTCCAGATCCTCAGACTCCTGGTCCAGTGCTCACTCCTTTCACCTGAGGTACCGCCCCACCCACTCACCCCCCTGTCCTGCCCCAGGTCTGCTTTTGTGGTGTACTGGCTAGGCCTTATCACATGAGTGGGTGCTGGGAGACTCGGCTTGGTCACTGCCTTGGCACCTGCTGTGGGCACATTCTAGGCAGATCCTAAAGCTTTCAAGGCTAGGGTCTTGGGGCAGGATGGGAAAGGGGAGGAGGATGAGGAAGAAGAGAAGTTGGGGATTTTGTCACCATTTTTCCTGGGAAGGGGAGACTGGGGCTCAGAAGTCTAGCTCCTGTGACAGGGCACATCTCATTCACAGGCAGCATGGCGGGGAGAGTAGGGGAGACCTCAGGCAGACCCTCACCATGCCTCTAACAGGCTTCTGAGGTGGAACTGGCAGCACTGGAAATCCCTGCCCAGAAGAGGCCCAGCCATGTGGACCCTGCCAGATGGCTGTGTCCCGGCAGGCCACAGGGCTATCCCTGGGAGGTGATATGGATTTGGCCTAGAGAAAGGTCTTGGGAAGAAGTCAGGGCAGGTAGAAGTTGCACCATCCTTTCCCTTCATCCATCTACTTCCTTTACAGTTGGTTTCCCTCCTGACCCACATCTCTCTTTTCTGTTGCCAAATAAGAGGTGAGGACCATGTCACACGGACAGTGGTCACAGGGAGTCACATGGAGGTTTTAGAGAGTTCATCCACACCACTTCCTGTTAAATGCACTTTCCTTAGACTCAGCTCCCCACATTTCTTGCTCTTGCCTTATTCCTCTTGAAGGGTGAGATTATCTGGGTCTGATATGGTTTGGCTGTGTCACCCAAATTTCACCTTGAACTGTAATAATCCCCACATGTCAAGGGCAGGGCCATGACATAGGTAGAGATAATTGAATCATGGGTGTGGCTTCCCCCATGCTGTTCTTGTGGTAGTGAATAAGTCTCATGAGCTCTGATAGTTATATAAGCGGGAGTTCCCCTGCACAAGCTCTCTTGCCTGCCTCCATGTAAGACATGACTTTGCTCCTTCACTGTCTGCCATATTGTGAAGCCTCCCCAGTCATGGGAACTGTGAGTCAATTAAAGCTCTTTTCTTTATAAATTACTCAGTCTTGGGTATGTCTTTACTGGCAGCATGAAAACGGACTAATACAGGGTCTGTTTCTGTCATGATAGAAATATAGAGAATTCTTTTTTTACTGTAAGAAAGCCAGCGCTATGGACATGATCAATGGTAGCTGATGCTGGACCTCCACGCTGAGTAGGCCACGGGACTGGTGCGACCCAAAGAAGACACAGCCCTGGAGAGGCCAATCATTTCTCAGTGCCCCCCTCTGACTACCTCAGAGGCCTGGAGTCACTAGTTCTTTCTATTTTTTAAGAGACACTGGAAATGTGAATTAGAAAAATTCAGTACAAAATTAATACAACATTTCTAAGAAACATAGGATGGAACAAAGAAAACAGGATTTGGCTTGAAGATAAGTCAGTTTGTAACTTCTGATCTACCTGTTCTTCTTTTAAAAAATCCCTTCCAGGCACTTCACCTTTGGGTTTTCTTCCTCAAACCCTATAACCCAAGTCTAACCAGGAGACAACATGAGACAAACCCAAATTGAGGGACATTCTACAAAATATCTGACTAGTATCCTTCAAAATTGTGAAGGCCATGATAAATGAGGAAAAAAAAAAAAACTATCACAGCTCAGAGGAAACGAAAGAGACATGTTGACTAAATTCAATGTGGGATCCTGGATGAGATCCTGGAACATTAGCGGAAAAATTGATGAAATCTGAATCATGTCTGCAGTTTAGTTGATGGTACTGTACCAATGTTCATTTCTTAGTTTTGACAAATGTAGCATAGTAATGAAAGATGTTAACACTAGTGAGAACTGGGTCAAAGGCATATGGGAACTCTCTGTACTATATTTGCAACTTTTCTGTACTTCTCAAATTATTCCAAAACAGAAATTTTATTGAGAAGAAAAAGTCCCTTCCTAGCCTGAGATAACCTTTGGTTGTTATGGTTCTGAAAATGAAGGTTTCCAACATCAAAACAAATGCAATCTCATTGGTATCTTTCTTTCAACGTGTGAATATCCATAGCAGTGATCTATCAACTCTTTTGGTTCAAATGGTATCAAAGACTCTTATAATGGGCCTGTGGGCCCTCGGGTTCAGGCAGCTTTGGTCCCTCCCTTCCTATTAGTGAAGGATGGTCAATTTCTTGGCCTCACACATATACTACCCTCCCACCCTGACCGCCCTACGGTTGCTGGAGTGAGTTTGAAATTCACAGAGTTTAGGTGCTGACATTGTGCCTAAGGATACGGTGGTTTTACCTGTTAGACAGCCTGTGCAGCTAGATCGTTTTCTAAGTGGCCTCAGGCTTTGTGTGGCAGAATCTGAGAAGAACCTCCTCTTTTCTAGGAAAACATTCCCAGTGTCAGGAAAATTGATGAGGCAGAAAGGGCTGAAGTGAGCTGTCAGAGGAAAGGAAGGGCCCGCATGGGGGAGAGGAAACTTTGCATATATTGTCATCTCTCAAGAGGAGTTAAGTTTCTCCAAATTTGTGGTCCCTCCAACTGCACAGAAATTAAATTACTCTGCAGGATTCCCAGGCAATTATCCCTCCTTGCAAAGCAGAGCCTCTCCTTTCAGGACCCAATCAAGCGACCACAAATCAAAGATAGCTTGGACTTGTTCCACTAATAGCATGGAAAGCCATTAGCTGAAGTCGCTTGAAAAGAGAAGTGGTTCAGATATCTCTGGTCTCACAAGAAAAGCTTCTGTAATGTCAGATTATGGTTTGCAAATGGCTAAGTGGAGAGAGGCATCACATTTCTCATAATGACAAGTTATTTATTGCACCATAGAACCAATACTCTTCCCCTTGCTCACTTGCACAAGATAAGACGAATAGTCCTTTCAAGTTGAATCAAGTCTCAAAAGAAAAGCAATACATGCATTCCCAGCTAATGTTTGGTTTTTAATTCTGGTGTGTAGGGAAGGAACGTGGGGACTCCCTCTGCGAGTGGCCTGAGGAGCTCTGCAAGGCTCTCTTGCCCCGGCCTCTAATGCTTGGGGTTGGACTCATTGTTCCTGAGTTAGAGTTTAGTGGAGGAGGCGAACATTAATTAGATACTATGTTAGAATATAGGGACTGCTCAAATGCTCCAGAACAGGCCTCAGAACGATGACAAAGGCCTTGAGGGGTTGCATTTGAGCTGGTTCTTACAAGAGCAATAGAGAGAACTGGACAGGAGGACTAAATTCTTAGTTATGGAATTCAGTTACAGTTACTTTGATTCTGAAGTCAAAGGTACAATCTTTTTGGTTAAGGCATCTTTTCGGTTATAGGAGTTTCCAAGAGAGTCTCTTTCAAAATATTAAGAACCTGTGCTGTTTGCCATCAATCTAACGGAAGCCCTTCTTTCTTCAGGGAACTACTTCCTCCCGGTCTCCTTGCTGGTGGCCGGGAAGGAGCTGCCAATCCCAGAACTCTGCATCCTGGCCATGGGGAGAACATGTGTCCATCCCTCTGGCTACCAGTGACTGGCTCAGGGATGGGCACATGGCAGAATCTGGACCAATCAGAGGCTTTCCTAGGATTGTTTTAAAAGAAGTTGGTGGTGAGGGCTTTTTGGCTCAGGGAGTCTGGAGGGATGGGAATCTAGAGCTCCCGGGGGCTATGTTTGCGGTCACATAGAGAAAACCCATCTCTACTGGAGAGAATGAGAGAGGAGAGACAGAGAAAGAGGGGTCCTCATGGCACCGAGGCTGGATTCTAGGTACTGGGAGCCCAGGTATGTGTGTGGATGTTCCACTATCCTTCCAATAAAGCCCCATTTTAATTAAACTTATTTGTATTGGGCTTTGATATGGTTTGGATCCGTGTCTTCACTACATCTCATGTTGAGCTGTAATTCCTGTGCTGGAGGTAGGGCCTGGTGGGAAGTAATTGGATCATGGGGGCAGATGTCTCATGAATGGTTTGTCACCATCCCCTTGGTGCTGTTCTCATGATAGTGAGTGAGTTCTCGTGAGATCTGGCTGTTTAAAAGTAGGTGGCTCCTCCCCCACGTCCTTCTCTTGCTTCTGCTCCTGTCATGTGAGATGCCTACTCCCCTTTCATCTTCTGCCATTATTGGAAGCTTCCTGACGCCTCCCTGGAAGCAGATGCTACCATGCTTTCTGTACAGCCTGCAGAACCATAAGCCCATTAAACCTCTTTTCTTTATAAATTGCCCAGTCTCAGGTATTTCTTTATAGCAATGTGAGAACAAACTAATACAGGTTTCTGCCACTTTCAAGAAAGGATATTCTAACTGATGCGCTCATCAACGTGACTGTTCTCTCTGGTTTTCGGTAAACACCATTCCCAGATGGGCAAGAGAAGTTCTGCTGCTTGTCTGGCACTGCTGGCTTTAGAGGCACTGCTGTACCCATGTTTGGGCTCAGAGATGTCAGAGGCCTCTGCTTGTCAGGAATGAAAGGGAACTAAGGCAGAAGAGTAAAATGATGAAAACATCATGGCCAGATAGAAGCAAAACCAGAGAGCAGAAGTGTGGATTGTTCTTTCTGGGTTTTTGTAGGTTTTGCCTGTTTGACTTTCCAATAAGGTTCTTTTGAAAAAAGGGTTGGGCAGCTAAAAGAGTTTTTTATTCACTGGCTTAGAAGATCATTAGTTGCCTCCGCAAGTCTAAAATCCTTTATTATTCCACTTTCTTGGTCACCTGGCCTTTGCTGTGTTCACAGGAGGGACTGGCTCAGGCCAAGAATGTGGAGGGGGAGGGGGCAGGGAGGTGATCATGTGGATTGGAAACGGGACTAAGCTTACACAGAAAACTCACAGTGGCCTCAATTCCCTGTCCCCACTTCTGCAGGCCCCTGCTGAGATAAGCCTGGGAATAAGTCAACCCTGGCGGAGTTTCCGCCTCAGCTGGCCACCCGGTCCTTGCTCTCAGTCTTTGATGCTCCATTGCAGTCAGAAGGGTATGTGTGGGCGTGCAGGTGGTCTGTGGGTGTCAGTCCAGCAGGAAGGCGGCTGTTTGCCAAGCACAGGTGCTCTGAGGCCTGGGGGATCTGAAGAGCCTGCTGTGAGTGTGGTCGGATGTCAGGTCAGAAGGGGAGGTGGGAAAAACAGAAGAGAAGCACGTGGGGAAGGAGAATAATAAATTCCTTCATGACTCTAAAGGCTCTTGGAGTCTGATTTTCAATTATAAATAATCCCAGGATCTGTTCAGAGCTCAACCACAGCCCCTAGTGCCCTGCAGCTGGGCAGAGCAGTCCACGTGGCTTTTTGGATCTTACGTGTGTGACAACCTCCCGGTTCACAGCCTTTTGAAGTTGATGGAGGAGGCGTTCTGGAAACACAACTGAAAGACGTTTATCAAACTGAAATCAAAGTTACAACCACATTTATTTTCTGGGTTTTTGTGCAGGTATGTTAACAAGGAATGTTGTGCTTGCAGTGGAGAACATCTATTTTAGACAGCAGTTATTTACTGAGCATCTAATGTGTGCCGGCATACCAGTCCAGCACCAGGCATTTGCGTAGAAGAGCAAGCCTGGAGAAAGAGTCATTGTTCCTGATTTTCAGTTTAGTGGGGGAGGCAAGCACTATGATACTATGCTAGAATACAGGCCCTGCTCAAGTGATCCACAACCAGCCTCAGCAATGAGGAAGGATTTGAGGGCTTGCATGTGAGTTGGCTCTCGCAAGAACAGAACTGGACAGGAGGACTGAATTCTGAGTCCTGGTGACAAAATTCAGGAAGCAAATGAGAATCCAGAAGTCCAGCACATAAGAGCCAGTGGAAGGGAAGAATCCAGCCAAGGCAGAGGTCTGTGGGGAGGGCTGTGCATGAGCGGGTGGATCCAGCAAGGCCCACAGATCAGCAAGGAAGCCGGAGAGAGGGCCTTTTTTGGTAAAACCCGCTGCTGGTGATGGCCTGGAAACATGTTTTCTGAGAAAGCTTGGGCAGCTTGAATGCTGGGAGAGGGTGTGGTGGTCCCTGGGGCAGGAGACCCTTCTTTCTGACTCTGTAACCACAGCCCCAGTCTGCTTCATCACTCTGTGGGCAGTGATGGTCTGTGCCCAAAACGCTGTGATTCGAAAAGAGATAATTTGCAGGCAACATGAAGAAGTCCCAAAAAAGATATCATTAGAAGAAAATGTCCTTCAAGAGTTTTAATGTAGGTGGAGAGAAGGCGGGGTGGAATTCAAAATCATGTTTTGAAAGGACATGGTGTCCTTTCAAAGCTGTAAGCGTTGCTTTGCTGTGCTCTGGGCATGCCTTGGGCTGGATGGGAAGAAAAGTGAAAATAAAGTGTGTATGCATACATGCATGTGCACGTGTATGTGTGTGTGTGTGTGTGTGTGGTGTTTTCTAAAATATCAGAGGACAGGATGCCTGACAAAAGACTCTTGTTAAATGTGTTATTGAATCAAGTTGCCTTGGAAAGAATTTCTAAAAAAACTTTCAGAATCAACACTTCTCAGTTTCTCAGCAAGGATTTTGCCAGAACAATAGAAAAAACATTACATTGTTCCCATTTCGGTTCTAGCACTCTCTTTTTTCCTTGCATACTGTCTTCATAGGAAGGAAAAAGTTGTCTAAGGGAGGAAGACTCAGGGCGTTGCATCGGGACTCCCCGTTCTTCTCTAAATCTTAGCTCTTACAATTCTTTTCAACTCTTTTCCCAAACTTTTAAAGGCTTCGTGGACTTCTTAGAAACCGAATGTTCCCAAGAATAGAACGCGTGTCCACTGGAAGTCCCCGTAGGTGCCCAGGGCTGGTGGGACTCTGTTGGTGGTGTAGGATCTTGCTCGGATGTTGAATGTGTGGGAAGGACACCCACAGGGGGAAACCCAGGATGGTGGACATGGGGCCAAAATATGCAGCAGCTGCAAAGGATGCTGGGTACTTGGCTCTACTGCCCTCTAATGTGAGAGAAGCCCAGATCAACATGGGAGGGAGTGGGCGTTAGAGAACCTGGAAAGAGACAGATCTGAGAGGTGCGGCTCCCCGTGGACTTAGTGTCTTTCACTGAAACCCCAGTTCACTCCTGAAGATCTGAAGATGGAGGAAGTTTTTCCCATCCTACTCTCCCCTTTTAATTTCCTAAGCAAAGTATCATTTCTTCTTTCTCAGTCCATCTTTCGTGTCTGATGAATGGATTGAGCTAGATAATCTCTAAGGTCTTTCCAGAACTAACCTATGCAAGGTTGGCTACATAATTTGCAGAGCCTGAAAATACAAGGCTCTCCATCAAAAATCAAGGAAAAATGACTTGAAAATTACTAAAATATAAAATTCCTTCCTTTCCTCTGCTTTCTCTCTTGACTTGTCATGAAGTTTTTAAAATTTGTTGTTCTAAGAAAAGAAAAAATTAAAATTTAATAATATTAGCATAAAATGGCAATTTTAAATGTAAATAGAACATTTAAATTTTATGCAGAATCACTAAAATTATGCAATTTATATTTCTTAGTTTGTATATTCATATATATTTTATGTTTACCAGAACAATAGAAATGCTATACAAGGCCGGGCGTGGTGGCTCACGCTTGTAATCCCAGCACTTTGGGAGGCCGAGGCGGGAGGATCACAAGGTCAGGAGATCGAGACCACGGTGAAACCCCGTCTCTACTAAAAATACAAAAAATTAGCTGGGCGTGGTGGCGGGCGCCTGTAGTCCCAGCTACTCGGAGAGGCTGAGGCAGGAGAATGGCGTGAACCCGGGAGGCGGAGCTTGCAGTGAGCCGAGATCGCGCCACTGCACTCCAGCCTGGGCGACAGAGCGAGACTCCGTCTCAAAAAAAAAAAAAAAAAAAAAAAAAAAAAAGAAATGCTATACAAATTAGCTCAGATTGTTTTCGTTTCATTTTTTTGTATGCAGACTTTTTACCAACAGTCTGTACCTTTGACTTACTGATGAGTAAAGGAAAACTGGGCTGGGTGCACAGGCTCACACCTGTAATCCCAGTGCTTTGGGAGGCTGAGAGGGGAGGATCACTGGAGGCCAGGAATTTGAGACCAGCCTGGGCAACATAGTGAGACCCTATCTCCATAAAAAAATTAAAAATTAGCTTGGTGTGGTGGCGCAGGCCTGTAGTCTTAGCTACCCTGGAGGCTGAGCTGGGAGGGTCGCTTGAGCTCAGGAGTTCAAGACTGTAGAAAGCCATGATTGCAACACTGCACTCCATCCTGGGCAACAGAGCAAGACCCTGTCTCATTTTTGAAAGAAAAGAACAGAACAGAAAAGAAAAAAGAACAACTGAAGGGAAAAGGAACTATGAGTTGCCCCATTTCCCCCTGTCCTTCTGTGTCACCATTTTCAGCATAATTGGTTGGCTAATACAGGGAAATCACATGAGTAAGAAAGCAAAAAGCTGATACAGGAAAAAAAAATCACCTGTTTCTATAAAAAGTAATAAAAAAGGAACCATCACAGGATCTTGTAATATACAAAGATGTTACAAGAAGAAAGAAGGAAAGTAGCAGGAAAAACAAATATCAAATGAAGTGCAGACTCTAGAAGAATGTTGCAGCCCAGGTCATAAAACTATGACATTAAAAAAAGAATGAGGCTGGGCATTACAGGCTCATGCCTGTAATCCCAGCACTTCGGGAGGCTGAGGTGGGTGGACTGCTTGAGGTCAGGGGTTCAAGACCAGCCTGGTCAACATGGTGAAACTCCATCTCTACTAAAAATACAAAAAATTAGCCAGGCCTGGTGGCAGGCACCTATAATCGCAGCTACGTGGGAGACTGAGGCAGGAGAATCACTTGAACCTGGGAGGTGGAGGTTGCAATGAGCCAAGATCGTGCCACTGTACTCCAGCTTGGGCAACAGAGTGATACTCCATCTCAAAAAAAAAAAAAAAAAAAAAAAAGAAAAAGAGAAAAAGGGAGATACCACTACATACCTGTTAAAATGGCCAAAATCCAAAACACTGCCAACACCAAATACTGGCAAGGATATGGAGCAATAGGAACTCTCATTCATTGCTAGTGGGAATGCAAAATGGTAGAGCCACTTTGCAAGGCAGTTTGGTAGTTTCTTATAAAACTAAACATACTCTTACCATACGATCCAGCAATCATGCTCCTTGGTATTTACCCAAATGAACAAAAACTTGCACACAAATGTTTATAGCAGCTTTATTTAAAACATGGAAGCAACCAAGATATGCTTCAGTAGGTGAATGGATAAATAAACCGTGGTACATTTAGACAATGGAATATTAATCAGCGCTAAAAAGAAATGAACGATCAAGTCATGGAAAGACACAGAGGAACCTTAAATGCATATTACTAAGTGAAAGAAGCTGATCTGAAATGGCTTTATATGAACCAACTATATGACATTCTAGACAAGACAAAACTATGGAGACAGTAATAAGATCTGTGGTGGTCAGGGGTTTGGGGGTGGGAGGGCTGAATTGGCAGGGCACAGACGATTTTTAGGGCAGTGAAACTACTCTCTATGATAGTATAACGGTAGACACATGTCATTATATATCTGTCCAAATCCATAGAATGTACAACTCCAAAAGTGAAGCCTAATGTAAACTATGGCTTTGGGTGATATTGACTTGTCATCGTAGGCTCATCATTTATAACACGTGTACCCCTCTGGTGGGGGATGTTGATGGGTGGGGGCTATATGCGCATGCAGTCAGGGAGTATATATGAATACTGTATTTTCTGCTCAATTTTGTTGTGGACCTAAAACTGCTCTAAAAAATAAACTCTATTTAAAAAACATTATGTCTGGGCACAGTGGCTCGTAATCCCAGCACTTTGGGAGGCCGAGGTGGGTGGATCATTTGAGCCCAGGAGTTCAAGACCTACCTGGGCAACATGGTGAAACTCTGTATTAAAAGTACAAAAAAATTAGCTGGGCATGGAGGTGCATGCCTGTAGTCCCAGCTACTCTGGAGGCTGTGGTGGGAGGATCTCTCTCTCTCTCTCTTTTTTTTTCTTAAGGCAGAGTCTCACTCTGTGGCCCAGGCTGGAGTGCAGTGGTGCAATCTTGGCTCACTGCAAACTCCGCCTCCTGGGTTCAAATGATTCTTCTGCCTCAGCCTCCCGAGTAGCTGGGGCTACAGGCGTGCCACTACGCCCGGCTAATTTTTGTATTTTTGACAGAGACAGGGTTTTGCCATGTTGGCTAGGCTGGTCTCAAACTCCTGACCTCAGGTGATCTACCGGCCTCAGCCTCCCAAAGTGCTGGGATTATAGGCGTGAGCTACTGCACCTGGTGGATCTCTTGAGCCTGGGAGATGAAGGTTGCAGTCAGCCAAGATCACGCTACTGTACTCCAGCCTGGGCCACAGAGTGAGACCCCGTCAAAAAAAAAAAAAAAAAAAAAAGGACAAATATTTCAGAATTAATTTAAAAAGTAATTAAACAAAGCAAAGAGACAAAAAATCAGGGAGAGATGTGTTGAATTAGAAGTTGCTAATACGTAAATAGGGATAATATAATTTACCAAATAAGTTTCAAGGGATGGTAACATATCTATATAGACCAATTACATTAGAAAAAAGCAAGAAAGCTGTCAAACATCTATCATCCCCAACAAGCACAGAGCCTAGAATTAAAACAAAAACAAAAACAGACCCTATAATTGAAATTAGGGCTCTGTTGGAAGGAACATGAAGGAAAACCGACACTGTTGATTGTAGAGGATATACATGAGAAATCTGAGCAAAACGAAAAAGGATTTCAAGGGCTACGAGACACTATTAGCCTGTGTACTCTTACAACAGACTCTTACCTATTACCTTCCATAAAATGAGTTTCATCCTTCTACAAATTGATGTATGGATTTTTAAAAATAGTCTAATTTATAGTACTATATTATCTTAAGGATTTGAAGTATAAAAAGTAAAGGCATGCTTATGTGAAAAACGCAAAACTTCTAAAAAGTAAAAAGCAAATACTTTAAAAACAAAGAGAAAAAATTTGAGAATGAAAAAGAAAAAGGTTGAAAGAAAATGATGGAATGGGAGGACAGGGAAAGGAAATATGAGTAAGTGAAGGACCAAGAGAAAAATTATGAAATTAATGGGACAGAACACAAATTTATTGATATAATTCAACACAACTTCCTGCAATAAGTGACTTGAATGTGCTTAATGGAAAAGTAAACAGGGTCTCAGAGAAAATTGACCAAGAATGATCCACATGAAGCAGATATTAATAAATATACTGCAATTCAACTCTATTTAAAGACTCCTGGGAGCATTATCTGAGTTCACAATCGTAACCTCTATGTTCTTTCTGTTTGGCATTTTGCCATTCTTTTCTAGTCAACCTTCCTAAAATTTTAAACGTTTTAGTTATTTTCTTATAAACAAAATAAACAATAGATGGAATTAGATTTTGTTTTGTGAGATCGTCTAGAAGTCTTTTTCTTTAATTTATACAAGAAATAAGTCTGTTAATGTTATTTTATGTTGTGTTTTTGTTTTGATCACTTCTGTAAATATTTCACTGTATAGACTCTTCGCTATGTTTTATCATCCAGGCAATAAGATCAAGTCATGTATAAAGCATAAGCAGACTGATCTTTGGTTTCTCCACAGCAACATTCAATGCTAGAAAACAGGCTGGGTACAGTGGCTCATGCCTATAATCCCAGCACTTTGGGAGGCCAAGGTGGGTGGATCACCTGAGGTCAGGAGTTCAAGACCAGCCTGGCCAACATAGTGAAACCCTGTCTCTACCAAAAATATAAAAATGAGCCAGGTGTGGTGGTGGGCATCTTTAATCCCAGCTACTTGGGAGGCTAAGGCAGGAGAATCACTTGAACCCGGGAGACAGAGGTTGCAGTGAGTGGAGATTGTGCCATTGCACTCCAGCCTGGGCTACAGAGTGAGACTCTGTCTCAAAGAACAGACAAACAAACAAACAAACAAACAAACAAACAAAAAACAGCAGTGACTCCAAAATCCTCCCAGAAAGAAAGTTTGATTTGCAGATTTTATATCTAGCCAATCTTTTATTCAGTTATAGAGGCAGCTTATCATTTGAACATCCAAGAACTCAGGGAATATAGTTCCCATGAACTGTTCTTAAGTAATTTACTAGATAAAAGAGTATATTCAACTGCAAGAAGCCTGGAAAACTGATAAAAACATTGGTGGTAAACATTGAATGAATCCATCGAACTGTAGAACCTAGACCTAGGTAAATATGGAAATTAGGGTGACATAAGAGAATGTAAATATTATTTTCCTTGATGATATGAACCATATGTAACTAACAAAAGTTGGAAAGTAACAAGAGAAAGAAGGTGAAAAGTTATATAAGTGCTTACTATAATTGCTACATTAAAGCAGGGATGGGCAAGTTACTGCTCACACGCTTAATCTAGCTCACCACCTGTTTTTGTATAAATAAAGTTTTATTGGAACACAGCCATGTTCATTTGTTACAGATTGTTTATGGCTGCTTTCATGCTATAATGGCAGTTAAGTTGTGGTGATAAAGATTGAATCACAAAGCCTAAAATATTTACTATTTAATCTTTTATGAAATAAATTTGTTGACCCCCTGGGATAAAGGACGCTATTTAAAACTGACAAATTAAGTGATAGAAGTGTACGTAACAATTCTAAGGTAAACACTAAAAGAGTGCCAGGTGTAGTGGTTCACATGTGTAATCTCAAAACTTTTGGGAGGCTGAGGCAGGCGGATTGCTTGAGCCTAGGAGTTCCAGACCAGCTTGGGCAACATGGCAAAATCCTGTCTCTACAAAAAATACAAAAACTAGTCGGGCGTAGTGGTATGTGCCTGTAGCCCCAGCTTTCTGGACGCCTAAGGTGGGAGGATCTCTTGAGTCCGGGCGGTGGAAGCTGCAGTGAGCCGTGATTGCGCCACTGTACTCCAACTTGGGTGACATAAGGAGACCCTGTCTGAAAAAAAAAACCAAGAAACAAAACAAACAAAATGCTAATAAAAGAGTGATCAGGAGTGGAGAAAGGGAGGAAATAGAATGATTATTGATAGCAACAGGAGGCAGCCAAATGCCTAGGCAGACAAGGGTGGGTCCCCAGTGAAACCCAACCTTCAAGCCAAAAACAGCCTGAGGGCTGAAAGACTGGACTGCTGGTCCAGGATGAAACCCATGACCCAGAGTGAGAACTTCTGTTCCTGTTTGCTCTCCCTTTCCTGATTGATTCTTTCTGAACAATGCCTTTTAACCAGTCAAATGTTGCCTTTTCCAATACTACCTATGGCCTGCCCCTCCCCCATTCTGAACCCATAAAAGCCCTGGACTCAGCCACATTGAGGGGACTCTCTCGCCCTCAGGTAGGGAGACCCCTGCCATGTCCCCTCTTCACTGAAAGCTGTTTCATCACTCACTAAAACTCCCCACCTTGCTCACTCTGATTGTCAGCACATCCTCATTCTTCTTGGCACAGGACAAGAACTGGAGAACTCAAGAACTGCCCAAGCCAGTGCTGGCCCCAGGCAGGCCGAGTGGGAGGGCCATCTCCTGCAGCAGGTAGTGTGGTTAAGCAAGGCCCGGGCAGGATGTCACTGGCTAGAGATCCCCAGCTTGCAAAGTGACCAAGATGAAAATCCTGTGTCATTATTTTTACTGATCACAGTAGGGAATTGATAGATCTTACGAATATAGAGTTATAGGGTATCTGATGAAGTTTGAATTATAAAAGTAGCCTCTAGGATAAAAACACACATGTTTTTAATTATGAGAAGAAACATACAACACAAATACAGCAGATTCTATATAATAAAATATTTACAAAGGCAATAAAAACAAAAACATAAAAATGAGACATTGCTTTTATCAATTAAACAAAAAGACTTTTAGATATATCACAAGACAAAACCCAATTTTATGACATATATAAGAGCATAACTAAAATTTAAAAATTCAGGAAGATTGACTGTAAAAGAATCAGGGTTATGATGATTAACTTCAGACAAGGCTGAATTCAGGCCAAAATGCATTAAACAAGATAAAGAAGAATAAGAATATATTGTCAAAGACTGAATTTCACTCTTTGACTCTATGCTTTTTGGCACCTAGAATATTTTAAATATGCCAAAAAGCATAACATCAACATTTTCAAGCAAAAAAATAAGGAGAAATTGGAAAAAGCATTTTAATACTAGGCCATTTTAACATATATATATGTAGGTCTCTGAAAGGGCAAATGAACAAAAATAAATATGGGTATGACAGATGTAAACAACGTAAACGATATACGTAATGGAATTATACTAAACATATTGTTCTCCAATCTGCTTTTTCACTTAATATGTGTTAAAGATACTTCCATATTATTAACTGTAAATGAATTGCCTTTTAAAAAACTGCAATAGGCCAGGAGCAATGGCTCACGTCTGTAATTCCAGCACTTTGGGAGGCCAAGGCAGGTGGATCACCTGAGGTCAGGAGTTCCAGAACAGCCTGGCCAACATGATGAAACCCTGTTTCTACTAAAAATACTAAAATTAGCTAGGTATGGTGGCAGGAGCCTGTAATTCCAGCTACTTGGGAGTCTGAGGCAGGAGAATCGCTTGAATCTGGGAGGCAGAGGTTGCAGTGAGCCGAGACCACACCACTTCACCCCAGCCTGGGCAACAGAGCAAGACTCTGTCTCAAACCCCCCCCCCACCAAAACAAAAACCCCACAAAACCTGCAATAAAATAATAAAGTAGAGCTGATTCTTGCACAACATGGGTTTGAACTGCAAGAGTCCACTTATATTTGGGTTTCTCTAAACCAAATGTGGATGGAAAATACAGTATTCTTGGGTAGTGAAACCCACCTATCCAGAGAGCCAATTTTTCTTATATGTGGGTTCTGCTGGGCCAGGCTGCGAGACTCAGATTTTGGTATACACGGGGTTCATGGAACCATCCTTTGCAAACCAAGGGATGACTATATCTTTTTTGAAAGGTTACAAATGAGATTTACAAAGAGTGGTAGAAACTAAATAAATTTAAAACTTCACATTCCTCTTGGCAAATCACTGCTTACTTGGTTTTGTTTTTTAAAATCATGTTAAGCTTTTTTTGGGGGTTTATATTTTGTGGCACTAACAGAGGCAATTGTATCATCTCAGCAAGGCATAATGCCTCATCTTATTTGCAGGGTAAAGTGGGATTGAGGCGAACCATGAGCACGGGGCAGGAGGACAGATTTGACCCTTGGGATAGCTGGAGTGGGAGCAGAATGCCCAGTTGAATGCTGTGTGGCAGCAGGAGAGTAGAGAAGGTGGTGAGGATAAGGTAATGAGGCAAGCAAACAAGATGCCAAGTGATGGTGATGTCGACGATGATGAAAATGGAATTAGTTATCATTTTGAGAATTTATTACAAGCCAAATATTGGATGAGGCACGTAATCACAGAACTCAATATAATACATACAAATCTGAATAGATTTTCACAAACCCTGTGCATGTGTTGCTTATGTAAATTAAAGAATTCAAGCCTATTTCCCAAAAGTGATATTCCTATGCACTGTTTTTCAGCCTTTCAGAAACTATGGTGTATTTAACTGTGTACAAGCCAGATAAGGCTTAAAAAGTGAAATATTTTATTATGATCATTGTGATTTTTTTTTTTCTGAAAACGTTAGGATTCCTAGATTGGTTTCCCTAGGAATTGCCCTCTAAGACAGACATTTGCACTCAGATACTTTTTGAGGAGCAACAGCTATGAGCCTTGAGGCACCCAAGGCCGGGCAGGAAGAGGAAGTGAACTGTGATGCAGTAGTAACAGAGGTCTCAGCCAATCTACAGGGAGCTTTGCAGCTGGGATGACCCTTTAAACATGTCCTGAACTGAGTCAAAGGGGCCATGCCTTCATACCTCTGCAGCAAACAATTATTATATGTGAACTCCAGTGGGGAAAGAACATAACCTTTGGCCTAGCACAAATCCTGGGGAGGGGACCCCCTTGGCCAACACAATTCCTATAAGCCATCAGCAGCTGACATTCCTGGAAGATGATGGAGTGAGTGTCTTGGTCCTGACAGGGACATCTAAGTGGTCTACCACATCAACCACTGGAGTCTATCTTTTGGTTGTTTGGATCCGTTTGCTCTGCATAGTAAGTCTGCCCCATCTGGGAAAGTTCATCCAGGAACCTGTTTAATCTCTTTTTTTGGGGAAAATTATGATAAGGTTAAAAAGACAAACAACATGCCCTGCAGCTGTGGCTGGTCTCACACCTGCAGAGGTGCTCATTGTCTCCTTTCTCTACTACCCATTGTAGATGCCCCTCGGCCTTGGTCTGCTCCTTTCCTCATCTAGGTGGCTTATATGGTGAGGTGACCCAGACTCTCACTCTTGAAAGCTCCAAACTCCAGGTCACCATGCCCTCTTCAGGCTGTGGCTGTTGCACTTGCCCACTTATTATTAAAATTGGAAAAGAGGGTACCAAGAGCCACCCAGTGGATCACTTGAATGTCAAACACATTCTTCTCTGTCCTCACTGTGTGAAAGTAGCCTATCTCTTCATGTAAGAGTCGATTACCCTTGTGAGAATAACACTTCCTTTCCTTCTTGGTCATCTCTTAACATAAGGAGGCTAGCATGACAGGGAGGCTATTTGTAGTTTAAAGTTTAACTTGACTCTTGCTGTCACCTTTGGTGGAGATATTGCCCTTCTGGAAACTGGGACCTCTAGGTCTACAGAGCCTAGAGTTGGAGGATGGAAAACACTAATTCTCTAAGTACGTCACTGGAGATGATTGTAATTGGGGCTCCTTCCTCCCTTTCATTTCCATAACCATGTATTCTATCTTTTGCAAACACAGCACAATATAATGGCTATTGATTTAGGGCACATGCTGAGTCCTGGAGAATGCCACTCCAATTTCCCAGGGAGCATCTCCAAGCTTGTACATCTGCTGCACTTTAAAAAGGTCATTCCATTGTTATACCAGGCTGGCAGCTTCTGCATGGTCCAGAATGTGCCAGTGGATCCCATGGTTATGTGCTCATTGTTGCACTTCCTTTAACATAAGCTATAAAATCAGTTCCTAGGTCACATGCAATATTACATGGAATTCCAAATTAGTGGATCAAATACTCTGGAATCCCTCAGATAGTGGTGGTGGCTAAGGAAGTCCTGTTGATGGGAAAGACAAACCCTTACCTAGAATATGTGTCACTTCCAGGTAAGATGAATTGTTGTTCCTTCCTGGGTGGAATGGGCTTGATGTAATCAACTTGCCACCAAATGGTTGGTGGATGTACTTGAGGAATTGTGTCATAGCAGGGATCCAGAGTGATTTCTGTTGCTAGAAGCTTGGATATTTGGCAATGCCAGTGGTTAGATAAGTTTTAAGGAGATGTAACCCATGAAAATGGGTTCATGCATAGCCTTCATCCCTGTCACCATTGCTACTTCATTTATGAGTCCATTGTGCCAGCCTCTGGGTGGTTGGTGATAAGGCTAGCTAGCGTCACTTGGTCAAATGATCCTGTCTTCTTGTTTTTTATTATCTCATCTGTGGTAGGTGAGTGGGTGTTAACATGTGATACAAAGATTTTCACACTTTGTGTCCACTACCATAGGTCCTCCACATGTCTTTTTGCCTTGTCCCATATCTTCTAGTCTTTCTCCTTCCAGAGCCCTTACCAACCAGCCAAGCCATTCTGCACTGCCCATGAGAGTTTATATGTTCTTACCTTGGGCCATTTCATTTCTCTTTCCATACAAAGTGATGACCAGGTGTACTGCCCAAAGCTTTGCCCATTGGCAAGTTCTCTCCTCACCACTGTCTTTCAGGACCACACCTGGATGGGGCTATTGTGAAGGCCTGAAACATTTTCAGATTACACCCGTGCGCCAGGCAGACTCATCTGTGAATCAAGCTTGGCCCTTTCCTTCCTCTGACAGGTGCTCATAAAGAATCCTTCTTTATCTCACTCTGCTCTGCCCCATTTCCTATGCACATAAGTGAGAGCTGAGGAGAGGCACTCGTGTAAAAGCAGTGGATGACTGGGGAATAGGGGCCACCTGCACATGCAGCATACTTGTGCCATCTGTCCTTATGGACCACTTCTGTCTTGCGATGGATGGTTGCTGGGCCTGACCTCATGGCTTATTTGGTCCAATGGTACCAAGCTCCTGATGCATAGCTTTGGTTTCAGGGTCACTTTGGCTTCCATAGGCAGGTGCTTCATCTCCTCCAGGGCCCAGTGGCATGCCAGGAACAGTTATATTTTATTTTATTTTATTTTATTTTATTTTTAGAGAAAGGGTTTTACTCTGTCACCAAGCCAAAGTGTAGTGGTGCCATCATAGCTCACTGTGACCTCATACTCTTGGGCTCAAGGGATCCTCCTGCTTCAGCCTCCCAAGAAGCTGGGACTACAGGCATGCACCACCACACCTGGCTAATTTTAAATTTTTTTGTGGAACAAAGTCTCACTATGTTGCCCAACAGAAACAGTTTTTCAAGTATTGTATAGTTCTTTGCTAAAGGTAGTATGGACATTCTCTAGAACTTTAGAGGGTCTACACTATGATATTCCCACTGGAATTTGACATAATTTCCACACGGTGTCTTTTTCCATCAGAGGTATCCCTAGTAGCAGAGGTTCTGCTCGACATGGGCCTGGACCTGCTGTGGAGCTCTTTCCTCTTCCGGGTTCTTAATCGAAGCCTGTAGCCCTTTGTGCCACGCAGTAAATGGGTCAGAACTGTATTTCCATGTGTAGAATATGCTGCCTCCAGAACCTGAAGAGGAGGAGCAGGTGTTATTCATCCTTCTTAATAGGAGGTAAAATATGCAGTAATTTGTCCTTAACTTTGGAGGGGAGATTCCAGTATGTTTCAGACTACTAGACCCTGAAAACTTCACTGACATGGCAAGTCTCCAAATCTTTGTAGGTTTTTCTATCTCCCACCCCCTATAGTGCCTGTTTTACCAAGGCCTCCAATGTACTTCTCCCTTCTTGCTAAGCTGATATGACTGATATGATGTCATAGACATAGAGAACCAATGTGATACCCTTCAGGCTATGTCGTGACAAAGGGCAGGAGAATTAACATTGCTATCGAGCAAATGTATATTGTTGCTCCATAAATACATGGCAAACATATATACTTGTTGATTCCATATGAATAGGACTGCTTCTGGTTATTCTTCCTGATAGGGTAGCAGAATAATGCGCCCCCCCGCCAAATATGTCCACATGTTAACCCCAGAGATCTGTTAATATGTTACCTTACATGGCAAGAGACTTTGCAGATATGATTAAGGGCCTTGAGATAGAGGAATTATCTAGGTGGTCTCTATATATTTACACGGGTCCTTAAAAATTGAAGAACGTTTCCCAGCTGGAGTTAGAGGGAGGTGTGACTACGGAGGAATGATCGGAGAAATGCAGTGTTACTGGCTTTCTATGAGCCAAAGAATGCGGTGGTCTCTAGAAGCTGGAAAAAGAAAGAAAGTAGATTTTCCTCTAGGGCCTCTGGAAAGGAATGCAACCCTGCTGACCCTTTGATTTTCACCCAAGGAGACCCACATCAGACTTTTAACCTACAGAGCTGTCAGATAGTAAATTTGTGCTATTTCGAGCTACTAAACGTGGCAAGTTTTTACAGCAGCAGTAGAAAATTGGTGCAGATGGAAAAGAACACACCCACCAGTCGGGAGGTGTGCAGTAGATACCTGAGGCCGTGTTCATGTGCCCTGGCCACTGTGCCACATAGGCCCAGCAGCTGCAAGTGAGCAACTACCTGGTTGAGTTTTTGGTAGTCCAATGTCATCCTCAGGGTCCATCTGTTTCCTCCAGGAGTCAGACTGGTGAATTCAGTGGGGATGTGAAGGAGACTTACTGCTCCTGCATCCTTTAGGTCTTTAAGGCTAACACTGCCATTTCTCTCAGGATACAACACAGTTTTTGATTTACTGTCTTGGCTGAGTAGAAGGAATATTTTCAGAGGCCTCTACTTGCCTTTCTTCATTGTGATAGCTCTTACCCCATTGATGAAGGAACCAATAAGGGGGTCCTGTCAACTACCAAGTGTGTTCATTTCAGTTCTACCTTCAGGGACCAGGGATAAAACCAGAGGGTACATAGGCCCAGTGGATGAACTGTGAGACAGACCTGGGCCAGGCCTCTATCAATGACCTGGCACTCAGTCTAACAATGTGTGTGTGGGCAGCTGGGCTGGTGGGTGGTATCCCTGGGTCAATTTGGACCCTGTGTCCAAAAGTCCTTGAAGTGATGAGGTATAGTCCTTGTTTCTGTGTATGGTTACCCAAGCGAATGGGTGTAAGTGCTTTGTGGGGGAAGAAATGAGGTAATCATTACTATATATACTTGCCAAGGCATTGCAGGGTCTTCATTCTTGGACCTTGGCATCATCTTTAGTAAATGGGTTCCAGGTCTGAAAACTGGCTCAGCTCCAGAAGAGATCATGGCTTTTTAATTGAGTTGGCCACCCTCAGCCTCCTGATGGTCCATCCTCAGTATCTTTTGGTGGTAGAGACTGAGCACTACTTCTTTAGGCTGCCTTCCTATCCTGCCTATGGGGATGCCAAGCACTATTACCCACCTCTACAGCCATCTGTGGGTCAGGCCCTGTCAGATATCATCAGATGAGTTAGGGCTGAGATTTCAACCTTCTCTGGAACTCCTCAACTCCTATCAATGAGTCCCAAGTCTGAGCCTCAGCTCTTTCTGCCTTCCAACATCAGGTGAGCAGAGTCTTCACAATTTGTCAAGGAGGACTTCTGGCTTTCTTACTTTGCCTTAAATTAGTGATTAACCAATATCTCCCAGGAATGGCCATAATTCTTATAATTCTCAAAATGACTACTTCCCATGAACTTCTCCAATGCCTGAAAGAGTCTACCCACCCATGAGTTCCCTTTTATCTGTATTCCATTCCAGCTTATGAACTGTGACATTGAAAAACAGCAACGAGGCTGGGCGTGGTGGCTTATGCCTGTAATCCCAGCATTTTGGGAGGCCAAGCCAGGAGGATCTCTTGAGCTCAGGAGTTTGAGATCAGCCTCGGCAACATCGTGAGACCCTATCTCTACAAAGAATAAAACATTAGCTGGGCATGGTGATGCATACCTGTAGTCCCAGCTACTCAGGAGGGAGGATTGTTTAAGCCTAGGAGGTTGAGGCTGCAATGAGCTGTGATCGTACCACTCTACTCTAGCCTGGGTGACAGAGTGACACCCTGTCTCAAAACAAATAAAAAAATCAATGACAATTGCATTGCTACCATATTCCAGGGTCTTTCAGCACACCCCCCACCATCATTGATGGGCTTCTCATTGCCAGCCAGCCAGAGGGTTATCCAGCTCTAAATCCTATTTTAGAGTCAGTCACCTTGAACCACTCCTGACATCTGCTGTTGTGGGTTGGGTTCCCCAGGAAATAGACTCTCAGAGGGAGATTTGTGTGCAGGCAATTTACTAAGGAATGGTCTCAGGAAAGATATCTGTTAGGGTGTGAGCAAAGCAGGATGGCAGAAAGAGAAGGTGAACAGTGGTGCAATTGAAAGAGGCCTCAGCCTATCACGTGGGGAGCGCTGGAGCTGGAAAAGCCCTCCACAGATGTTCCAAATTAAGGCCCAGGCTCAGGCCTCTGTCCCTTTGCATCAATCACCCATTGCATGCCTGCTGCCTCCCTGGAGGCCCTGTAGCTTTGGGTGAGGCAGTTCCCTTTGACTGAGGGCATCGTTAGACAACGCCCCCAGAAGCTGGGGCAATGAGCCTTGTTCCTGAAGTGGGGGTCTAGGCAGAGCCCCACAGCATTCAGTACATTACAGGTTGGAATTTAAAGCTATTAATTTGTAGAGTTTCCAGTTTGTGCACAGATCTTTGAAAATAAGGAGAAAAAATAATCCCATAGCACATAATGCTATTTCTATTCCTCTAGAGTTACCAAAAGCATGATAAACAAATCTTGGCTGACTAGCTTCAATAACTGAAACAATGCTGAGAGAGAGCAAGAGATAGAGCTAGAGCTAGAGAGAAATAGAGATAGAGATAGAGATAGAGATGATAGAACTTCGGAAAGCAAAGCAAGGAAAGGCCGCATTTGGCTTGGAGCCCTGTATCATTGATATTCTTCTGCTTCTTGGTGGTTAAAGAACCTTGCTGGACTGACTCCAGGAAGGAAAACCTTACATTCAGAGGCATCTCACAGCTAGTCATTCCTCCGTGCAAGATTCCCAGCCTATCTCCCTTCCTTCCTAAGGATGTACAGACCTGCACATTTAGCTTAGAATCATTCGAATCTTTGGAATGCTATGGTTTCAGCCAAACTAGGCTATTTTTAGAGTTACTGATGCAGGGCAGGTTCTTGGCTTTGCCCAGGAAGGAATTCAAGAGTGAACAGGTGGGGGAAGAAAACAGCTTTACTGAGGCATCGGCAGTGTGACAGCTTCTGTGGAGCAGGGCTGCCCCATGAGCAGCATGCAGAGAGTAGCAGCCTAGGGGCAGTTTTGCAATCATATTTATACCCACTTTTAATGACATGCTACTTAAGGGGCAAGTTATTCAGAAATAGCTAGAAAATGGGTGGTAACTACTGGCTGTTGCTATGGTAATGGTAAGTTGTCGTGGCTTTGGTGGGCGTGTCTCATGGAGAGGTGCTTTCTACACCTCTTCCTGGTTTGGCCAGTCTTAAATCTGGTTGGGACTCCAGCCCAACCTGCCTCCTACCTCATTACCTGTTAACTGGAGACCTAATTCTTTGGGAGGATTTCAGCTTGCAGGGCTCTCCTGCCTTCCTTTGCCTTCCTGTCCACAATACTCTGAACCTGGGCCATCTATAGCTGCCCTAAAACAGGAGGGCAGAGAAAACATCCCCTGCCTTCACCTGAAGATGCCAGTCAAACTTTTTCAGATTTGGCAGCTCATGTCCCTGTCTTTCTGCCTTCTGCCCTCTCCTCTCTCAGGAGAATTTAACATTCCACCTTTCCAGCCCCACCTGCGTGTTGCAATTCCATATCACACTCCTTGCTCTCCCTTAGGCAATGAAAGAAAAGAGCTTTTGCGGGTGATGGCCTGTGTCCCTAATGCTCACTATCACTGTGGCTAAAATCCACTTGGTTGTTACCTGTTCTACCCAGTGCTGTGGGGCCCTGAGCAGGTAAGGCTGACTGAGGGGCCCAAACCATGAGAATGCTTCCCTCCTCTTTCCACCTCTTTTCTTGCATCAGTTCAGTGATGCAAAAAATGCTTTCCTTGAGAGCGTGAGACACTCAGGCTCAGCGCCTCATCTAATCTGAAGCCAGCAGCAAGTCTGACAATTTGTCTGAACACCTCCCCTTGCCAGTTTTCCAGTGCACATGTCCAAGCCGAGGTGCGGCAGGTGCACCGCCATATGCCTCAGGAAATGAATCAAGACAGCACTTTGGACGAGGCACTCTGACAGTGGTACTCACTCAGGGGGAGTGCTACTGCCCCCGGGGAAGCATTTTGAGAGTTTTGGCAGGGGGGTGATTTTACTTTCACAATGATTGGAAGTTTTGCTGGCATTTAATAGGTGGGCTCAGGGATGCTGGTCATCCTGCTATGCAGGGCACCGTCCTGTGCTTTTTTTTTTTTTTTTTTTTTTTGAGGCAGGGTCTCACTCTGTCACCCAGGCTGGAGTGCAGTGGCACAGTCTCAGCTCACTGCAGCCTCCACCATCTGGGTTCAAGTGATTCTTGTGCCTCAGCCTCCCGAATAGCTGGGATTACAGGCATGTATCACCACATCCAACTAATTTTTGTATTTTTAGTAGAGATGGGGTTTCACCATGTTGGCCAGGCTGGTCTTGAACTCCTGACCTTAAGTGATCCGCCTGCCTCAGCCTCCCAAAGTGCTGGGATTACAGGTGTGAGCCACCATGCCTGACCCCATCCTGTGCTTTTTAATGTTCCACCACAAATTCATGTGGGTAAAAAACCATTTGTAAGTGCCCGAACCTAGAGGTGAACTCCATTTTACATATAAACACAAATACTTTTATACATGGTGGTGAAATACACTAGTTTTCTAAGAATGCAAGTACCTTGTAAACCAATGGACTGTTTTATCTTCCAGTAAAAGTATCTCGACTTTTTACTTATTTGATTTAGGGGCAATTTGAGAACTACAAACTTTTGCTTTTCATTTAAATTTTTCCTCCCTCAGCACAGATCCATGGGGCATAAGTCTGTGTAGTAGAAATATTTAATACACAACACATGTTGAACAATGTCTTGAATATATTTTATAAAGCAATATTTATGAAAGAGCAGTGATTAATTAATAGACCACATTTCTCAAAATGTTTTTTGCTTACAATTGGATTTCTCAAGCACGAAAGCTACAGATTTATCCTGCATTCTCTAGAAAATGCTTAAATGTTGTGTTTGTTACAGTGGCAATCTGAAAGAAATTAAGCATGCTGGTTCTCATTACCCAGAGGATCATCTTCTGATGATTGCTGGCATGCAATCTATTGCCTGTGTTTGCAGTTGTTTACAATCATCTTGAAAACAGTAGCAGTAGTTTAATTTTTGTTGGCCAATGATAAAGTAACAGAAGGGAACTTAAACCTTCAGCTATCTGGAAAATTAACTTATCTGAAATACCCATTTCTTTTAAAAGCACATAGATGAGACAGACCTTACTCTAGTTCTCAGTCTAATTTGTTGTTGTGTTCTGACATGGAAGAAGAAAAATGGTGGATGTTACTTGGGTACCGTTGGTTTAAACTTTGCCCACCTTAGATTAATCCTATCCCAGAATAACTGGGAACAGCACTTCAGTGAAGCACAAGGGCAAGTAATTTCTTGTGTAATTTTGCTCAAACACATATTTCATATACTTTCCTTTCCTTTTTATGGTTTTGGAAGCAAAGTTCTCTCAATAAAACCAGTACTACCCTCTGCTATGAGATCCTGGCAAACACATTTTCCTGACCCTCAAGCTCTAGCTCTAACATAATCTAAAATTCAGTTGCTCAAAAGGCATTCCATTAATACATTAGTGCTCTTTAAGAAAAGAGAACTGTGATGCTACCTCTTTGTGTGAGCACGGATGCTTCAAACCAAGACACCCTATTGCCTGCCAACTATTTTCCAAATATTGCCATGGAATTTAAGGCCCTATAAGACTGGGCCCTGTATTATTTGGAGTCAGACAGTAAATATTTGTGATTCTGGAGTTTGTTCCAGAACCCCAATTACCATTACTTAAATAAGATAAAAGCTTCTTCCTTTCCCATGTGTCTACAGGTAGGTGTCCAGCAGCTTTGTCACCCTCTACCTGTGGATGCCATATCTGGGTCCCAGGCAGCTGCACTAGTTGTCACCATTTCCATCCCAGAGAAAGGGGAAAGAGGGAAGTCCTGGGGCAGTGCTTTCAGAGCACATCACTTCAGCTCCAGGACCGGCACTCAGACCTAGTCACATGGCCACACATCGCTGCAAGAGAGGCTGGGAATGGTAGCCTCCTGCTGGGCAGTCGCGTGTCAAGATACAATGAAGGATTTTCTTACTAAAAAGAAGAGGGACAAATGAATACTAGAGGACGATTAGCAGTCTCTGCTTTTAGCCGTGTCTCCCATTACTTTTCCTACATTCCAGCCGCAAAAAATACGTTACCCGATACGTGCTTTGTTTCCGAGCCTTCGTGCTCACCTGCCTTTGCCTGGGACATGTTTTTTTCTCTCCTCCACTTGTTGAAATACTACTCATCCTTCAAGGCGCGGGTAACAGACTGTTTTCTCCAAGATGTCTTTCCAAATTATCAGTCATCCCTCTCTCTCTTTCACTCCCCCTCTTCTGGCTCTGTTGACTGGATAAATCAATGGTATATGCCCACAGTACACCTTATAAAATGTTGTTGACTTGTAAATATGATGAATTTTGTTCTTCTTCTGTGACTATGTCTTATTCATGGTTATGTTTTATTCTTCATGACAGCTTGGACGTTTCTTGGAGCATGACTCAAAATTTTTGATATTTTGAGTTTGAATCCCAGCTCTGCCACTTAGAAGCTGAGTGACTTTGGCCAATTCACTTAGCTTGCTAAAATTTGCTAAACTTAGTTTTTTCTCTTTCCTCTGGTTAAAAAATAGGTGAATAAAATTACCTGCCTGAGGATTAAATAAAATACTTCACATGAAGGCCTTAGCACAGTGCCTGGCATGTAGTATGTGCTCAATAAATAGGAACTGGTATTACTGTTTTTTTCTTGCTGTCACTTTCTAGTGTTAAAAGACTGTCTTATATTCTGTCTGTTGGGAGTCATTAAATAAATCATTGTCTTGAAATGAGATATTTACGGTACATTTGCTACTAGTCTATAATACATAAGATTTGCACAGCTCTTGGCCAAGTCATTTGGTCTCACTCCACATTATTATGTAGGTGTTACTGCTCTTGTGAAATCATATGGGACAAAGTGTAAGGGGACCCTGGCTTGCCTGAGATGCTGTAGGTTGTCTCAGGAACATCTGCCTGGAGCACAGCTCTTTGGAACCCATGCCCAGTGCTCTTTCCACCTTTTACCCTGATGTCTGGTACTTTATACTGCCAAGGTTATGTTATTTTTGTGAAACATAAGGGAATTTTTCTGCAGGATTAGGAATGAAACATTAAAGCAATTGAAAAGGAGTGGGCTGTTTTACATTCTTTAAAAGACGGATGCCCGAAGGAGTCAAGTGGGGATGGCAGCAGGGCAGGCAGAGCCCTCACAAGCCTCTGGATGTGTGCCTCCCCCAGTCACAGAGACATTGCCCTCCCTCTGCCAGCCACTTAGGCTGCCAGGCCTACTAAAGTGCGACGTCTTCTGGCACATACAGGTGTCCCGTGTCTGGATGACGGTTCCTGTGACAGCAGGTCTTAAAGGTGGACCATCAAGATCAGCAACATGAAAAACCAGGCACAGAAGCTGAAGCCTACAGTTTCTGGGAATTAAAAACTCAGTTTAACAAAACGACACAAACACAAGCAAAGTCTATAAATTGGGCTTTACACATCCAAGTGAAACTGATTTCAAAGCCAGAGGCCCCCTGTATCCTGAAAGCTCCACAGAGGAGGTGTAAGTTCAGAAGTTGCACTTGTTGGATTGAAGGGAGAGGACATAAGTCGGCTGCGAGCTGCACCTGCTGCTGGTGCTCCCAAGAGCAGGTACCCATGAGCCTCAGCTGAGAAGAAAGCATTTCCTCTTACCTGCTCACAGCCCCTTCTGCATGTAGTAGGCAGAGGGCCAAGATGCAGTGACCAGCTGGGGTGGCCACCCTGCTTTTGGCAGGACTGTCGTGTGGGAAACCATGCTGAGGCTCCCACTGCACAGACCCCTGGGAGTGACCTGCATAAACCAGAATCACGAACAAGCATCTGGCCTTAGTACAACCTGCAGGAAGGTAGAGCTTCATCCCAGGAGAAAAGCCATCCGTGGTCCATAAACAACTGGTGCATCTCGGCCTGAAGTCATCATTAGTGCTCCCAGCCAGCGGGCATCTCAGGACAGAAGCAGCCCATTATTTTGCCTCATTAGACTATTGGCCCAAGTCACCCAAAATGAAACACATCTGGGAATATAGTTATTGAGAAATGTGGAGATTTGATGAAGAATACAAGAAGGTTTATTGAGGGATATAAAATAAGATTTGAGTAAAGGGAGACATGTCATGAATGGAAAGACTCAAAATTCAACTCAACGCGCTCAAGAAAGTGTTGAGATAAAATCAGAGAACTTGGCTACTGATCATTGCAGGTGGAAAAATCAGGGCACCTTGGGACGCTTGGGACCCAGCATCCCTCGGGGGAGGCCAGTCCCCCAGCTCTGTTTTGTGACCCTTGGCTGCACATTCTCCCAGATAGGAGCTACAAACCAGGGCCCTGCCTTAGACCCCTGGGGATAGGGGAGGTCTAGAAAAACCCACGGAGGAAGAATAATGATACCAGAGGGAACTTTAACTCCTAGAATCAGGGACTGGGGAAACCTGAAGTTCAGGAAAGCTGCTAATGAAGTGAGATGGAAGCCACATGCCTTGCCAGGAGCTTATAACGTAATGTGGCACCCACCAGCCTATTCTGCAGACATAATGGAAGAGAGTGTTTCCACTACTCATTCCACAGGCAAGCCACAGATCTTGGCCACTCCTTGCCTTGGAGGCAGTACAGACACATTCATAGGGTTTGGCTCCTTTTCCTTGAGTTCTGCACCTTAAACTAAAGAAGTCAGTCACGCGAGGCTGGCTTGCTGGAACTGGCTAGAATATGCAGCCCTGGCTGCCGCAGGGATTTCCTCCCGTATGCCCACACATAAGAGTTCTGGCAATGCCAGACTATGGCTGATAGTTTCTTCCATCTTGCTTCCAGGAACCTTTTCTTGGTTTGAAGCCACCGAACCAGAAGAGATAATTTTTACCACTTCGGGGACTTCTCGTGACGAATCCAATGGGAATTCCATAATATTCAGAAACAAAACATTTTGAGGGCCAACAAATTATTAAGCCCTTTGCTAGGTCTTAGAGATACAAAGATAAAGAAGACTGGAGTTTTCTTTTTATTATCTACCAGACTGAAGGGCACTGCCTGGGGACTTGATCTAAGACAAGAAATATCAGGAGACCTGGGTTTGGCTCCTGGCTCTGCCAGGTGATCATGGAGCAGTCATGTGTTATCCCTGAGCTTCCATTTCCTCATCTACTTAATTAGTGATGGGCCTACAGGGCCTTGCTGGGGTCCACTTCTGACATTCTGTGTTGGTGAGTATGGAAAAATTGTGAGTCACTGAAAGACTTTTGTTTCTGTATTCTCAGAAAAGCCTGGGCACCTGATTTTTTCCTTTTATTCTTTTTGTTTTTCTTTTTTTGAGACTATCATAAAACTGCAACCATTTATTATTTATTTATTTACTTTTTTTTTTTTTTTGAGATGGAGTCTTGCTCCGTCACCCAGGCTAGAGTGCCACGGTGTGGTCTCAGCTCACTGCAACCTCCATCTCTCGGGTTCAAGTGATTCTCCTGCTTCAGCGTCCTGAGTAGCTGGGGCTGAAGGCACTCGCCACCACACCCCACTAATTTTTGTTTTTTTTTTAGTATAGATGGGGTTTCGCCATGTTGGTCAGGCTGGTCTTGAACTCCTGACTTCAGGTGATGTGCCCGCCTGGGCCTCCCAAAGTGCTGGGATTACAGGCGTGAGCCACTGTGCCTTGCCTGTTCTTTTATTTTTATTTGCTATTATTATGTAATAGCTGATATATGCAAAATAATGTGAGTATCACACAGTTAAGGGATGAGGCACAGTAATAACAGGAAGAACACCTGTGAGTCATCCTTAAACGAGAACATGATCAATATCATTGCTGCAGCTGGTGGGCTCCTTTCCTATGCCATCCCCTGCAGGTCCCTAGAAGTAACCAGCTTTCTGAATTTTATTTCTATAAAGCCTTGGTTAAAATAATAATTTAGCACGGATGTAGACTACCTTAAGAAACATATTATTTGATTGTGTCCACTTTATCAAAATGGTATTATGCTACATGCAGTCTTCTTTTCATTTGCTTTTTTTTCACTCAGTATTTTGTTTCTAAGATTCATCCATGTTGCATGTAGTTCATTATTTTCACTACTGTCTATAGCATTTTATTGTGTGAGTAGTTATAAATAATTGTTGATTTCTCTGAACACTTTGGACACTTTGGTTGTTTCTGGTTGTTATTTTAATATTGCTGTGAACATTCCTATACATAAATCACATGCAAGAATTTCTCTAGGGTTATACTTAGAAGTACAACCACATAAATTTGTGTACATGTGCGAGGGTTTCTCTAGGGTAGAACTGCTACACTATAAGGTATATGAATATATTTAACTTATTTTTTCTGAGAGGTTGTACCAATTTAGACTCCTGCCAAGAGTGAATAAAGATTCCAGTTGAATCATACTCTTTCCAAGTTCTTTTTTTTTTTTGAGACAGGGTGTGGCTCTATTGCCCAGGCTGGAGCACAGTGGCATGATCTCAGCTCACTGCAACCTCTGTGCGGGCGTTTGTTCTGCAGACTGTGACCCAACAGTGGATGAATAATGTACACTGACACAGATATTCTGCCTGTCAGTCCAGCTAAGGGTCTAGGCCCCTCACAGACACCAAGGAAGGTTCTGTAAAGAGTAGCAGCCGTGGCTCCATTCAGCCAGCGAAGCTCGCATTTATTCAGTATAGATTAAATGACAAAGGTCTTGAGTAAATACCACTAGAGGGTAATTGACATTGCTGACCTCCTGAGTAGAGAGTAATTATGCATCCGTGGTTGATCAAATGTTGGTCTTAGGACCACATGAATAAATAAGCTATTTAGATAAACTACTCTACATTCCTATGTATCCATGCCCTAAGCTTTTAAGAGAATTCAGCTGCCTTCAGCCAAACACTTTATGCAGACCTCCAGGCTTTCCAAGAGGGTTTGTGTTTATTTCCTATAATTTTACAATTTCTCCCACCATCCTGACTGAACCCCCACACCTCTGCATCCCAGGTTCAAGCCATCCTCCCACCTCAGTCTCCCAAGTAGCTGGGATTACAGGTGTGCACCACCACACTCAACTAATTTTTTGTATTTTTTGTAGAAATGTGGTTTTGTCATATTGCCCAGGCTGGTCTTGAATTCATGAGCTCAAAGCGATCTACCTGCCTTGACCTCACAAACTGCTGAGATTACAGGACTGAGCCACTGCACCCAGGCCAAGATTTTGACAATATCAGCCTTATTAATGTTTGCCAATCCAGTGGGTAAAAAGTAAAATCTCACTGGTATCTTAGTGTCTCTGCAATTACTAATGAGGTTGAGTATTCTTTTATATATTTATGGGCTATTCATATTTTCTGCTCTGTGAACTGTGTATTTATTAACTTATTTACTGAAGTTTGAAAAGATTTTTAAAAATACATCATCTTTACGTAGATTATATTGGTTATATATATTGCAAATATCTTCTCCCACATTGTTGCTTTTCTGATCACTTTCTTCATGGGGTCTACTGTTAAACAGAAGTTCTTAATTTGAGTGTAGCCAAATTTATTATTTTTCTTTCATAGTTTTATGTTTTCTTTAAGAAACCTTCACCTCTCTGATGTTCTAAAGATATTCTCCCATGTTGCCTTCAAAAGTTTTAGAGTTGTGCCTTGTGTATTTAAATCTTAAATCTACTAGCATTTGATTCTTCTGCATGGTGCAAAGCAGGGATTAGTCACAGTTTTTTCCCCCATATAGGTAACCAATGGCCTTGCACTATTTATTGAAGAGTTCATTGTTTCCTTGTCAACTGCAGTGCCTTCTCTTCCATCCTCAAGTACCCACCCTTCTCTTTTTCTCTCTGTCTCTGTTTCTGGGTTCTCTAGTCTGTTCCATTGGGCAATTTGTCTATTTCTGTGCCAGTACAGCACTGTCTTTGTTATTTCAGCTTTGGAATAAGTCTTGATATTCCTTTTCAGGAGTGCTTTATTTACTCTTAGGTCTTTGTTCCTCCATATAATTTGAGAATTAGGCTGAGTGCAGTGGTTCACACCTGTAATCCCAGCACCTTGGGAGGCTCTGGTGGGAGAACTGGTTGAGCCCAGGAGCTCGAGACCAGCCTGGGCAACATAGCAAGATAGACATAGACACGTCGTTATAAGACCATGTGTAAATATAATAAACATGAAACACTGGGGGAAGTTAGGGAAAGTATTAGATAAGGTAGCATGTATGAAGATCCTCAATGAACAAAGATTCTGTATTCTGGCTTCAGATGTAAAAACCCTGTCTGTCCCATTTTATCAAACCCCTCAGGGCTGAAAGTAACTACCAAGGATACCCTCATTGAAACCCAAGGGGGGTTGAATGATTCCACAGTTGGATCAGTTTGCCCTGGACCTATAAATCTAAACCAGTGTGCCCATCTGCTCTTTTTCTTTTGTATTCAGATTTGGACATCAGCTCACAGCATCTCTTCTAATATTCTGTTCACCCACATCCAGAGTGTTTTGTAGATCTGTGTTGTCTTTCTCCGATAGACCTCATTAGAATCTCTTCAGTTTTTCATGAAGCCAATTCTACCAATTTTGCAAGCTCAATTTTCAATAGCTTTGCCTTCATGGTTTTATTCAATTCTGTACCAAATGTTTTGGGTCATACTTTAATAATGAATGAGTGCCTGTTATGGTGCTAGACACTTCATGATGTCTGTTTTGGTGCTAGACACTTTTAAAGAATACAGAGTCAAGGCATTTTGAGTTAGGTTGGCCTGGGTTCAAGTCTTGACTCTGCCTTATAAGCTGGGTGACTTTGGGTCAACCATTTAGTATTTTTTTATAATTTTTATTTTTATTTCAATAGTTTTTGGGTACAGTTTTTGGTTACATGGATAAGTTCTTCAGTGGTGATTTCTGAGATTTTGATGCACCTGTCACCCAAGGAGTGTACACTGTACTCAATATGTAGTCTTTTATCCCTCACGCCCCTACCACCCTTCCCCCAGAATCCCCAAAGTCCATTATATTGTTCTATGCCTTTGCATCCTCATAGCTTAACTCCCACTTATAAGTGATAATATACTATATTTGGTTTTCCATTCCTGAGTTACTTCACTTAGACTAATGACCTCCAGCTCCTTCCAAGTTGCTGCAAAGGGCATTATTTTGTTCCTTTTTATGGCTGAGTAGTATTCCATGTTGTATATATACCACATTTTCTTTAACCACTTGTTGGTTGATGGGCATTTAGGTTGGTTCCATATCTTTGCAATTGTGAATTGTGCTGCCATAAACACATATGTGTATGTGTCTTTTTCATATAATGACTTCTTTTCCTTTGGGTAGATACCCAGTAGTGGGATTGCTGGATTGAATGGTACTTCTACTTTTAGTTCTTTAAGGAATCTCCATACTGTTTTCCATAGTGGTTGTAGTAGTTTACATTGCCACTTGCAGTGTAAAAGTGTTCCCTTTACACCACATTCATGCCAACATCTGTTGTTTTTTGACTTCTTAATTATGGACATTCTTGCAGGAGTAGGGTGATGTTGAATATTTTTTTTTATGTTTGTTGGCTGTTCATATATATTTTTTGAGAATTGCCTATTCATGTTCTTTGCCCACTTTTTGATGGGATTTTTTTTTTCTTGATGATTTGTTTGAGTTCCTTGTAGATTCTGGATATTTGTCCTTCGCTGGATGCATAGTTTGCTACTATTTTCTCGCAGTCTATGGGTTGTCTGTTTAGTCTTTTGATTATGTGCTTTTTCATGTGTAACATGGGATGATAATTCTGGGTTGTAGATGATATTACATAAGGGGTCTTGCACACATACTCTTTTAATCAAAGGAAGAACAAAAAAAGTTAGTTCCAGAAATTAGAACAGAGGAAGACGTCTTGCTTCTGAGATGACTATTATTTTCTCAGAGGAGCGTATGAAGTAGTGGAAGCTCAGACATTCACAGAGAACATGCTGGGAAAAAAACACATGCTAATGTAGTCCAAAGACTCGCATGTTCACTCTATTCTTATTCAGAAAGGACTTAAGATATCATGTAAAAATAATCAAGATAACAAAGCAGATGAAAAAGTAAAGCAAAATCAAGGATGGGACATATGGTGAAGGGGGAAGGGGAAAGTGTGCAAATGCCCCCAGGGAGGCTTCTCCCCACACTTGCTTTATGGGCCTCACATTCGATGCTGAGCTTTCCAGTGGCCACCACCAACAGTCATAGAGACAACTATGGATACCTGCAGTGAATGCCAAATACAGGAGAATAATCAGTGGAGGGAGGCTGGGGAGGGAAGCCTCCTTGAAAATGATGAGATTTGAGCCAGGTTTTGAAGGGTGTAAGAGCTACGTATTCCAGACAGAGGGAGCCACCCAAGCAAAATACGCAGCAAGAGAGTCAAGAGGTGGTCCTGGCATACAGGGATCCTTTGGGATAGTCTGGAGGAATAGCAGATGACTGAGGCCTCTAATGCCAGACTTTAGGTTTTCCTCAAAAGGAGCTGGTGAGTCACAGGAGAAAATGACTTGATGCGAGTGGTATTTGGAGGAAATTATCCTGGCACCACACAGCTACAATTTTCCCCTTTGCAAATTAAAATTCATCACGGACATTTAGCAAAACGCTGTCACGCATGTCTCTCCTAATGTGGTCCACATCTGGCTCCGCCACTGGCAAATACAGAGTATTTAGAAAATCTGTGCAGCATTAGTACCTAATAACCTTTTTTTAAACATAGTGAAGGAAACCGCAAACTTAGGAATGGCACATATCCCTCCGGGGTAATTTAGTCCAGGTTCCCTATGTGACTTAAGAAATCCCTCGTTGCAGCTGCATGTAGTAGTCTGGACAATGGCATGAGTGTTGAAATCTAGGGAGGTTGAAGTTAATCTTAGAAATAAGAGTAAACTTAGTGATGCTCACTTTCAGTTTGCTTTCCTTGGATGTATAAAGTTTTGAGAGTTTAAAATGGCTTTAGACTTAAAAGCATTCCGCCTAAAATACAGCACAACCAGCAGGGGTTTCTTTTCTTTTTTTTTTTTTATTATTATACTTTAGGTTTTAGGGTACATGTGCACAATGTGCAGGTTTGTTACATATGTATCCATGTGCCATGTTGGTTTGCTGCACCCATTAACTCATCATTTAGCATTAGGTATATCTCCTAATGCCGTCCCTCCCTGCTCCCACCACCCCACAACAGTCCCTGGAGTGTGATGTTCCCCTTCCTGTGTCCATGAGTTCTCATTGTTCAATTCCCACCTATGAGTGAGAACATGCAGTGTTTGGTTTTTTGTCCATGCGATAGTTTACTGAGAATGATGTTTTCCAGTTTCATCCATGCCCCTACAAAGGACATGAACTCATCATTTTTTATGGCTGCATAGTATTCCATGGTGTATATGTGCCACATTTTCTTAATCCAGTCTATCGTTGTTGGACATTTGGGTTGGTTCCAACTCTTTGCTATTGTGAATAGTGCTGCAATAAACATACGTGTGCATGTGTCTTTACAGCAGCATGATTTATAGTCCTTTGGGTATATACCCAGTAATGGGATGCCTGGATCAAATGGTATTTCCAGTTCTAGATCCCTGAGGAATCGCCACACTGACTTCCACAATGGTTGAACTAATTTACAGTCCCACCAACAGTGTAAAAGTGTTCCTATTTCTCCACATCCTCTCCAGCACCTGTTGTTTCCTGACTTTTTAATGATGGCCATTCTAACTGGTGTGAGATGGTATCTCACTGTGGTTTTGATTTGCATTTCTCTGATGGCCAGTGATGATGAGCATTTTTTCATGTGTTTTTTGGCTGCATAAATGTCTTCTTTTGAGAAGTGTCTGTTCATGTCCTTCGCCCACTTTTTGATGGGGTTGTTTGTTTTTTTCTTGTAAATTTGTTTGAGTTCATTGTAGATTGTGGATATTAGCGCTTTGTCAGATGAGTAGGTTGCAAAATTTTTCTCCCATTCTGTAGGTTGCCTGTTCACTCTGATGGTAGTTTCTTTTGCTGTGCAGAAGCTCTTTTCTTTTCTAAAAGAAAGTTGTATTTGTGTAGGACATGGACATCATGATCAGTTCAAATATTTGTATTTCAAAATTTAGGCTTGAATTTTGGCTGCATTGAGTCTTCTCTGCTATATTTTGAGGGGCTAAAGAGCTCCTTCAGCTCCTAGAAAAATGAGGTTTGATCGTTCCTCAGGGTCAGAAGCTGGCAGAAGGTAGGGACACCAAGTACTGAAGGTGCTAAGCATTTGAGGGCAGGAAAATATTTGAGGGAACTTGCACTTTCTCAGCTCAAGACGCATCTCTCTTTTATAAGACTGTACATAATTTCTTCTTGACTTGAGTTAGTTGTAATCCATGTACAGTCTATTCTCTGGAACAGCTGTTACAAGACTATGCTCCTTTTCTCCCTTGGGAAAACCATGTCCTTGCTAAACTTTTGATGGGGAAGTGGGGAGGGCAAGGCCTTATTGTATTGACTGTCATGTGTTCACTTAAATAATCCAAGCCACTGTTTTTTTGGGGGGCCATTCCCGATGGACTCGTGTGAAGCAAGTTAGAGTCATTGAAAGAGGTGTTGCAAGATGAACAACAAACTCACTCCCTGGTTTGTCCCTGACTCTCCTCTGGGAAGATGATTACATTTGCAAGCAGGAGAGCCACTGGAGAGAGTCCTGGTGAGAAGATCTAGATTTTGAATTCTTCTATGATTTGGTAAACTGTCCAAGTTGGGCTGCTCATTGTGAACCTGGGTGACTTCTTTCCTCTGTAGGAAAGTGCAAGTCAAATCTAGGTGAGATAAGAAAGTATAGAGTTTTGTAGTAATTCATTTTTTCTTAATGAAATTCAATCATTCACTTATTTATATTTATTTATTTATTTAGTTATTTATTTATTTATTTTTTCAATTTGAGAGCAGGTACTGTTTATTAATTGACCAGCTTAGAAAAATAATCATGGTAGACACCTTAGTTCATTCTTTTAATAAGCCTGTTGATCTGGTCCTCCCTGTTGCCAGCATTTCTACAAAGTGGGTGGCTTTTTCTTCATTCCGCCTCGTGGAGAAGATAATTTGAAGGGCCACAGGAAGTTATTTGCTTCTTTGAAGCATTTTCCAACAGTATAGCTCTCATGAATCAGATCCTCCATGCAGACGATGCCATATTTACCAAGAGATTGAGCAATCGAAGTGTTATCTGTCAAAGCAATTCACTTCTTACTGATTTTGCTATAACCACGCTTGTAGATTAGTTCATTTACTGACTTAAGATTTGGGTACCCCCATGCAATGTATGGCTCTACAATCCTCAGCATGTTAATTGAAGCCTTGTTGAGTTTCACAAAGGTTCCACTGAAGATTTGACGAAGGTGAAGAAGCTGTAACACCTTTTGGACCTTTGGGCTCACACCATTGACACCTCTTATCCTGATGACAAACGCCAATTTGGGTTCTTCAGGTACATATAAGTTGCCATCTTTTCTTGCCATCCTCACCATTCATATTTCAGTTCTGTACATCTGCCTATATTCCTTGTGATAGTGCTTTGCTTTTTCATAGATAAGCTTCCTCATTGCCTTTCAAAGCATCTTTTGGGCAAACTTCTTTCAAAGGCACTTGATCTTCAGCTCTGCGAAATTCCTTCCCTTTTTCTTAAGGGTTTCTGGCATAGCAGGAACCTTCTTCTTCTTCTCTTCTACATCCTCCGTGGTTCCAGCTGGAAAAAGAGTTCATTCACTTATTTAACAAGTATTTATTGAGAGTCTTCTATGTACTAGCTACTGTGCTTGGTGGTAGGAATACTGAGAGCTATATTTACAAACACAACAAATCATAGCCCATAAACCACTGGTGTGACATCTGGCAGAGTAACAGCTCTCCAAATATGTACCAAATGACACCCATTCCATGAAATTCTCTTGTCCTCACTGGAGAGAGAAAGAGAAAAAGGGAGAAAGCATAAAGGAAGAAGGAAAGAAAGGAAAAGCAGGGAGAATTACTTTTTCTCAAATTTGGGAAACACTGTACTCTCTGTTTTCATTGTATCATAGAATAATAAAAGCTTTGGTATGTTCTTCTACAAATAATTGTGCTGATTTTGTTTAATTTAATAGAATTCTACCTACTAATATTTTGAGAACTAGTTTTCTGTGAAACATTCTTTGAGGAAACTCAGTAGAAATTAGTGTCAAAAACTATCAGGATGGCAAAGCTGCCTTGCCATAGTTGTTGGTGGTCAAGTGTTGCTGCCACTGAGTGAAATCCACCATGGAGCCGCTGAGCCTGTCCTCTGTGGCTGCCAAACACACTTCATGCAGAGCATGGGGCTCCTTGCTGTGCACCTTCCCTGTGAGAAATGGCTCATCCTGGCTACTCATCCACCTGTTCCAATTCATTTACTTTCATAATCCTGGCTTCAAATTTACTTCACTGGTAGAATTTTCTCAAGTAGCATCTTTAGAATAAAGGCACATTTTATTATTTTATTTTCTTATGACAATAGCAAAGCATGTTCATCATAGAAACACTATAAAATGATAGAAACTAGTAAAAGGAAATAAAAGCCCATCCAGAAATAACTACTGTTTATGTCTTGGTGAGCATCCTCTCAATGTTCTCTCCCTACCTCTATTCTCTCTCTTTCTCTCTCTCACATACACACATCAAAAATGAAATCATTTGAACTTTTTCACTTAATACTATATTGTGACAGGGGCTGTCTTAGTTTTCACTATACTTGCAGTGCCTCACGCAGACAGTGACACTCTGTAACTGCCCAGTGAAGATTTGGTGAGAGGATGACCAGTTCTAACACCTCTGCTAGCTCTGAAACTATTTGATCTTTATCATTCTTTTTTGAAAATCATTCTCTTACTCTGTGAATCTTACATGTGGCAATTTACCCTGGGTTGATTTTTAAAGGATTATTCGATTTTATTTTTTAGAACAGTTTTAGATTTACAGAAAAATTGAGCTCATAGTATAGAACCTCCTCTCCCCAGATGTTCTACTGTTTCCCTGTTATTAACACTGTATATTAGTATGGAACATTTGCTGCAGTTAATGAAAAAATGCTGATACAGTATTAGTAACTAAAGTTCATAGTTTACATTGAAGTTTATCTTTGTGTTGTACAGTTCTACTGGTTTTGACAAATGTATAATGTCATATATCCATCATTACAGTATCATAGAGAAGAGATTTATTGCCCTAAAAATCCCCTGTGCTTCACCAACTCATCTCTCTTCCCCTCCTGTCTCCCAACCTCTGGCAACCACTGACTTTTTTTTTTTTACTATCTCCATAGTTTTGCCTTTCCAGAATGCCATCTAGATGGAATAATACATTATGTAACCTTTTAAGACTGGCTTCTTTCACTTAGCAATATGCATTTAAGGTTTCTTCATACCTTTTTATAGCTTCATAGCTCATTTCTTTTTATGAAAAGAAAATCATCCCATGTATGGCTATACCACTACTTTTTAAATTATTATTATTATTTTGAGATGGAGTCTCGCTCTTGTTGCCCAGGCTGGGGTGCAATGGCGCGATCTTGTGTCACCGCAACCACCACCTCCTGGGTTCAAGCGATTCTCCTGCCTCAGCCTCCCAAGTTGCTGGGATTACAGGCATGCACCACCACACCCGGATAATTTTTGTATTTTTAGTAGAGACTGGGTTTCTCCATGTTGGCCAGGCAAGTCTTGAATTCCCAACCTCAAGTGATCCTCCTGACTCGGCCTCCCAAAGTGCTGGGATGAGTGAGCCACCGCGCCCGACCACCACTACTTTTTAATTCATTCACCTATTGAAGGACATCCAGTTTTTGGTGATTGTGATTTTACTTATTGCAAAAACTGCTATAAACATTTGTGTGTAAGTTTTTGTGTGGACATAAATTTTAAAACCAACTAGGCAAAAACCTAGGAGCATGATTGCTGGAACCTATGATAAGGTTGTGTTTAGCTTTGAAAGAAACTGCCAAACAGTCTTCCAAAGTGGTTGTACAATTTTTGCATTCCCATTAGCAAGAAACAAGAATTTCTGTTTTTCTGTATTCTTACCAGCATTTGGTACTGTCAGTATTTTTTGTATTTTAGCCTTTCTAATAGGTGTGTAGTATCTCACTGTTGTTTTAATTTGCAACTTCCCTAATGACACATGATACTGAGCATCTTTTCATGTGCTTCTGTATGGTTTTTTTTTGGTTGGGTATTGATTCAGGTCTTTGCTCGTCCGTCCCTCCCTTCCTCCCTCCCTCCTTCCCTTCCTTCTCCCTCCCTCCTTCTTCTCCCTCCGTCTACTTCCTTCCTTCCTTCCTTCCTTCCTTCCTTCCTTCTTCCTTCTTTCTTTTACTTATGGATGTCCAATTTTTCCAACATCATTTGTTGAAAAGACTATTCTTCACTGATTGAACTGCCTTTGTTCCTTTGTCAAGGATTAGTTAACTATATTTGTGTGGGTCTATTTCTGGACTCTTATTCTGTTCTGTTCTATTTGTCTATACTTTCTCCAATATCAAGACATTTTGATTACTGGAGCTTGAAGTTGGGTAGTGTCAGTCCTCTCACCTTATTCTTCTTCTGTATTCTGTGGCTAACTCATAAAATAATAAATGGGTCTTTTGCCTTTCCATATAAACTTCTGCTTTTCCATATAAACTTTAGGAGCAGTTTGTTGATAGCAACACAATATGTTGCTGGGATTTTGACTGGGAGTACGTTGAATCTATAAATTAAGTTGAAAATTATGTTTTAACAATATTGACTCCTCCTGTTTATGAGCATAGAATATCTCTAATATTTAAATACCAAATTTACAGATAAATATTTCACAGATTTGTATATGTGCAAATTTGGATATTTATAAATGATTAATTATCATTTATTTCCATCTTTTAAAATTTATTTCATCAGAGTATTATAGTTTTCCTCACATATCCTGTATATACATTGTTAGATTTATACCTAGGTATTTCCTTGTGTATGTGTGTGCTAATGGAAATGGTATTGTGCTTTAATTTCTTATTCCAATTGTTCATTGACGGTATATAGGAAAGATTTGTCTTTTATATATTAACCTTGTTTCCTGAAACTTTGTTATAATCACTTATTAGTTCCAGGATGGTTTGTTGTTGTTGTTGTTGCTCTTGTTGAGTCTTTGGGATTTTCTATGTAGACAATCATGTCATCTGCAAACAAAAGACAGCTTTATTTCTTCCTTGATAATCTGTATAATGTTTATCTCCTTATTTATTATTTCACAAATTGTGACTTCCAGTGTGATTTTGAATATGAGCAGTGAGAGGAGACATCCTTGCTTTATTTATGATCTTAGGGGGAAAGCATCTAGTTTTTCATTATTACATAAAATATTAGCTGTAGGGTTTTTTTTGTAGCTGTTCTTTATCAAGTTGAGAACATTTCCCTCTATTTCTAACTTGCTGACAGTTTTATCATGAATGGGTATTGAATTTTTTTCAGATGCTTTTTCTGCATCTGTTGATATGATCATAAGGTTTTTCTTCTTTAGGTTGTTAATGTTATAATTACATTAATTGGTTTTAAAATGTTAAGCCAAGCTTGCATACCTGGATTAAATTTCATTCAGTCATATTGTATCATTCTTTTAATATATTGTTTTATTTGATTTTCTAGTATTTTGTTGGGAGGTTTTTATCTGTGTTCATGAAAGATATTGATTGGTCTAAGTTTTTCTTTATTGCAATGTCTTTATCTGGTTTTGGTGTTAGGGTAATGCTGGCCTCATAGAATAAGTTAGGAAGGTTCCTTCTGCTTTTATTTTTTAAAGAACTTGTAGGGAATTGTTATTTCTTTAAAAATGGTAAAATTTATTGGTGACATTTGGGCATGGTGCATTCTTTTTCTGGAAGGTTATTAATTGTTGATTAGATTTCTTTAATAAATATAGGCCTGTTCAGATATTCTATTCTTTATGTGTGAGTTTTGGTATTAATAGTTTGTGTCTTTCAAAGAATTGGTCCATTTCTACCAAGTTATCAAATTTGTGAGCATACAGTTGTTCATACATATTTAAAAGTATATTTTAATGTCCATGGGATCAGTAGTATTGATCCCTCTTTCATTTCTGATGTTAGTAATCTGTGCCTTCTCTTTTTTGCTCTTGGTTTGCCAAGCTAGAAGTTTATCAGTCCTACTGACATTTTCAAAGAACCAGATTTTGGTTTTGTTGTTTTCTCTATTAATTTGTTTTCAATTTCATGATTTCTGTTCTAATTTTTATTATTTTGTCCTTTATGCTTGTTTTAGGTTTATATTGCTTTTCTTTTTTAAGTTTCCTAATGTGGGAGCTTAGATGATTGGTTTTAGAACTTTCTTCTTTTCTAATATATGGATATAATGCTATAAAATTTTCTATTTTCTTGGCATATCAATCACACATCTTAAAAGCTGTTCTCTAGTAGTTACCCTAGAGTTTGCTATGTACATTTACAATTGATCAATTCTACTTTCCAATAATAGTATACTGCTTCCTAGGTAGTGCAGTTATAACAGAGTATTCAAAATTCTTCCCTTCATTCCCTTATAATATTGCTGCCGTTTACTTTACTTATCTATACATTATAATCTCTCAGTACATTGTTACTATTAGTACTCTGAACAAATTGTCATCTATTAGATCAGTTAAGAATAAGAAAAATGAAGAATATTACTTTCTTCTTCATTTGTTCCTTCTCTGGTGCTCTTCCTTTTTAAAACGTTGATCTGAGTTTCCGACCTGCATAATTTTCCTTCACTTGGAAGGCAAGGCAAGTCTTGCGCAGGCAAGTCTACTCACAACAAATTCCCTCAGTTTTTTGTTTGTCTGAGAAAGTCTTATTTCTCCTTTACTTTTGAAGGATATTTCACTGGATACAGGATTGTAGGTTGGTGTTTTTTTTTTTTTTTTTCCCAATACTTGAAATATTTCACTCTACTGTCTTCTTTTTTGGATGGTTTCTGAAGATAATTTTTATCTTTCTTCTTCTATAGGTAAGTTTTTTTTCCTTCAAAATTTTCTCCATATCTTTGGTTTTCTGCAGTGCAATATGCCTGGGTATACATTTTTAGCTATTTAACGTGTTTAGTATTCTCTGAGCTTCCTGGATCTGTGATTTGGTGTTTGTCATTAATTTTGGTAATTTCTCAGCTATTACTGTGTCAAATATACCTTCTGTTCCCTTTTCTTTTTCTTCTTTCACCAGTTTCATTTCACATATGTTATACCTTTTGTAATTGTCCTACAGTTTTTGGGTATTCTCTTTCATATTTTTTCATCCTTCTTTCTCTTTGTATTTTTGTTTTGGGAAGTTTCTATAGACATTTCTTCAGTCTCATTGATTTTTTTTTCCCTCAACTGTGTTCAGTCTAATGATGAGCCCATCAAATGCATTCTGCATTTCTATGACAAGATTTTTGATTTCTCAGATTTCCTTTTGATTCTTTTTAGATGTCCCATCCTTTGTTTGCATTATTCATCTGTTCTGGTATGTTGGCTAAATTTCCTTTGGATTCTTTAACTTATTAATCATAGTTATTTTAAATTCCCTATCTGATAATCTCAAAATCTATGTTATAACCAAGTCTTATGCTTGTTTTGTCTCTTTAGCCTGTGTTTTTTTAAAATTTCCTTTTAGTATATCTTTTAGTTCTTTGTTGAAAGCTAGACATGATGTGCTGGGTAAAGAAACTGACATAATTGACTTTTAGAGTGAAGTTTTCTAGTAACAGGCTAGGAGCTGGGCTGTGTTTAACGCCTTTTGTAGCTGTGGGTGCCAGAGGCTTCACTTTCCTTTATCTTCTTTCCTGTTGTCTTTACATCTCCCCAAGAACTCCTTTTTAAATGGAATCTGAGCTGTGCAGCTCTCTCTGCTGCATTGCACTGTTGTTATACTAGAGCCCTGCTGACATGAGGATAGAGAGTGGGAATGGGGAAGCATTGTATAATCTTAAGATTAAATCCCCCCTTTTAAGAAAGTGGGCCTGAATTTCCGGACAGTGACCTTCAGAAGCATTCCTAGCCCTTTCCCTTTCCTTATGTGAGACAAGAAGCCCAGAGGCGGTTAGAGCTGGCTAATTTCTCTTCCCCTAGATCAGACAGGGCTCTGGTAAAGTGCTTTCTCTTAGAGCACAGGCTTTTGTTATGAAGATGCCCTGGGCATAGTTCCCCTCTGTTACTTTTCCCCTGTCATATTCCCCTGTTGTTTACCCTCCACTACTAGAGATTTTTCCTTCATTCTGCACTGTGAGGACCTGCTGGAGATCCTTGAGGTAAAAACCAGGAAAGCCTGCATACCCCTACTGCCACCCCAAGGCTGGGCCCCCAGGGTTTTTAAACCTCAAGTAGTCCACACTCTGCCTCCATCAATTCTTCAAAATTACCATCAAAATGTTCCCAGTTACTGGCTCTAGTGGCTTCTGCTTCAGGTAAACTGATCTCAGCTGTGATTTTCCGTATTCACCAGTCTCTCCAGATTTTGGGATGGGCGATTTGCCCTGCAATTTCACTTCTCTGATGGTTCCAAAAAAAGTCATTGATTTTTAATTTGTTCAGTTTTTTTCTCATTGTGAAGACAGGAGTGATGACTTCCAAGCTCTTTACATGTAAGAGCTTAGACTGGAAGTCCTCTGTTGATTTTTACTTGATCCATTTGACTGTCATTTATTGAGCACCCTCTGTTGCTAAGACATTACACTAGACCCAACGGGGGCCACAGGCATAGCAAATTCAAGCCTTTATCCTCAGGGGCCAACTGAGGTCATTTTCACAGCGTGTACTTTGCCTCTCAAACTGCGTCAAAGTTCTCCTCTCCTGGTGTGTATCCGTATTCTGGCTTCCTCAGGCAAGCACTTCTCGAACAAGTCCCTAGATCTACCTTCTCAAAAGTTCAAGAGTTCTGTAAGATAATTTTACAATTTTATGTTTGTATTTTAATTATAATACAGTAGTCCCCCATTAACTGTGCTTTTTCTTTCTGTGGCTTTAGTTACCCATGGTCTGAAAATATTAAATGGAAAATTCCAGAAATAAACAATAAGTTTGAAATTGCATGCAGTTCTGAGTAGTGTGATGAAATCTTGAGCCATCCTGCTCTGTCCTGCCCAGGATGTGAATTGTCCCTTTGTCCAGCATATTCACAATGTATTCACCACTTAACCAGTAGCCACATCTTGACTGTCATGGTATCACAATGCTTGTGTCCAAGTAACCCTTATTTCACTTAATAATGGCCCCAAAGTACAAGAGTAGTGACGCTGGCAATTCAGATATGCCAAAGAGATGTTGTAAAGTGGTAAAGTGTTTCCTTTAAGTGAAAAGGTAAATGTTCTTGAGTTAATAAGGAAAGAAAAACAATTATATGCTGAGGTTGCTAGGATCTGTAGTGAGAACCAACCTTCTATCTGTGAAATTGTGGAGACGGAAGAAGAAATTTGTGCTGGTTTTGCTGTCATACCTCAAATTTTAACATAGATATGTACATACAGAAAAAACAGTATGTATAGTATATATAGGACTCCATACTATCCAAGGTTTCAGGCATCCACTGGGGGTCTTGGAACATACTCCTTGTGGATAAGGGTAGACTACTGTATAAAATTTAAGACAATTTAAGGGTGTTCTAGACAGAGCTCAGCCAGCTATGGCCCTTGGACTAACTTTGGCTCACCACCTGTTTATTTGTAAAACAAGTTTTACTGGAACACAACCATGCCTACGTGTTTACATAATGTCTATGGTGCAGAGTTGAGTAGTTGTGACAGAAAATGTATAGCCCATGAAGCCTAAAATAATTACCATCTGGCACTTTACAGAAAAATCTCCTACCTTTGCTGTAGAAGATCCTCAGATATTATGATCTCATGATTTCAGTGTTAGTGCTTGTGTTTACGATCATGAGGTCAAATACAATTTCAAATTTAGGTTTCTTGGGTGTTTGAAAATGGAAAAGTGGAGACTAATTGAGTTATCATATGGGCAATTTGAGAACAAGCTATGGAACATGCAAAAGGATCTTCCCTGAAGCGAACAGAACCATGTTTATGTTGGGGGCCGACAGGGTTTGGATATATATGTGTCCCCACCCAAATCTCATGTTGAATTTTAATCCCCAGTGTTGGAGGTGGGGCCTGGTGGGAGGCGATTGGATCATAGGGGTGCATCCTTCATGAATGGTTTAGCACCATCTCCTTGGTGCTGTTCCAGGATAGTGAGTGAGTGTGTTATCAGCAGATCTGGTTGTTTAAAAGTGTGTAGCACCTCCCCTGCCACTTTCTTGCTCCTTCTCCAGCCACGTGAACTGCTGCTCCTACTTTGTCTTCTGCCATGATTGTAAGTTGCCTGAGACCTTCCCAGAAGCAGAAACCACTATGCTTCCTGTATAGCCTGCAGAACCTCGAGCTGATTAAACCTCATTTCTCTATGCGTTATTCAATCTTAGGGTTTTTTTTTTTTTTTGAGATGGAGTGTCGCTCTTGTTGCTCAGGCTGGAGTGCAGTGGTGCAATCTCGGCTCACCACAACCTCCGCCTCCCGGGTTCAAGCAATTCTCCTGCCTCAGCCTCCTGAGTAGCTGGGATTGCAGGTATACGCCACCAGGCCCAGCTAATTTTGTATTTTTAGTAGAGACGGGGTTTCTCCACGTTGGTCAGGCTGGTCGCAAACTCCCAACCTCAGGTGATCCACCCACTTCAGCCTCCCAAAGTGCTGGGATTATAGGCATGAGCCACCACGCCCGGCCAATCTTAGGTATTTTTTTTTTTAAAGCAATGCGAGAATGGACTAATCCAGGGGCCCATACAATGTGGATAGCCTGCCTGTGTATGTACTGACTTGCTGTCATTCAATAAACAACTGCAGTGATTATGGCAATAAAAAGTTTTTCTATTTGCAATTTATCTTCCAGAAATAATGAAGGTAGATATACATTTCATGCTGCTTCCAGTAATATCACAATGTTGTCACACAGTTAAATTCAACTGAAGATAATTATCTTTGCAGAATTAACAGGTGACATCTCATTAAAATTGGCATTGGAGAATTGCTTGCTGGCAGAGTTTTAGTTAAGCATGAGGTCTAAATATCCTGAACCAGCAAACAAAGCTGTGCCTCAGTCATGCCATTTTATACAGTATCTTTATTGTTTGCTCTGGGCAGGAATGCCAGGTTGTCCTTCTTAGGAGGCTTTCCACCGTATAGACACCTGAGTCCCTGGGTGTTCTTTACCATCCTACTTGCTCCTGTCTTGGGACCATGAGGGACACCTGGATAGTCTCTACTATTCCCTCTACCACAGCCAAGGGCCTGCCCCTGAGCCAGTTTTTGTTCTAGACTCCTTTCACACCTTTTGAGATTCTAATTGGTGTCCTTTCTCGACTGAAAACATCTGTTAAAGCTCAGTATGTTACAAAGAATCTAATAACATTCGTTTCCTTAAGGGAAAAGCTGCAGGTCATGGTCCATTTCCTCCTTAGAAGCATCTTGAGCCCCATTAACATTTCTCATCTCTTTCCTCCAGAGTTCTGTACCAAGCAGTGGGTGTTGGGACTAGCAGCTTTTGATAAGCCACCAAAAATGCCCTGTTACATTCTTCATCCAGGACAACAGACATCCTTAGGAGTCCAATGAGTATAATGGGTGGACCCTCAGTAAGACCCTGGGTATTGGCTGAAGTCAGAGGTAGTGCAGACATTTTGCTTACTCTTTTTATGTGTACAGAAACCAGGAAAGGCCAGGCATGCACTTCTGGTCCTTCTGTGGGATAAAAGGATGCCTAATGTACAATTCAGCTAGATGAAATTGGAAGCCATTTTTTTTTTTAGGAACATTAAGTGCTCTAAGGCAATGTTCACTTCCATTTTTTGTAATAGCTTTATTAAGATATAATTCACATGCCATACCATTCACCTACTTAAAGAGTACAATTCAGTGGCTTTAATATATCCGTGAAGTGGTACAACTATCACCACAATGAACTTCAGAATAGTTCATCAACTCAAAAAGAAGCTCTATACACATTAGCTATCTCCCTCCAATCTCCCCATCCCCCTCAGCCCTAAGCTAATCTACTTTCATCTGTATGCATTTGTTTATTCTGGACATTTTATATAAATAGAATCATATAATATGTGCTTTTTTTGTGACTGGCTTCTTTCACTTGTTTTCAAGGTTCGTCTATGTTGTAGTATGTATCAGTACTTCATTCTTTTTTATGATCAAATAAAATTCCATTGTGCATATATACCACATTTTGTTTATTCATCAGCTGTTGGACATTTGGGTCGTTTTTAGCTACTAGGAATAATGCCATTGTGAACATTCACATACAAGTTTTTGTGTAGACCTGTTTTTATTCCTTTTTTTTTTGTTTGAGACAGAGTCTCACTCTGCTGCCCAAGCTGGAGTGCAGTGGCGCAATCTTGGCTCACCACAACCTCCGCCTCCTGGGTTCAAGCGATTCTCTTGCCTTAGTCTCCTGAGTAGCTGGGACTATAGGCACACGCCACCATGCCTGGTTAATTTTTGTATTTTAGTAGAGATGGGTTTTTGCCATGTTGGCCAGGCTGGTCTCAAACTCCTGACCTCAAGTGATCTGCCTGCCTTGGCCTCCTGAAATGCTTGGATTACACGCACGAGCCACCATGCCTGGTCCTGTTTTCATTTCTCTCGGGTATATAACTAGGAGTGGATTTGCTAGACCAAATGGAAAGTCTATGATTAAATTTTTGTTGAGCTGCTAGACTGTTTTCCAAAGTGATGGTGCCATTTTATATTTCCACCAGCAGTGTATGAAGGTTTCAATACTTTCACATCCTCACCAACACTTGTTATTATTTGACTTTTTTAAACTACAGCCCTGTTATTGGGTGTGAAGTGGCTATATCATTATGGTTTTGGCATGTGTTTACCTAATGACTAATGATGCTGGACATCTTTTCATGTGCTTATTGGCCATTTGTGTATCTTCTATGGAGAAATATTTATTCAATTTTTTTGTTTATTTTCAAATTGGGTTATTTGGCTTATTATTGACTTGTAAGAGTTCTTTATATATTCTAGGTACAAGTCTTTTATCAGATATATGATTTGTCAGTATTTTCTCCTATTCCTTGGGTTGTCTATTCACTTTGTGGATGGTGTCCTTTGAAGCACAAAAGTGTTCAATTTTGTTGAGGTCTAACATTTATTTATTTTTTCTTTGATTGCTTTTACTTTTGATGTCATGTCTAAGAATCCATTGCTAAATCCAAGGTCATGAAGATTTACCCCTATGTTTTTTTGCCAATAGTTTTATAATTTAGGCTCTTATATTTAGATCTTTGATCCATTTTGAATTCATTTTTGTATATGGTATGAGGTAACTTCTGTCACAGCGTCTGGCAGTATTTGCAATCCTAGCTTCTCTGACACTTTGGATTTAGGAGAGAGGGTATGAGGAGCAGAGCCTCTAGCCAACTCACAAGTGACATATAGCATGAGCAAGAAATAAACTCTTATTGTTTCAGCTGCTATGATTTGAGGGTTGTCTGTTACTATAATTAAGTCTATGCTGATTGATGCAAGCCTCTTATCAGATTCTGTTATATTTGGTTTTATTCTCTCCCACCTTGCTTGATCATTGTCCATCTTGTATGCTGTTTCCAAATTTATCTTTCTGAAATATAGTCCCAGTCAGGACACTCTATCACTTACTTAAGCTATTTGGTGGCTTGCAAACTTCTTAGTGTGACATTCAAGGCCCTTAGGATACTGCTCCAATTGCATTGCCAGAATTATTTCCTTCCTTCATATAATTTTGTTTCTAGTCAAAAAGAAATCACTTGCAATTTTCACTCATATGTTCTGCTTTCCCTTCTCCACTTTTGTTAATGCTTTTCCCTCCACCTGGAATGCTTTTCGTTTCTTGCTGGCCTGCGGAGATTCTACTCTTCACCTCCTCGATGCAGACTGATTTGCTGTAGCTGGGTCCCTTCCTTTGTTGAGTGCTCAATGTGCATGAGATGCACAGATACGATAGTTACTCACAAATACAGCCTTTCCCCCAACACTTGTCTAGAGGACCCAGACCATAACCTCATCTCATTTTTTCACTTCTTTACTTTGCAAAGAAGAGGTGCTCAATACAGATTTGTTGAACAAACTAAGGAACAAATGAATTCCTGATTTTGCTTCCTGTGTCCTCAGAATAACAGCAGCGGCAGCAGGATCCTTTTCAGTTCATTAACAATCATGTTGCACAAAACAGATGCTGGCGAATAGCAGATGTGCTGCCAAATACATGTGCGCTTCTGGAGTTCTTCATTTTGACAGAAAAATGAGTCCTCGTGTACAGCCACAGCCTTTCCCTGGAAGCAGCCACCTTTATGACAGTCCCCCCATGAGGAGGAGAGGTGCCTCCAAGCCCCAGGGGTTTACAATCCCATGTGATTCCTTGTGAATAGTCCTGCCTGCTGGCAGGGCTGGGGCAGCACAGAGAAGGTCTGGGGACACTGACTCAGAGCAGATGTGTAACAGCTCAAACTGCAAAGCCTCTCAGGAAATCGTCAGCCAGAGGCACAACCACAGCCATTGTCTGTGTCCCCTTCCAAACCTCCACCTTTCCTCTGTCATCCTCATCTTTGATTCCGCAGGGGACCCGTCTCTGACTACCAGACCTCAGCACTCCCTGGGAAAGGCCCCCGGGGAGGATCTGCCCTGACTCCTCCTGAACATCCCAAACCAGCTAGACAAATGGAGCACATTTTAGTAAAGTATTGGGTGTTTTTATAATAAAGGATAAGGGGAAAAAATGTATTCTTTCAGGCAGCCGATAACAGCAAGCAAGACGCAGCTGAGGTGCCTTCACCCTGTGAGGGCACAGGGAGAAGGCAGCAGTCTGCGACCTGGAGGAGCACCCTCACCAGGACACGACCTTGCTGGCACCCTGATCTGAGACGTCCAGCCTCCACACTACGAGAAATAAATTTTTGAAGCTTATAAGTCAAATAAAAAAAAAGAGAGAAAGAAAGAAAAGAGAAAGCAAGAAAGGAAGAAGGAAAGAAAGAAAAAAAGGAAGGAAAGAAAGAAAAGAAAGAAAGAAAGAAAGAAAGAAAGAAAAAGTAGTTGAGTGAGCCTGTGAATCCCTGTAGCTTAATCAGGACTGAATCGTAAGGAAGACAGGGCAAAACTCTGCGGATATGGTGCAAAAACATTGACTCTGGGTGCCAGCCTCAGCCCTGTGCCTGTGAGACCTTAGGCAAACTGTGGTTAGTTAATTCAGTTAATTAACCCCCTGAGCCACTGATTCCTTATTCTAAAAACAGGGAAATGCCTACCTCACCCAATCTTCTATTAGGCAAATTAATGAACTAACAAAGGGAAATTACTGGCACACGGTGAACACTTAGAAAATATTAGATTCTTTTCCTTTGAAGGAGGCATTGAGGATGGCAAAGAGGCTGTTACTCAGATTCAGGGACAGGCAACGAGGACAAATATTGACGGAGTTGCCACCAACTTCAGGAGCCCAGTGTCTGCTGGCTGGTGCAGACAAGCACACAGGCAATTGGAGACAGGGTGATATGGACCATCTGGAGCTTGTGAGCTCATATGTGGGGCACCTACGCTTGAGGGTAGAGGGAAGGGAGTGTTCCTGGAGGGGTCCCTATAAGCCAGATTGGAGGATTAGTAGGAATTACCTGGGAAAAGTGTATGAAACAGCACTCTGGACAAAGGGAACAGTTAATATGAAGACTTGGAAGCCAGAAATCCTTGTGAATAGTGAGCTGCTGGTAATAAAAATGATAATAACACCAGCTGTTGACCTACTAGGTAGTAAGCACTCTGCTAAATGTTTTATACACATTGTTGCCTTAATTTTCACAACAACTCTTTGAGCAATGTATTATTAATCACACTGTTTCACAGACGAGGAAACTAAGATCCAGAAGCATAAAGGAATCTTTGTAAGATCATGGAGCTTGCAGAAGATGGGGAAGGGCTTGATCAAGACTCCTTGATCAAAGAGTCAGTGCCAGCCCTTGCTCCTAACCACTGTACAGAGCTGTCATTAGTAACTGGCTGTGACTGAGAAAGTACTTTCTGTAGATGTTAGGGTGGCCACTCCTCTCGGCAAGCCTGTTAAATCAATGGTTAGGTAAACAGAACGGATCCATGAAGCCAGTCGAATTCTGCCCTTACAGCCTACCTGGCCACCATGTAGATGCCCGCTGGGCCAGCGCAAAACCACTCCTATGATTGACCAAAGAACAACTCACAGGGATGCAGTCCATTAAAGGTGTGTTGTGGGGGGCCTGCCTCCCATGGATGCTAGGCACACAGACTCCCATGTGAATCCTGCCCTCCAGGGTTGTGTGGAGTGGCAGTCTTGTGCCATTTGGATGATATGGTATGTTGGCATTTATTGAGAAAGTGAGTTACTGGCTAGGTCTTGGAGCTCATTTGTTTTTCAGAATATTGAAGAAAATGTCTTTCTTGCATTAGAGTTTGGCCCAATTTGAAACCTAGTAACGGAGTTAGGTGATTTGGGAAGGAGGGGTGGATATTGGAGGAGACAGAAGCTGTCATTCTGAGCCTGCTCTGCCGAGGTCCACCACTCCGCATCAGTCTGAGTCAATAGGAAGATTCATTCATTTTTTTTTTTAAATTTCCTGTTGCCACCAGCATATGTCATTCGTCCTGATGCTATGGTGAGGTTTTGATTGTGGAAAGGCATTAATGTTGGTTTTTCTTTTATGAGAAATAATCATCAAGAGAGTGATACAGCATGCCTTTGACATCTCTAGATTTAGCACTGTGGTTCTCACTGATCAGGAGCCTCCCTGGAAGCTCATGCTTGGTGGTAATTTGGCATTTTACTGAGGCATGGATTGTAGAAGCCCAGGACCTGGCACCTGCCCCCTGCAACAGCACCAGGCTCTTGATTTTCTCTGTATCTAGTGGTTTTGGAGGAATAAGGATGGTGTTGTGGAAAATGAACATAAATGGAGGAGGAAGCACCAGTAAAAGCTGAAATGTGATGAGGTGGTATGAGGATGTGTACAGGGAATGCATGATTTAAGCAAAAATATTTTCCAATCTTCAAGTGAGAAGTACATTTGACACATAGAAAACGATTGGTGCTTGCAGAGTTCTATATATCTTGATACTTTTCTCTGTTAAATTTCCTGCCATTATCTTAAAAAGTAAAGACCCATTATGAGCACATGAAAAGATGCTGAACATCACTAGCCATCAGGAAAATGCAAATCAAAATCACAAGGAGATACACTTTGCACTCAGTAGGATGGTGAGTACAAAAAGGCAGGTCAAAAAGATGGGTAATAGCAAATATTGATGAAGATGTGGAGAAATTAGAACCTTCATACATTGCTGGTGAGAATGTGAAATGGTGCAACTGTTTTGGAAAACAGCCTAGTAAATCCTCCAAAGGTTAAACCCAGAGCTACTGTATGACTCAGCAGTTCTACTCCCAGGTATGTCCAAGATAAATAAGGACGCATGTCCACAAAAACAAAAACAAACACAAAAAACCACCCTTGTACGTGAAGGTTCATAGCAGCATTATTCATCATAGCCAAAATATGGAAACAACCCAAATGTTCATGACTGGTAGATGGATAAACAAAGTGGGGTGTATCCCTGCAATGGAATATTATTTTGCAATAAAGAAATAAAATAGTGATAAATCTTGAAAATATGCTAAGTTTAAAAAATTTGTTACAAAGGATTATGTATTATATGATTCCATTTATACAAAATATCTAGAATAAGCAAATCTATGCAGATAAAAGGTAGATTGGTGGTTGCCTGGGGCTGTGTGTGGGCTGGGGAGAAATGGGGAGTGACTGCCAATGAGTATGGGGTTTCCTTCTGGCATGATGAAAGCATTTTAATATTGAATGCAATGTTTGTACAACTCTGTTAATATACTAAAACCATTGAATTGTACACTTTCAATGAGTGAATTGTATGGTATGTGAATTACATCAATGAAGTTGTTTAAAATATCAACTATTATGAGCTATAACCCCCACACATGGGCTTATCAGCACACTTTCCTCTCTATTCCATATTGATCCTCATTATAGCTCCTTGGGGCTGGTGGAAAGGGGGAGTCATGTTTACTAGATAAGGAAACCAGGCACCATGAGACTGTGGCACTTCCCCAAGCTCCATAGTTTTGCAGAAGGTTCATCTGGCACCCTGGTCTTCTGGCAACTAGTTCCAGACATATTTGACAGACCTGATTTTCAAGCTATGCTCTATAGAACCTCTTCAAGGAAGGCTCTTGGGTGGGGGCTGTGGGATGGGGTGGGCATGGATAGGTACAGTTGCTGATCAGTCCAAGCTCTGGCCTCTTACTTAACTTGAATCAAAGCACTTCTGGTTTTAAATCAACGCATTGAGCTCGTGCATATGCTTTCTTTGGAAAAAGGGTTACACGGCCAAAATTCACTGCCCTTAGATCTATGATTCTCAGATTGAAAAGACTATGAAGTAACACTTCCCTCAGCCTCAGCATCCAAAGTGCTGATGTGTCTTCAGAAACAATGTCCACATTTCAAACAAAAAGATGATATCTTGGGCTGCCAAGGTCTTACTGCTTTCATGTTGATTCTTTGCCGAGGAATGCATTCACAAGGTGTCTATTTACAGCACTAATTGACAATAAATGAGAAATATTGCTCTTGGCCAAAATATATTCTGTTGCTAGAAAACAACACAGTGTGTTTATGAAATTATCAGAAAACAGTGTCACCAAACACTAATATTGTATAAGAAGTCCTTGTCCCCAGAAATGTTTCTATTCTCACCCCAGATTGTTTTTAGAAGCAGAAGTTGTTTCTCAACAAAATCTAGTTCTGTTCTCAATTTGTCTTAATAAGGAATGACATAAGTTTACCAGACTAAGGCGTCCATTTTTCATTCCCTGGGTTTAATCTGTGCAGACAGAAAGCTGTAAATATCATAAGCAGTTGTAGCTGGCTGGCTGGCCTTGAAGGGGTCCATTTGTTAAGGACCATGGTTCGTTGATTTCATGTGTGTCTTCCAAGGGCCAAGAGGCTGTTTTCTCATCATCACTATGCGGTCTGGGGAACAAAAGCCGGGGGCCCAGAAGCCTGTGTTGAAGGATGACGTGACCTTTGACCACCACTAGAAAGGCCTGGAGGGAAAGAGGCAAAGTCAGGCTCCAGTAAGGTTTAATGACAGATCTTGTTAGGGTTAAAAAAACAGCTCAGGCATCCAGCTGGGGCTTCATCTGGGGAGGTACTCAAAGGGCCTTCAGTGACAGCCACCCAGGCACCATGCACAACTGCACCAGGTCTGCTAAGCTGTCATTCTGAGCCTGCTCTGCCTAGGTCCACCACTCCGCATCAGTCTGAGTCAATAGGAAGATTCATTCATTTTTTTAAAAATTTCCTGTTGCCACCAGCATATGTCATTCGTCCTGATGCTATGGTGAGGTTTTGATTGTGGAAAGGCACTAATGTTGGTTTTTCTTTTATGAGAAATAATCATCAAGAGAGTGATACAGCATGCCTTTGGCATCTCTAGATTTAGCACTGTGGTTCTCACTGATCAGGAGCCTTCCTGGAAGCTCATGCTTGGTGGTAATTTGGCATTTTACTGAGGCATGGATTGTAGAAACCCAGGACCTGGCACCTGCCCCCTGCAACAGCACCAGGCTCTTGATTTTCTCTGTATCTAGTGGTTCTGGAGGAATAAGGATGGTGTTGTGGAAAATGAACATAAATGGAGGAGGAAGCACCAGTAAAAGCTGAAATGTGATGAGGTGGTATGAGGATGTGTACAGGGAATGCATGATGCTACAGGAAGTGTGATGTGAGAGAAAGCCTGTGCAAACATGTCCTCTTTCCAGTATTTGAGGATTCTTGAAGGTTTGGACATATTCTCAAATGTCAAGGGTCTGCTATAAAAAGGAATGTGATACATAAAAAACTTTTTATTTGGAAACTATTATAGATTCATATACACTTGTAAGAAATAATACAGAGAAATCTTGTGTGTCCTGTACCCAGTTTCTCCCAATGGTAACAATTTAAAAATGATAATATAATCCTACATCCAGAGTATTGACATTGATAGAGTTAAGATATGTAACATTTTCATCACGAGAAGGATTCCTCCTTTTTTTTTTTTTTTTTTTTTTGTTTGAGACAGAGTCTTGCTCTGTCACCCAGGCTGAGTGCAAGGGTGTGATCTTGGCTCACTGCAACCTCTGCCTCCCAGTCTCAAGCAATTCTCCTGCCTCAGCCTCCCGAGTAGCTGGGATTACTACGCCTGGCTAATTTTTGTATTTTTAGTAGAGATGGGGTTTCACCATGTTAGGCTGGTCTTGAACTCCTGACCTCAGGTGATCCACCTGCCTCGGCCTCCCAAAGTGCTGGGATTACAGGCATGAGCCACTGTGCCCAGCCAGATTCCTCCTTTTATAGGCATACATACTTTCCTCCAATCTTTACTCCCTCCATAATCACTGGCCAACATTAATTTTTTCTCCATTTCAATAATTTTATCATTTCAAGAACGTTATATAAATGGACTCATACTGTATGCAACCTTTATGACTTCCCTTTTTTCATTCAGCATAATTTTCTGGAGATTCATCTAGGTTGTTTTATGTATCAGAAGATTATTCTCTTTTTCATTTCTCAGTAGTATTCCATAATACGGATGTACTACAATTTATTTAACCGTTTTTCCATTGAAGGACATCTGGGCTGTTTCCAGTTTTTAGCAATTATGAGTGAAACTGCTATAAACATTTGTGTACAAGTTTTTGTGTGAATAAGAGCCTTCATTTCTCTGGGATAAATGATATGCCCCGGAGTGCAGAAGAGTAATTGCTGGGTTGTATGATAGTGGCATATTTAGTTATTTAGAAACTATTAAACTGTTTCCGGAAAAGCTGTACCATTTTCTATTTCCATCAACAATGTATGATCCAGTTTCTACACATGCTGGCCAGTATTTGGCAGCATTGCTATTTTTTATTTTAGTAATGCTGATAGGTGTGTGTGTGACGTCTCACATGTGATTTACTTTCAACTTGCCTATATATTATTTTGAGTGAGTTTCTTGTAGACAGAATATAGTTGGGTCATGCTTTTTAATCTACTTTACCAATCTCTGCCTTTTAATTGGTATATACAGACCATTGACAGTTCATGTAATTATTGATAGATTCAGAGTTACGTCTGCTTGTTCTGTCTGTTTTTCATTTCTCTGCTTTCATTTTCCTGCTTTCATATGAATTAAACATTTAAAAGAATTTTATATTGATTTGTCTACAATTTTTTAAGTGTATTTCTTTGTTTAACCTTTTAAATGGCTGCCATAAGTATTACATTAGATATATAAACTCATCACAGTTTACTGTTCTTGTCATTTTACCAGTTTGAGTGAAATAGAGAAACCTTACCTCCGTTTATACCCCTTTCCCTTTATCTGTTTATAATTGTCTTAAATATGTTCTCTACACACACTTAGAACATTGTCAGCCAGGGTTATAAATATCAAATATCAAACATAATTTAGAAAATTCATAAGGAGAAGGAAAGCCTATTGTATTTACCCACATTATTGTTTATTGAATTCTTTCTTCCTTCCTGATGTTCCAGGTTCCTTATTTTTTATTTTTCTTTTGTTCAGAAAACTTCATTTAGCCCTTCATTTCAGAATGCCTTAGTTTCCCCTCCATTCCTGAAATATATTTTCACTAGGTATAGGATTCTCAGTTGACAGTTCTTTTCTTTCAGCCCCTGGAAAATATTATGTCTCTTCCTTCTGGCCTCTATGTTTTCTGATGAGAAATCTGCTGGCATTCTAATTGTTTTCCCCCTAGGTAAGGTGTCATTTTTCTCTAACTGCTTCCAATTTTTTTTTTAATTTTTAGCTTTCAGAAGTGGGTTTATATCTTTTTGCCAAATCTAGGAAATTTGCAGCCCTGGTTTCTTCAAGTGGTCTCTTTCAACCTCTTTCTCGTCTTCTTCTGGAACTCTGATGACATACATGCTAAATCTTTTGTTACTGTCCCTCTAGTCTTTGAGGCCTTACGCGTATTTTCTCCTACTCTATTTGCTGAGTAATTTCTATTGTTCTATGTTCCAATTCACTGATTTTTTTTCTCTGTCTGCTCCATTCCGCTGTTGAGCCCATCCCCTGAGCTTTTTATTTCAGTTATTTCATTTCTTAGTTCTAAAATTTTCATTTGCTTCTTCTCTATTTCTTTTACTTCTTTCCTGACACTATTTTTTTTTTTGCTGGGAATTTATATTTTTGTATTCGTTTCAAGTATGTTTATAATGCTTGTTAAAGCATTTTTAATGTGACTACTTTTAAATCTTTGTCAAAAACATTTTAACAGCTTTCTCATCTTGGTGTTGGCATTTATTTTTTATCTTTAAAAATTCAATTAGAGATATTTCCAGTTCTTGGTAGAATGAGTAAATTTTAAAGTTAAAATCTGGACGTTTTATATTATCAGACTCTGTATTTTATTCCAATATTTTGCTTTAGCTGGCAAAATATTGGCTGGCCTTCCCTGATGTCACTGTGTCAGGGAAAGGTTGCAGAGTGCTATTTTGTTAATTTCAAGTAGAGATAGAAGTCTAGGTTCCCCACTCAGTCTTTATGAATTCTTGGTAGGGTGGCTCCTCATTACTGCTGGGCAGAGGGAGTTCCAGCTCTCCACGTTGTCTCCACTGACACTGTGGTAAGGGTAGCCTCATTACTGCTGGGTGATGATTAAAATCCCAACTCTCTACCTGACTGATAACCACCTTATGGGGAGAAATGCCTTGTTACTGCCAGGTGGGACTGGAAGAAGTTCATGTTCTCTACAAGCTGTCCACTGGTGCCAGGAGGGAGGAAGGTGGGTTGTTATTGGCCAGCTGGGATGAAAGTCCTAGTTCCCTTCTTGGCCTTCTCTAATACCACCCTGGCAGGGGTTTGGAGTGCCTCGATACAGCCTTGCAAGGGTGGAAATCTAGGCTCTCACTTGCCCTTGACTGTGTGGGTGAGGATGGGCCCATAGGTTTTTGTTGTTGTTGTTGTTTGTTTATTTTTGTGATGTTTAGCTAGGGTAGAGTGGCTACTGTCTAAATTACCTAAAAGTTTTTTTTTTTGTCTTTCTATGCTGCTCTTTTCTTAGTCCTTCGGCTTGAGGAGAGTAAGCTTTTGTTGGGGGTGTTTTTTTGTCTGTGTTTGTTGGCATTTCTAGGTTACCTACTTCTTTAGTTCCAAGTCTGGAGTCTATGAGGCAAAAAGAAAACCCATGGAACTCACCATATTTTTCTATGGGTATCACTGTCTCTAGCTGTTCCACTGTCTTCTCTTCACCTTTCAAAGTGTTCTTATGTTTGCTTTATATACACAATCCAGCATTTTCACTTGTACTTAGAGAGAGGAATGAGAAAAGCACATCTGTTTCCTCTTCCTGGAAGCAGGAGTCTTTTTTTTTCTTCAATTGTTCATTTAAAAAAAATTTATTATATTTTAAGTTCTGGGATACATGTGCAGAACGTGCGGGTTTGTTACATAGGGATACGTGTGCCACGGTGGTTTGCTGCACCCATCAACCCGTCATCTACATTAGATATTTCTCCTAATGCTATCCCTCCCCAGCCCCCCACCCCATGACAGGCCCCGGTGTGTGATGTTTCCCTCCCTGTGTCCATGTGTTCTCATTGTTGAACTCTCACTTATGAGTGAGAACACGTGGTGTTTGGTTTTCTGTTCCTGTGTTAGTTTGGAAGCAGGAGTCTTGACACATTTTTGAGAAAAGAAAAAACTATCCACTCATGATCTATTCCTGAGTTTTTTTGTTTTTATATGTTCGTTTTGATTTCTTGTCAACATGTATACGATATTGTACAAAATAGTAATCAATCTATGTACCTTTTTATTTCCTGTTTTTTCATTTATATTTTAAGATATAATAAACATTTCCCTATATGTTTATATAGACTTCATAATTACTATTTTAATAGCCACTAATACTTATGCTGTTTCCAGCCTTATTTTTAAAAACTTTTTTTCTATTGGTTATTACTCCTGCTTCTTTTTTCTATTAGAATTAACATGGCAAAATTACATATAGCTTTTTATTTGGCCTCTTTTGAACTTCTTCCTTAGGATAAATTTCTAGGATAAATGTATCCTATCTTAGGATACATTATTTTTAAGTCAAAGAATATTTTGAAATGAATTTTGTGATATATTGTTTGGCACTCTCTACAAGGAATACAGAAATTTATGCTCAGTGTTCAGTGTAGTAATTTCTTCACAATGTCATCTCTTTTGGATTTTACATTAGTTCTCTGTGGTTGTGGTCCATTCTCATCCTTAATTGAAACCCTGAAGGACTCAACTTGCAATACTTAGTTACATCACGTGCATTTCAGCCAGTGGCCTTCCAATCAGTGGCACCATTGGAAAACAAACTTTAGATAGAATTGTTACTTGGCCTTCTATGGACAATTACTTAGGACTCTTCCTCCTCTCTCTTTTCTGGCATGAATTTTATTGGAGAAACTTCTTAACCGGAGAAACAGAAACTCATCCCAGGCATTACTTCTATAAGGTGAGTATATCTGCATTCAAACTTCCCAGAAAACTGAAAAAAACCAATGTTTCTTTCTGGATCAGATGACTTGAGGTTCCTTCCTAATGGGGACCTGAGCCAATCTGTAGCCTCCACAAGTGAGTACTTTGGAACTAGAAAGGTTGGACATACTCTAGTGTCATATTAGAAAGCTGGAGAATCAATTTGTGGCCTTTTGGACACTGGCTGCTCATTAAAATCCTCTTTTTGCATCTACTTTCTCACCATACTTTGTAGCCTGATTCTAACTACTAAATCCGGCAACCTTTTATTACACTTCTCATCTTTTTGAGCATTCTAGCCGCTGTTCAAATGAATTAACTTTATGAAGTAGTATCAACTAGTAGCCCCATTTTATAGATGAAAATTGGAAGATTTGAATCCAGAAACTCTGGCTCCAAAGCCCACACTCTTAACCACTGTGCTGCTTTTGTGTTGATGTTTAGCTGCCCCTCGCTCTTCTTTGAAGCGTTCTTTAGCCTGGCTTCTATGTGCATGCATTTCTTGGTCCTTTTCCACCTCTTTTTCTTCTTCCAACACCTACAGGTAAACATTCACCAAGTTTCCTTCTTTAGCTTTCTCTTCCCTTTGCCTTTATCATTATCTATGACCGTTGTAAGGAATGACATATTTATCTCCAGTAATATCCTGTCAACTGCAAGCATATGTCACTTTTCTTCCTGTTGGCTGAACATCTGTATTTCCACAAAAACCATCATTTTCAATTTCAACTGCATCATCTAACCTCAAAACATGCTTTTACAGGGTACATTTTTTATTGACACATAACATAAATGCACACAAATGTACCAATTAATAAGTGTACATTTGAGGAATTTTCATAAAGGGAACACACTCTTGTAGCCAGCACCAAGATAAAAAAACAGAACATCACTAGCACTTCAGACACACCTCTTGTGCTTTTTCCAGTCACTATCCACTTCACCCCAATAGTAAGCACTATCATAATTTTTAACATTATGAATTAGTTTTTCCTGTATTTGAACTTTATATAAATGTAGTTGAACTTTTGTGCTCTTTGGTGACTATCTTTTTTCATTCAACATTATGTTTGTAATGTTCCATGTTTTTGCATGTAGAGGTAGTTTGTTTACTGTATAACAGTAGTCCTCAACCTTTTTGACACCAGGGGCCACTTTCGTGGAAGACAATTTTTCCATGGACAGTGGGTTGGGGGCGGTGATGGTTTAGGAACGAAATTATTCCACCTCAGATCATCAGGCATTAGATTCTCATAAGGAGCCTGCAACCTAGATCCATTGCATGTGCAGTTCACAATAGGGTTCGTGCTCCTGTGAGAATCTAATGCCATCACTTATCTGACAGGAGGCGAAGTTCAGGTGGTAATGTTTGCTCACCCACTGCTCACCTCCTGCTGTGCAGCCTGGTTCCTAATAGGCTACAAACTGGTACTGGTCTGTGGCCTGGGGTTTGGGGACCCCTGCTGTGTAATATTCCATTATGGGAACATACCACTATTTATAAAGTCCATTTTATTGTTGATGGATATTTTGGTTGGTTTGCCATGTTGGGATGATATGAATAATCCTGCTTTGAACATTCCTGTGTAAATGTTTTTAGTGGTTATATGCATTCCCTGGGTTCATGCCCAGGAATGAATTGTTAACTCTGTATTGCCTGTTTTTGTCTGTTTTCTTTCATTACTCATAATGATTTTGTGATTTGGCCATTTTGCTTATGTCAATAGTTCATCACTATAATTAATGAATAGTATTCCATTGTATGGATATGATACCATTATTTATCTATTTACCTGTTGATAAATAGTTTCCAGTTTGGGCTATCATAAATAAAGCTGCTAAGAACACTCATGTACAACCTTTGTGTGCAAATACATTTTAGTTTCTTTTGGTTAAATACTTAGAAGTGAAATGACTGAGTTGCAAGTAGGTGTATATTTAACATTTTAAGAAGCTGCCAAATTGTTTTGGTGGTGGTTGTATGTGTTAGTCCATTCACATGCTGCTATGAAGAAATACCTGAGACTGGGCAATTTATAAAGGAAAGAGGCTTAATTGACTCATAGTTTGTCATGGCTTGGGAGGTCTCAGGAAACTTACAGTCATGGCAGAAGGGGTCTCTTCACAGGGCAGCAGGAGAGAGAATGAGTACCAGCAAGGGAAATGCCAGGTGCTTATAAAACCATCAGATCTTGTGAGAACTCACTCACTGTCATGAGAACAGCATGGGGAAAATTGCCCCATGATTCAATTACCTCCCACAGGGTCCCTCCCAGGACATGTAGGAATTACGGGAACTACAATTCAAGATGAGATTTGGGTGGGGACACAGTCAAACCATATAATTGTACTATTTTATATTCCCCTCATTAGTATATGAGTTCCACTTCCCCATACTCACAAACACTTGGTAAAAAGATTAGTATGTTCAATCTTTTTAATCTTAGGCAATCTAATGGGCGTGTAGTGGTATCTCATTAACGTTTTAATCTGCAATGTATACATATGTCATAACAAATGATGTTGAACATCTTTTCATGTGTCGATTGGCCATTCATATCTTGACTTTGGTCAAAAGTCTGTTTACATTTTGTCGAGTTTTAAGCATTCTTTATGTATTTTGGATGTGAGTTCTTTACCAGATAAATATGTTGTAAATATTTTTATGAGTCTTTTGTTTTCTTATTGGTGCTTTCCAAAGAGTTAAAATTTTAAATTTTGATAAAGTTCAATTACCAACATTTTTTCTCTTATGGATAGTGATTTCGGTGTCATATCTAAGAAATCTTTGCTTGCCCTAAGATCTCAAATATTTTTCCTGTGTTTTCTTCTAGAAGTTTCATAGCTTCACATTTCACATTAAGATGTGGAATACATATTTAGTTGTATGGTAGGCAGTAGGAATGATTTTTTTAAAAATATGGATACTTAGTTTATTGAATGACATTTGTTAAAAAGACTTTATTTTCCCCCATTGAGTTGCCTTGGCATATTTGTCAAAAATCAAGTGGTCTATTTCTGGACTCTATTCTGTTCCATTGATCTATATGCCTACCTTTATCATAATATTAAACAGAATGAATTACTATAGCTTTATAGTAAGTACTGAAGTCAAATAGAGTAAGTCCTTCAACTATGTTCTTTGTTCGAATTACTTTGGCTATTCTAGGTTCCTTGAATTTTCACACAAATATTAGAATCAGCTTGTCAATTTTTATAAGAATGCTTATAGAAATTTTGATTGGGATTGTGTTGAATCTTGGGAGGAATTTGGGGAGCATTGCCATTTTAACAATATAGAGTTTTGTAATCCATAAATATGCTGTCTCTCTGCATTTATTTAGGTCATAGAAGTTGGGATGGGAGACAAGATGTTTTGATTTTAGTGCTAAACCACCATAAGTCTCAATTGTTCAACTGTTGGTTTCAAAAGTTGGAAATAATTCTCCTCAGCTACATCCACTGATACTTCTTTCTCCTTTCGTCTCTTTCTTAATTTTTTTTCTTCTTCTACATTTTTTTCACTGAAAGCAAATTTACTACAGGCTTGGTGTTTAATTCATATCCTATCTCTGTCCTTCTATTGTTGAAAATTTTTGTATTGTTTTAGTTTCTACATATCAAGTCCATTTCCCCAAAGAGGTGGATCTCTCCATAAAATGGATTCTCAATCAGCTGATTAAGATTTTCTTCACCTTGTTGCTCTTGAATTCCCTATGCCTGGCACATTGGTGAATGGTTGTAGACTACTCCATGGATATGCACTGAAAAGGAAGACTGCAGTTTTCTAGATGCTTTAGGCCAAAAATCCTGCTCTTGAGATCAAAAGGGAGTAAATTGTTTCAAAAAATCTTGTTTATCTACTGAAATCAATTTCTCTTGAGTAATCTCTTAATTCATGTCTTCACTTTGGTCTTACAGGTGCCACATGTAAACACGTATCAGTTAGTACAAGAAAATATTTTCAGTCAAATGGAATATACGTTCTTTACAAAGTGTACCATAGAGTTCCTTGATTTTGTCTCACTTGTAGACTGTTTGCCGACCACATCGACGATCATAGTTTTTATATTTTTTGGTCAGGTGAAGATACTTTAAGAAATACTTTTAATAAATGTGATAGCCAGCCTGCAAGATGGCTCCCAGAGATTCTTGCCTCCTGGTATTCATGCCTGTGTGTATTCCCCTCCCACACTGAATAGAGCTGACCTGTGTGACTACTAGGATATTGTGGAGATGGTGGGGCATGACCTTGGACACTAAGTTAAAAAAGAATTTGTGGCTTTTTTTTTCTCTTGGATTATTGCTGTAGGGGAAGCTAGCTCCCATGTCGTGAGGACATGCAGGCAGCTCTATAGAGAAGCTGATGTGGCAACAGAGGCCTCGTGAATAAAACTAACAGTAATTTGCCAGACATGTGAGCGAACCAAATTGAGAGGAATCATCCAGCTCCAGACAAACCTTCACATGATATCACAGCTCTAGTCAACATCTGCACTGCAACCTTATTAGGCTGCCTACAGAAACTATATGAGACAATAAATGTTTACTGTCATTGATGCCACCATATTTTGTGGCAATTTGTTATAAAGCAATTAATTAACTAGTACAGCTAGTTAGAAAAGCTTGAAAAATCTTTCTTAAATCTCATTATAAAAATCTTTATGTAATTTTGTTTTCTGTGATGTCACTAATTTTTGAGTTAGTTATTCAGCAATCAATAACTAAAACAACTAGTTAAACTTGAAAGAAATGTTCCTAAATCTCATGACAAAACTCCAGTATAACCTTGTTTAATATAGTTATAAGCTCTTTAAATAGAAAGATCTGAACTGTTTTTGCAAGACACGAGTGATTTTTGTTTTAGCGACATGGCAAATGGATAGCTGTTCCTTCCAGTTTTCCTGGGAGAGGAATTAAGATAAGCAGTATGAGGTGCGCTCTCATCCTCACCTCTAGTATGAGGTAGAGGAGAACATAATGGTGATCTCTTTTCAGAGTCCCAGGCACTAAATGAAGGTCAAGAGAACTCCAGGGTTTCTTCTGTGAGTATCTCTGACTCTGAAAACTTGGGACATTTCTCCATTGTTTCATGGATGTATTTTGATGTGGCAAAAATCCTTCCTTTGTGCTACATATTGGCATTAAATGATTGAGGTGTAGACTCTTGTGAAACTTTCATTTAATTACGCATGAAGCTCTATAGAATTTCACCCACAGAACAGGGGTTGTTTTGTCAAGTGTTCAAGACCTCAATTTGCCGTTGGCTCACCCCCAGCGCAGTCATGCGATTAGTCACGCAAGTAGTCACGAACACCCTTTACCATAAAGGAATCATCACTGACGGCCCCACCAGTGCTCCTTCCCCCAAATATGGCTCTGAAAACTAAATTCAAACATGTGTGTTAGTTCAGACTTATTTTTCATGTTTGTTTTGCCCAAAGCATGGACCATGTCAGAAAAGATGGAGACACCTTCACGGCCTGTTAGTCACATCTCACCAAAGCTTCTCAATGGGCTGTCAGACAAGAAAGGAGCCTCCTGTAGCCATCTTAATCAGCATCCCCCATCTGTGAGGTCATTGGGATATTTCAATCTTCAGCTCTCATTAGTTGAGTGCGTTTCACAGGCAAGTCCTTATCTTTTGTAACTTTTGCTGCCACATCCTGAGAAAGCCTCTCTGCAGAATGACACTTTCCCTATGGGTCAGCCCGCCATAATGAGCCACCGACTGATGTGCCCTTTGCACTCACTAGCTGTATATGTTGATATTAACCTTTCGTGTTGCGAGATGTCGCTTTTACCCTTGGCTTCTGCCATGTAAGTCTCATTATTTCTAATAGGCTGTGGCAATTAGGGTCTTGGGGCTGTTGATCGCAGCCATGTGGAGCGGGGAAGGGGCACTGGGGAGAACAGTTGCTTTTTCTTTCATGAACAATGTGATGCATAGCTCAGCCCAGACCTGCAAACAGCGAGCTGTAGTAGACCTCCGGCCGAGGATGGGAAATTCCACACCCAGCGCTTTCACATGTCCTTTCTTCACACCAACTACTGGCTATTTGCAAATCCCTTTTGTGTAGAATGACATGCTTGGCAGATATTTCAGCACATTGGATTTGGCCTAATAAGGAATTTATTAAACAAGATTATTTGGGGAAAAAATAGACACATTCAAAGACACTCTTTTTTTTTTCTTTTAAAGATAGTTGTCTGGAAAAGGAAGAGGATGACACTGATGACCAGCCATCTTGGGTGTCTCACAGGCTCACCAAGGAGGCAGGGTTGAGCCTGATGGATCCGTGAAGGCCCCTCCGACTTGTAACTGTAAAATCATGACCCTTGATGGAACTCTACAGTTGTTGAAACCTGGTGGGCCACCTACAGCTGAAGGTAAATAAAAAGCTGTTTCTTCAAGGTTAGAACAATAAATTGGTAGAATCCTAATAGGGATAAGGGAATGAAGAGGAAAAATTCCACAGTAGGGCAAGTGCATAAGGAAAATCTACAAATAACTAAAAACATAACATAGGGTCAGCTCTCACATTCTCTTCAGTTCTTTGACCTGAAGCTCTTACTATATTAGAAACAAGACAAAATTAAGCATGATTTTTGCTTCAGACTAGAAGAGGTTGAAGGCTAAGGGATAACAGCCCAGAGGAAAGACATTAGCTTATTTATAGGTAGCAGAGCTTCAATATTCTACATGAGGGCAAGATTTTTCCAAAGAAATGCAAGAAAAAGCCCCTATATTAATCTGCTGTTTATGAAAATAACACTTGGGAAAGCCCCTGCAATGAATGTCTCATAAATTAAGGGCATAAATTCAGAAATCATGGTGTGATACTGCTAAAATAATCCCTCCTGGCAATGGAGCAGTATGGCCTGCTGAGAGCTCCTTACTCCTGAGAGCTGATTTATTACTTGCTCTGCAAAACAACTCATTTAAAATATAAGTTCATTTCAGCTAGGTTGGTCACAGTATAAATATGTGGTAGTGGCAAGGTGGAGAGTTCAAAATATATAGCCAGTAAACATCAAAAATTAATTCTTCCTTGAATAGGTAAAAAGTCTCCAGTAGAAAGCATAAGAACCAATTTTCCTTCCTTCCTTCTCTCCTTCTTTCTTTCCTTCCTTCCCTCCCTTCCTCCACAAACATTTAATCAACTTGTGCTATGAGTAAGCATTGGACTGGGAGCCGATGATACTACGCACCTGGTAATGAAATCTATGGCCTCTTTGCATTCATAAGTGCCTTTTCCAGGCTACTCCCCCACCACCCAGCTCCAATTTTATTCTTCTCCCTTACTCCATGCCTGGGAAAATAGAATATAACCCGCATGGAGGGGAGGAATCTATTGGGGCACAGAGGAATTCTCAGTGGAGTTCAAAGGCATTTACATATTTATGGCATAGGCTCTTTGGTTTTTCTTTTTTGGTTGCTTTTCCTCCCATTGGAACACTGCTCCCCAGACCTCTGGAGCAGTACAAAGGGCCTGCGGCTGCCTCATACATAGCAGGGAAGATTCTGTCCTGGGAAGTCCAAGCAGGAGCAGGACAGGACTCAGGGGGAAGGATGGCTTGGGCCAGCTTCTCTCAGACCCAGGGAGAAGAGCTCTGGTTCCTCTTATTTCTTGGGATCATCCTTCCTTACTTTTTTGAGTTTTTAAGGCTTTCCCACCTATCTATCTATCTATCTATCTATCTATCTATCTATCTATCTATCTATCTATTTATCTATCTATCTATCATCTATCTGTCTGTCTACCTCTCCATCACAGTACCTAAAGGGGACTTTAGAAGGTAATAAAAATGATTGTAAATGACTAAACCCACTGAATAACTGCCAGATGAGAAAACTGAAGCTCAAAGAAGGCAGGTGACTTTACCAGGGTAATGCAGTGTCTGGTAGAAGCTGCTCACAATCTTAAATGTCTAGTCTTTAAATGCAGCATTTATTGCCTATGATGTTATGACTCTTGGAATAGTTACTAAACTTTTTAGTTCTTCTATTCCCAATTGGGATCCCCTTAGTGACCTTTATTGAGAAAAGTCTTCTAAGTTCAAGAATAGAGGACATGTGGGAGAGGGTGAATTATGGAGCTGGAGCTGGAAAGAATTCAGTGGCGTGACCGTGCTGTGTGTACTGTTGTCAGCTATAATTCAACAAGAGCTCTTACAGAGAACTGTCTTAATTTATGTTTAAAGTTTTTTTTCCCCTCTGGTGCTGTGTCCATAAATGGCCAGATTATAGGGGACCGTTTTCTTTGGTATTGTTTATAGTTATCTTGTGCCAATACACAAAGTTGAAGCACTTCTTTCAGAAAATAAAATTATATTATGATAGACTACAGTTTGGAAGTAAATTTGGTGGTAAGTGAGCATTTCCTGGCCCCGAGGGGACTATGTAGGGCAGCAGTGAGGTGATCAGCCCTCTGACCTTAGAAAGAAGAACTTGGAGGAAGAGCGCACACACCTCACAAGAGGTTATCACTTTCTCCGTAACTATTTCCACATTGGGTTGCAAACCACAATTCATCTGTTTCTAAGAGACCGTGAGATATTTTTTCAGTTCAATTTCAAACTGCTTCTGACAACTGAGAGGGCTTCACAGCTTTACAAACTGATCAGTGGTTTGGGCTTTCAATTATTTGATGCACAGAGAGTTTCATGAAGGAGTGTTTTAAATGAAACTTTCACATCATTGCTTTTCCAATTGGACGGATGCACGCAAAATTCAGTGGTATAGCATCTCACAATGGACAGATTCAGTTTGACAGTGGGTAAAATTTTGTTCCCTGTGTTTTAAGGTTCAAAGTGATAAAACAAACCTTATACGGAAATAACTGATTGTGGAATGTGAAGGACCTGTGATCATGCAAAGGTGACAGAGCAGGTAAAATGTTTTGGACAAGAGGGAGACAGTTTGCAGGTAAAGAACCTATAAGGGGCAGGAAGAGGAATGTAGGACACTTTGGGATGTGGGTCACATTTCGTCCTGGAATCAGTACTTACCAGCTTAGTCTGAGGCCTTGGGACAGAAGTGCTGCTCGTAAAAGTAAATTGTGTTTCTGCAATGAAATCTCTGAAACTTCAGGAGAACAGCACTTGGTCAGCTTGCTTGGGGTTACTAGTTCAGTGGTGACATACAAGTGTGTGTATGTGTGTGTGTGCACGCGCATATATGTGTGTTTAGAAGGTGGGTGCTCGCTGCTTCATAGAGCAGTTTTGGGGCCATCTGTTTTGAGCTCAGTATGACTCCAGATAACCAAGAATAGGAAACAACTCCTGGGGTGATGATGGCAGCAACAGTGACCCCAAAGTAAAGTGGTGAGTTTTTTTTTTACTATCTTCCCCGATTGTGTGGGACCCTCAATCATTTCCCCAATTATTTCTGGGCATCCCAAACAGCTGCCTCTTGAGTTCTCTAAGCAAATTATCTCAGCAGCCTGAGAAAAGGGACTTGCCATTCTCCCTCTTCTCTGCCTCTGAATTCATTTGGTAATTATGGCCAAGAAGTCACATGTAGACTGCACTGTAGTGGGGTGTGGCTGAGAGGACTTACTTTAGAGTGGAGCGAAGTAACATGCTATTTATCTGTTCATGTAAGCAAGCAATTTGTCTTTTATTCTACACATTGTCACGTAGTCCATACAGCATTCAAGACCTGGAAAGATAAGTCAGAAAAGAACACTAACAACAAAACCAAAACAAGTAGACAAACAAAACAACTTCGAAATACAGCTCTTGTTCTGTAGGAGCACATAGTCCATACACACACACACAAACACACAAACACACAAGGGTGTGTGTAAACAGTGGTGCTGGAGTCTCCTGACATTGTGCCTGGCAGCACTGCATCAGGAAGACCCCATGGGAGCAGAAATTTTGACATTGGAGCCATATTTTGAAGGAAGAGTAACATTTGGACAGATTCAGATGAAAGGAGGGGAACTTCCTAGGTAGAGAAATGGCATGTGGCAGGAGCTTGCATGAGGAGAAGCTGAAGCCAGCTGTTTGGTTGGTAGGAAGGTCAGTTTTCCAGGAGCAGACAGTCAGTGTAGACAATCCACACTGGCGAGGCAGCCTGGAGTTAGGCTGTGGAGGACTTTAAGGATACTCTCATTGGATTTGGGGCCCACCCTAATGCAGGATTATCTTATTCCAATCCTTATCTTAATTATGTCTGCAAAGATGGCATTTCCAAATCAGGTCACATTCTGAGGCTTTGGTGGAGGTGAATTTTTGGGAGATGTTATTCAATTCACTACAGACGAGTTAAGACTGGAGCTGAATATAAACTGCTATAATTGGGGCAACAAGGAAAAGCTTTTTGGAGGGAATCATATTTGAGTTGAGACTTGACCGAGGACAAAGGAGAAGGCACATGAAGTTGTAAATAAGCGGAAGGAACACCAAGAGTCAGTCAAGACTTTAAGATGACAATAAGTTTAGTGTTTAGAAAGAATGACAGCTTTTTTGTCCTCCATGATGTGAATTTTCTCCCTTGAAATGGTGCTAAAGCATTTAAGCCTGAAGAGACAAAATAGGAGACAATCTTGGAATTGAATCCACTCAATCTGCCTGCTGCTCTTGCTAAGGTCAAGGCTGTGCCGTGGATGAACATGACCTCGGTTGAAAGTATTTGAATACTATTGGTGCCCCATGAAATGAACTAAGTTATTTCACTGCTAAACTTTGTTCTCAGAAATTAGAAGCCCAGAAGAGTAGCTCACACCCAGTATTCAAACTCTCGTTGCAATGGAAGCAGCATTGCAGAATTTATTTAGTGCAAAGAGTTGGGAAACTTGGGTTTTAAATCCCAACTTTAACAGTGGGCAACCATGCCTTTTAGGTAAGTCTCTTTACCTCTCTAGGCCTCGGTTTTCCTCATCTGTAAGGCAGTGTTGGACCAGATCATGTGAGGGCTGAGGCAGAATGGGACCCTTCCAACTCTAGCTTCCTAGCTTCACACAATGCCCCAGGAATTGTCTGGCCTTTGCAGGATCTTCCCAGAGTTCATGGACACATTTGGCTCTTGGGTAGCCAAGGCTCTGAGTGTAGGATAGTTGTAAAACCAATATGCACGAGGGTACTGGTGAATACACTTTCACTTAAACTTGACCTCTAATGTGAGGCCCAGTTTCTGAGTGTGGATTTACAAAGGCTTTCCTCTACACTTCTCCTTGCACCTGGGGAATCTGCTTGTGGACTTTCAGATCCACCAACTACCTTCCACAGAGCTCTCTGAGGGAAGGAAGACCAGGCTTTACAGCTACAAGACCAGGACTTTGTTAATAAGACAATTGTTCACAGCTATATGTTTACCGCAGCCTCTTCTAGCTTTGCCTGTAATTACCTTGGCCCCATGCACTGAAGAATCTGTCTGCACTGCAGCAGGACTCTTAAGTTCCCATGGATTCTGAGTAAGTCCCAAATATATTTTTATTCTGTCCTCTGGTGTTCTGCTGAGCAGAGAGCAGGGTGTCTCTTTCCTGCTCTGTACAGGAGGTGATGAGCTCCTTGAGTGGTTCTGCTATTAGCTCACTGGTGACCTGGTGACCATCTCATTCTAGTCGGTCCAGGACAATCCCAGCTTGAAAATAGAAAGTTCTGGATCCTGGAAAACACCTCAGTCTTGAGCAAACTGGGAGATTGGCGCCGTACAGCAGTGTATGAGGGCTGCTCGGAGTCCAGGAACAAATTTGGAGCGTAAAGAAATAAACTGGAGATAGGCCGGGCGCGGTGGCTCACACCTATATTCCCAGCACTTTGGGAGGCCAAGGTGGGCGGATCACCTGAGGTCAGGGGTTCGAGACCAGCCTGTCCAACATGGAGAAACCCCGTCTCTACTAAAAACACAAAATTAGCTGGGTGTGGTGGCACAGGCCTGTAATCCCAGCTACTCGGGAGGTTGCAGTGAGTGGAGATTGCACCATTGCACTCCAGCCTGGGCAACAAGAGCGAAACTCTGTCTCAAAAAAAAGAAAAGAAATAAACTGGAGACAAAGCATTAATCCTAACAGAAGGAAATGCAGATCCACAGGCAGTGCCATGGAGCCAGCTGTGAGCCCTGCTTCTGCTCCCTTCTCCCAAGGCATCCCTCTGCGAGGCTGCACAACGCTATATGCTGAGCACAGGGAGTCTCTGGACGCCTCTGCCTAGCTGCTTGGCTGGAAATCAACCCACATTTAGATTTTCTAGTAATATTCACTCTATTTTTCTTAAGAAAGAGACCCTGGCTGACTAAAACAACATATAGCAACATAATACATTCTGTAAGGAAAATCAGTAGGAATTCCTTACTCTGAAAAACATCTTTTCTGGCCCTGTCACAAAATAGGCCCTAAGTGGTGGCGGCGAAAGGACCAGCACTTCTCTTCACTGCTGATGCACAGGTGAGAAGTCTGGATTGTGATTTCTGATGCTATTCTTTTCTCAAAGCAATCAGATTTTCTTGGAAATTAGTTAATTGCAGCCTTAGGGGAAAAAAAAAGCGAGGATGGCTTGGAACATCTTTTTGTTGTGGACTGAAAAAAAGGAGTTTTCGAGAATATCAGAGGCAGTGCTTAAAGGAATTTCTCCTAGCCCCACTGTGAAAATGTGAACATCAAATAAAAGATAATCACGGCTTCATTAATGCAAGTTGTTTTTGTGAAAGGCTATGAGTTTGGTATAACACTCTAATGAGATAAGTGTATAAAAACATAGCTATCATACAAAAAGAGGTGAATATAACAGACAAGCAAATTAGTATATATAGATATTCTGGCTTTTAAAAAATAGTAAGTATATGTCTGTTTTAAAATACTGATTTGTATTTGTTTCTTTCTGCACAAGCAGGAGAGAATAAACTGAGGGACCTAAGAGTCAGCCATGATGCCCCTGAAGAAGTCTGTTTCAGGAGCAGGAGGGATTCCTCGGCATTGTGCCTTTTAATAATTAGGAAGAATGGGGCTCAAGAGATCAGGAGTAGCAGGGGAGCTCCACAGTGTGCCCCGCCCTGATGAATTATTCAGTATCCTAAGGAGGGTGGTCATCTTTCATTTCTTAAGAGATGAAATCTCAGCATGGCTCCACTAATGAGAAGCAACTACTACTAAAGAAAGCATTCTTTTTTTTTCTTTTTGAGACAGAGTCTCACTCTGTCACCCAGGCTGGAGTGCAGTGGTGCCATCTCGACTCACTGAAACCTCCACCTCCCGGGTTCAAGTGATTCTCCTGCCTCAGCCTCCTGAGTAGCTGGGATTACAGGCGCCTGCCACCATGCCCAGCTAATTTTTGTATTTTTAGTAGAGATGGGGTTTCACCATGTTGGTCAGACTTGTCTCAATCTCCTGACCTCAGGCAATCTGCCTGCCTTGGCCTCCCAAAGTGTAGGGATTACAGGCATGAGCCACCGTGCCCGGCCACGTTTATTTTTAAGAAGGCTAACAGATCAGGCCAATATATGAAAATTAAAGAATAATGCATGAATGCATCAGGACATTGCAAATTTAATGGATACTTTATTTCTGGGAAAGAAAAGTCATGCAAAAATGAAATCTCTGTGAAAGTCAGGGACATAAGAGTGCCACGTGGTGAAAAGAGGACTGTATTAGATATCTATTGCAGTGCAACAGATTATCCTCAAAACTTAGTGGAAAAGGAAGAAAGAGAAGGACAAGAGAAAGAAAACCAAACATCTGCTCTGGTGGCCTAGGAATATTGCCTAATATCAAAACAAGGAACAAGGGAGGTCAAACACTCGGGATATTTCAGGGCAAGAGATGACTGTAACGGCCAGGCGTGGTGCTTTCTAAAGCTCCCAGGTGATTGTGTCAGGCATCAGGGTTGAGAAGCTTTATTCCAGAGTGTGACTTGCCAATCTACATTTACTTTAGTCCCAGTCAACATGGTTAGTAGAGGTGTCGGCGGGGGGGCGGTATAATGAACACTCACTGAGCATCAGTGATGAATCAGGTTCTGTGCTAGGGCTCTTTTGTATATTTCCTTACTGATTCCTCACAATAGCCCCGGGCGAGTAGACAGCATGACTATTATCACCATTTTATAGAAGCAGGAACAGAGGCTAGAAAAGTTTAGTAAACTGAGACTTTCTCCTCCTTATGAAGGAAAATGGCGAGCGAGCAGTGGGCTGCAGAAAACAGAGTGTATGGACTTAGAAAGCAATGCCCCAAATGAAGCAAAAGTTTTGCCCTGACCTTATCCTGCCCTCCTGTCTCAGTCCCAGCCTCCACCTAGGCTAGCCATAGAAACTAGAATCCCTCTTCTTCGAGGTGAGTCATAGAAACCAGAACCCCTTTTCTCCAAAGCCAGCCATAAAACCTAAAAATATTACTCTGACATTCCCCTGCCTTTCTGCGTAAAAACTGGCCACAAAGAAATTATCTGGCCTACTTTGTTTGACTGTAGGTCATAAGACCCCCATTCCAGTGAGGGTCCTGCTCATAACCAGAAGGAAGGAATGCTGAACAGAGGCCAAGAGGAACCTAGGCAGACAGGCCTTGCTGGATCCCCACTCAGTCTATTAGCGTTAGATTATAGCCTTTTTGTCGAATCATATTTCTACATGGCTGTCCATATTTTATTGAACCTAAGCTATCATACTTTGTTGAACATGGACAATTTCCCTTGCATCTTTGGGTCTTCATTCTGAAGGCTCTCGTGTGCACATTAACAATAAATTGTATGCCTTTTCTCCTATTAATCTACCTCTTGTCTGTGATTTTCAGTAAACCTTCAGAGGGCAAAGGGGAAATTTTCACTTGGCCCCTGCAAGGACGAGGTTCAACCAGGGGGAGCAATGATGGGTGCTGCTGGAAGGGGAAGTGAATGGGGGTGGGAGGGTAGAGGAGGGAAGATCTCTAGGCTTAAATCCAAGGCTTGGATGTAAATGCGGAGCTCTTTCTCCTTCTTTGCCCTTGGAACATGGTGCTATGGCTCTGATGAGCTCTTACTGGGTGTTGAGTAACTTTGTGTGACAAGAGTAGAGAAACTGAGAAGAAGAGGCCCAGGAGGAAGGGTCACGAAATGCAGATTTCAGGTCACTGAAGATGCCAGGCCAGTGAGGACAGGGATGATCCTGTGGAACACGTCAATGCTGCTCCAGGAGCAAAAATATCATCTCAGGATGGGGAGAAACTGGGTGTCTGGAGGCTTCAGGTTGCTGTTGTCGGCACTTATTGGAAAATGTTTTAAAACAAAAATGCACATGCCCACTCACCCATGCACACATATCTGCTTCTAGAAACAAACTGAATTTCTTTGCTACAACAAAGGGGTCTCATTACTTTATTTATGTGGAAAATGACACAGAGAATTCCCTTCCCATAAGAGCTGCAAGTTCACCTTGAAATGCAAAGTGATTGATTGTGCTACACCCACCTAGTTTCTCCTTTTCTGAACGTTTGACATCATTCAGTCTTTGCTGATAGGGAATCCTGCAGCTGTATATCTCCTCACGTGGCCTCAAAAGCATACCTGTTGGGGCCATTTCTTTACTCTGGTAATTTATAAGGCATCTTGCGCTACCCTGGTAAATGACTTGGGAAAGCCATTGGTGCCCAAAGAATGATTGAAATCGGGAGCCAAGACAAACTTGGAAAGATGGGCATGGTGCTAGGTACCAAATGAAAATAAAGGGAACAAACTGACCACAAAATCAACCTCAAATGCCCTGCATTGTGCCTTAGAGGCAATGAAACAGTAGTGCTGACTTCCTAGAACAGGAACCCTTCACCAAGCAAGAACTGCCCATTTCAGAGGCTGCAAGGCGCTCTTCTAAATCACAAAAGAAGCAAGAGGAAGTGAGGTCATTGTTAGAGGTCTGAGTCTCGGGTTAGAACGAGCCCCTGTGTCTATGATACTAGGCTTGGGCCTTAAGGATGTTTCAAGACCTGGAGAGCTGTGCTTGGCTAGATCTTGTTGCTTCTCATCACCGAAGCTATTCCCAAGCACCACAAGCCCCTCTGGGAAATTAATGATGGTTGGAGAGGAAGCCAGCTCCACAGTCAAGCTGGGGGCATTTGAGGAGCCGAAGGTGAGGAAATGAGGAAGGGTATGAATTAAAGAGGCAGAGTATTTGCTTGGGTTCTGATCTCTGAGGCAGTATGTAGCTCAGATCAAAACTCTGTGGAGCTATTTCCTATGCTGGATGGAGTTCTCTCTCACAGTATGAAAGCTTTAAGTACTGAATGTAAAGTTCTCTATCAGCTATCTGGTGAATCTCTCCTATGCACAGTGTTGTAATATATCCAGGTGAGAGGTGGAGCCCAAGGAGTGTCATACAGGCTGATTCTTCCTTTCCAGAAAAAAAGGTAAGAATATTTATGTTTAAAATGAAAATTAATGAAATGCCTTTCTTAAGGGTTATGGACTGAATATTTGTATCTCCCCCTCCCCAAACTTATATGCTGAAGCCCTAACCCCCAATGTGAGGGTATTTGGAGATGAAGTTTATTGGGAGGTAATTAGGGTTAGATTAGGCCATGAAAGTAGGGTCCTCATGATGGGATGAATGACTTTATAAGAAGAGGAAGAGAGAAAGGAAAAGTCCATATGGGACTTAATGAGAAGGCAGCTGTCTGAAGCCAGGAGGAGAGCCTTCACCAGAACCTGACCATGCTGGCACCCTCATCTTGTGTCCAGCCTCCAGAACTATGAAAAAATCAGTTTCTGTTGTTTAAGTCCCCAGTCTGTGGTATTTTGTCATGGCAGCCCAAGCTAACTAGACATTAAGTATCCATCCACCTTTACCCATGCTGGCCTTGGCTGTACTGAGAACATCTATCTTTTCATTGACTTTATCTGTCCCCAAATGGAATATTCCTTCCCTATGATTGTGGCTTCTCCAGTGGGGATCAGATGGCCAGTCTAGCAGCAGGTAGGTGGCGTCATAGGAAACTGACATTTTGTAGGTCAAAAGTTATTAAAAAAAAAAAAAAAAAAAAGCCATTGAAAATTGTTGCCATTTGGCCTATAAAATGGTTTTTCCATGCGGTTGTAACATTCCTGGCATTGTGTACCTAGGTGTTGTGGGTGCCCAAAATGTAAGAAGCACTTTTGTCTGCAGAAGATTTATATTATACCAGGATTCAGCAAACTATGACCCACGGGCCAAGTCTGGCCCATGACTGGTATTCGTAGTCTTCCTGGAACACAGCCACACCCACTTGTTTACTTATTGTCTATGGCTGTCTTCATGCTACACCACCAGAGCTGAGTAGCTGAGCAAAGACTGCACCACCCACAAAACTTAAACTATTTATCATCTGACTAGTTAGAGAAAAAGTTTTCTGAGCCCTGCATTACACAGTGTAAGTGTAATGCAAGTAAGACTCAATGATCACTCATAAACACTGCCATTTTTCTTATTGCAATTTCACACATCTCCTACTTTACCTTTCTTACCTTTCGTCACTATTTTTTTCACTCCTCTACTTGTTTGAATTTCCAAAGTCTCTCCTTTCCCCACTCTTCATGATTCTTGCTTGTTTCTGGCCCCCGTTCCTTTCTACTTTCTTCTGTTTGCTTTTCCTTCTTCTCTTGATTGGCTTCTGCTCTCCCATCCTTGCCCATCTCTTCCCACCTCTTCATTCACTACTTCTTCTTCCACTTTGTTCCTTCCTCTTTTCGTCTGTGCCTCCTCCATGGAACTGGTTGGATTCTTTGACTTAGGACGGATGGATTGACTCACCTTCTCACCATTCACAGCGGCCTTTCTGGCCCACACACAATCTTGTGTAGATTTTCCTCTTTAGATCTTCTCTTTCTCTGAGGCAGGACTGATATTTAACTGGTAAGGAAGGTAGCCTTGTAAGAATCAGTGTTTATTTAGACTGTCTGCTCTGACTGGTCAGTGTTGAAGGTTTTGCAAATCATTCTTGCCATCAGATCATCTGTCTCAGCCAGACAGCTCAAAATTTAGAAATGTTGCCCAGATATCTTTCTCTTAGAGACTCTATGAATTCCTGTTTGTGGGCTCAGCCTCTGGAGTTTTAATGATGCTCTCGTTGTTTTTATATCATTGTGAGGCAGTGTCTAGAATTCAGAAATTAAGTCCATTCAAAATTAGGATGGGTGTGTGTGCTGGGTGGTGCCTTTCTTCCCACAAAGAAATGTGTTTTGAATCTAAGATATTCTGTGCTCAAATGCTTCTCAGAAGAATGTACCAGTGATTGCTAAAGACTTTCTTATGCAATAGTGTTGAAAAATACACCAAAAAACTGGGTAGTGTGGAGTCATTTCTAAGCAATTATCAGTGATACACCAAGCCTTGTCACACCACTCATCATTGATGCCAGACTGACAAAAGACTTTATATTTCAGGGTTATTAACCATCAACCCAACCCATGATTGAATTGAGAAGAAATGGCCCCAGCACACAGCAGCCACAGACTTTGCTTGGCTTTGAAGAATGTTGCCTAGAATATATTTTAGTGACAAAGGCTTGGCTGCATTTACCAATTTTTTTTTTTTTTAAGCGACAAGGTCTTCCCATGTTGCCCAGGCTGGACTCAAACTCTTAGGCTCCAGGGATCCTCTCACCTTGGCCTCCCAAGTAGCTGGCTGGGACTACAGGCACATGTCACTATGCCCGACTTTGCCTAAAATTTGAATTTATTCACACTAATTACTTTTCTTTCTCTTTAAAATGTTCTTGTTAAGGCTGTGCTCCCTTTTTTCCATGGTGATTATGGCAATTCTGATTTCTGTATATTTTTAAAACTTGTGGACAAACCACTTAATCATTGTATCTAACAATAAAAGTCATAGGCCGGGTGCGGTGGCTCACGCCTGTAATCCCAGCACTTTGGGAGGCCGAGGTGGGCGGATCACGAGGTCAGGAGATCGAGACCATCCTGGCTAACACAGTGAAACCCCGTCTCTACTAAAAATACAAAAAATTGGCCGGGTGTGGTGGCTGGCACCTGTAGTCCCAACTACTCGGGAGGCTGAGGCAGGAGAATGGCGTGAACCCAGGAGGTGGAGCTTGCAGTGAGCCAAGATTGCGCCACTACACTCCAGCCTGGGTGACAGAGCGAGACTCCATCTCAAAAACATAATAATAATAAAATAAAATAAAAATAAAAGTCATAAACTTGCTATGGAAAAAAGAGAAGGAGATTTAGCCAAACAATGTGTAATAGACATTTGTTGGTTGATGCTGTAGCTTCTGTTATTTTCTTCCTAGCAGCCCTCATTGGAGTTTGGGAATCCGTTTGGCTCTAAGGAGTCTGATTCCACCTGGGGCTCCAGGGGTAGAACATGTGACCCAGACCAGCACATTTGGCTCCCCAGTCATGTGGTTGGCCCTGGGTGGACATATGACCAAGCAAATCCAATTAGAGTGAATCCCAGGACTTTTGCTTGGAATTCTAGAACAAAAACCTTCTTTCTTTCCTGCTGGATGTAAATGAGAAAGCACACAGCTCAGGGACCTCTTGGTGAACATCTTGGAACTATGAACAATATTGGGCAGAGATTAGACAAAAGGAAACTAGGTGCTCAGTGGAACTGTTGAGCTGTTGGACCATGCCTCAACTGAAACCTCTGGACTTTACAGTTATAAGAGCCAATAAATTCCTTTACTTATTCAAGTCAAATTGGGTTGGGTTCTCCATCACTTGCAATCAAAAGGTTTCTAGCTTATGCACAGGACAATTGAATAATGATCATAGGCATAGAAACAAGAGACCAAAGACTGGGTACTAGTGTCTGCTCCATGTCAACTAACTGAGACCTTCAATGGGTCCTTATCCTCTCCTCTATGGGCATCAGTCTCTAATATACAGAAAAGAAGTATAAAATTAGGCTTGGTGCCTTCTAAAATCTGTTTTAGATTTAAGAATCTCTGAGTTCAACCCTCATCTTGATCCATTGCAAACTAGCTCTCGGTTTGCCGTTTCTGTCAATGGCCCATCACACTCCCAGCCTCTGGATAGAAACTTTGAAGTTGTCACTGTATCCAACTCCAATTCCATCTCTCCTCACCAACTCCAACTCCTCTCTCCTCATTATCTCCTATATCTGCTCCGTTACCAAGGCTTGTCAGTTCTTCTTTCTAAACATCCCTTTTAATCTTTTCCCTCCTTCGCATTCTTATGAACACTATTCATGTCCAGGCCTTCATCCACTTACTACATCTCCCTACAGTTCCTAATCCCTTGAATCCATCTTCCTCATTCTTGCCAAATTAATATCCTCAAACAGACTTTTAAAAATTACAGGAGCCCCATGATGGAAAAATAAAGTCTATACTGCTCAGGAGGCCTCCTGTGTGCTCCATTCATTGCAGCCATCCTGGCTTTTTAACATGGGTTACTTATAGCCTTGATTGAAACACAGAAAGAGGACTGTTTTTGTTTGTTTGTTTGTTTGTTTTTGAGGGTATTTGGAAAGGACTTTTTCAGGAAGTATTGGAGGCTCGTATAGTAAATCTGTTGTTGCTGGGCCCAAGTTGTAGGGGAATACATGTTGGTGAATGAAGCATGGCAGCCTCAGAGCTAACAACCTAGGGCCCCATGAGCACTGCGTCCTCTACAAACTCCCTCAGATGAGTGTGCCCTGGAAAGTGTGTGGCAATTTTAGGTGTTAAATACACTTATTAAAGCAAGATATATCTTATATGTGGTTGACTCTGAAATGATGGGCATTTTAAACATTTATGACTTTAACATAACCAAAACAGATATTGGTTAATGCCTAACTGCTCTTCTTTTTAAAGCATATATTAATGCATCAAGTATATATTTTACTGGGACGCTCTGTAGTAGGCAGCCATGAAAAAAGTGACTGTTGACTTAATATCTTCTTGGAGTTATTGCTGGATTAAGAGGAGACTTTCTCTGTTTTTTTTCTTTTCTTATTTTTAATAACAGAAACCCTGGCCCATGAAGGCCTGTGTGCTCTGAGAGAATGTGCTGAGCCGGCCTTGTTTTTCTCCTGTTTCCCGTGACAGGGCGCTCCTCCCCACAGGACTTGCCAAGTCCTCATGCATGTTGAGTCAACATTTTGGATATGAGCTCATTACATGGGAAAAAGAGCAACAGCTCCACATGCAAGTGTACTATGGGCTCTTTCCTGTCAATGTTTCAGTTCACATTTCCTGAAGCTTGGAAAATTGCATGTATTTGTACAATATCTCAGCATTCTCCCTCTGGCCTGAAGTGAGGCAGTTGGCTTCCTGCTGTAGACTAAACAAATGAATAAAAGATTCATGCCATGTATACAGTGTATCTACAGCTTTAGGCATTGTCTATTTTACTGACCGCCTTGTGGGTGTACTTATGTGTACAATGGCCCATTGTGCTAATCCAGTGGTCAGAATAAGAATTAACATTCTTGAAAACCACTTCAGCTGGTCAATTTTGATTTCAGCTAGCAATCAAGTCAATTTGAACATCTAAAAGAACTAGATATAGTTATTTTCTTTATATTCATGGGGGAAGGAGGGGATCTAGAAGTGAATTAAGCTTCTTTGAGGAATTGGGGTCAGGAAAAAACAGGTAAGAGATGAGAAGAAGATAAGAATGACTTGGGAAGAGAGACTGGGAGATAAATGGTGAATGGGTAAAGATAGAACTTAATCTTCACGGCGTTGTCATGTCACAAACCAGACATCAGTACCCACTGAGTACTCTCTTCTTCTTCTCTCTGGGGGAATATTTAGCCCAGAATGTCAATGAGTACCCCAGGCAGATGAATCCCTTAGACATTGATAGTAGAACTGTGGAGAAGTATCCCTGGAGATGACCCACAATCTCAAGAAGGCTGAAGAGGAGAGGAAGAGAATGGATAAATCGAAACAAGTGTTTCAATGAGCAAGGCCTTATAAGCCATATTAAGTTTAATAGTAAATAATACATAGAGGGAAATTTCTTCCTCTGAGTCATATGTGTTTATCAGTTTTCTATATCTATATAGATGTTGATTGCCTTTGCCATATATAAAATTTTATGCTTTTATGAGACTTTTCTTAAAAATATCTCTTGGTCGGCCGGGCGCGGTGGCTCATGCCTGTAATCCCAGCACTTTGGGAGGCCGACGCAGGCGGATCATGAAGTCAGGAGATCGAGACCATCCCGGCTAACATGGGAAACCCTGTCTCTACTAAAAATACAAAAAAATTAGCTGGGTGTGGTGGTGGGCGCCTGTAGTCCCAGCTACTCGGGAGACTGAGGCAGGAGAATGGCGTGAACCCAGGAGGTGGAGCTTGTAGTGAGCTGAGATCAGGCCACTGCACTCCAGCCTGGGCAACAGAGCGAGACTCTGTCTCAAAAAAAAAAAAAAAAAAAAAAAAAAATACTCTTGGTCAAAGTTGAACAAGTAATGAGTTGAATTTGGGGGGTAAAGAGTGGTTGCCCTTCAGAAGGCAGATGTGAGCTCGGTAAAATGTAGATTCACAGGTGAAGGGTTTCTGAAAATGTGGGACTCCTGGAATATACTATGTCTTTCTTTTTCTCTTTACTTCCTCTTTCAACTTTCCAGTTTTCAATTGAGAAAAAAGCTTATCTTTTTGTGTGTGTGTGACTCTGAAGCAATGTTTACCACCAAGGGTAGAGGCAAGAGGTACACTCTCTTCTAAATAACTTGGGATTTTCCCAAATAACCCAAGATGTGGGGCTTTTTGGGACCCTACCTGGCTGATGCCTTTTTGGATGCCTGCTGATGGGTTGAGTTTCTTCCTAGGTGATGGGGCATGCCTGGCATGGAAGGGACTTTAAATTCCCTGATGGTTATGCCCAGTGTGGTAGGAGAGAACTAGAATCCATGTCCTGATAGAAGAGACTTTCTACACTGAACTTCCCACCCCCTCAGATCTTGTCTTTCTTCCAAATCACATTTGTTATATTCCTACACACCTCATAGGCATTTATCTTCTTATCTAGCCCTACGTCATCTTGCTTGATAGACATTTGCTCTTTTTTTCCCTCCTCTCCAAAAAGGAAAGGAGAAACAAACAGCCAACATTAGATGAACAGACCTCTTTCTGCCTTGTTTTATAGTTTTGTAAATCATAGTAAAACCTTACTTATTCAGATTTAAAGGTTGAAGGGCAGTTCAGGTTCATGAATAATCTCAAACATTGAAAATTATAAAAATAATATATTGTTAAAACTGGTATGTATATATAATGGTATGAACTAGTGGCTGAGCAAGTGGCCTCACTACTCCCAGGTCAAGGTTCTTGCCGGCTTGCTCTAATGAATTGAGAAACGCCATTTGTATTTAGTGTATTTCTTGTTGGTTTGCAAATATTTACTGCTAAGATGTTTGAAAACAGCTTATCCTCTTGAGTAGTATCCAATTCATGATTTGTATCCAATTCATGATTAACACATTATTCAGGACTGGATGAATCAGACCTTAGCCTGGATTTCCTATGGGAAGTTGCTAAAACTCCACCGAGGAATATTTAGGAGAAGGAGCAAAGCTGAGTCAAGCCACTCAACAAATGTTTGTTGAGTCTTTCCCTTTGTGCCCAAACAGGACTGGATGTGGTAAACTGGGGTAACATAAGTATAGCAGCTAAAAGCAAAACCAACCAAACAAAAAATACCCACACATTTTACAAATCACACTTTGGCCACAAGCACCTCTTCACCCCACACATCTCTTAGCCAAATGGCCAAGAAAAAGTAAAGTAAAATGATTTGAGTTTTACTTCCTCTCTCTCATTCTGTCCAAATGCTGGGGATCAGAGGATAGACAAGAGGAGGGAGTGAGAAGAGAAACAAAATTTGAATAACCACAGAAACAATTGGCTTTTGGGTGAATTCTAAAGCAGACCACAGGAAAAGGAAACCATTAAAATAGTTCTGTTTTATCCCTCTTTCTCTCTCTCTGTGTGTGAGCCTCAATTTGAATCTCACTTTTTTCAAATACCATCTAGTTTCTCTTGGCATGCATCTCCCTGCTCATAATTCCCTCCACATCTTGAATGAACTTCATGTTCACCTCTTTGAGCATTATTTTCATTTGAAGTTCAATGCTTTTCTTTCAACTTAGCTAAAATTGCTGCTGCTCATGAATTTATGTCCTATACTCCAGCTTCCAATTTTTTTGCCAGGCTGTGAGAAGTCAGTTATAACTTACAGATTCTGAACTACAGTCTTCCCTACCTTCTTACTTCTCTTTCTCATAGTTCAAGTTTTGGTCTATTCCTCTTACCCACTCTCTCTCTGGGCACACTGATATGGTTTGGCTGTGTCCCCACCCAAATCTCATCTTGAATTGTAGCTCCCATAATTTCCATGTGTTGTGGGAGGGACCTGGTGGGAGATAAGTGAATCATGGGGACAGTTTTCCCCTACTGTTCTCATGGTAGTGAATAAGTCTCATGAGATCTGATGGTTTTATAAGGCAAAACCCCTTTCACTTGGCTCTTATTCTCTCTTGTCTGCTGCCACGTAAGACATGCCATTCACCTTCCACCATGATTGTGAGACCTCCCCTGCCACGTGGAACTGTGAGTCCATTAAACCTCTTTTTCTTTATAAATTACCCAGTTTCAGGTATGTCTTTATCGGCAGCATGAAAATGGACTAGTTCATACACGAAGGCTTTTTATTGACTGTCCCTCTCTGAAAAGTACTCTGACCCAAAGGTGCCCCTATGCTCATCCAAAACCAGTGAAATGAGAGAAATGAAGGTAAAGCGTCGTTCAGTATGGTACCATTTTTAGATGAGGACGTGAGATCCCGACTTATCCATAGAAAGTCAGTGTCATGCCAGACCAAACAGAGACTGTGGCTGTTGTAAATAGCTTTCAGTGTAAAGGAACTGTGGATAGAGAAAATAAAGAAGGTAAACTCTTTATACCACCCCTCTCTCCTATCTCCTCGCTACTGCTCTTCCCTGCTGGTCAGGGTCTCTGGGGGTTTTGATGGGCAAAACTGTCATTTCTGCTGTTGAGAATACAACACAAGAAGCAGCCCCTTTGTTAATTTTGGTATCAGGATCAAGAATATTTTCCCGATGAATTCCTGTTTTCCTAGGAATTGCTTGAGAGCTGGGAGGCTGTGGTGGTGTCAACCAGTGATTTAATGAGATGCTAGGGCCCCAATCTCTGACAGCTTCTCTTAAAATCACTCACAGCAGGCTGTGTGTGGTTCTTGGGCCTATAATCCCAGTGCTTTGGGAGGTCAAGTTGGGAGGACCGTTTGAGGCCAGGAGTTCAAGACCAGCCTGGGGAACATAGTGAGACCCCCATCCCTACAAAAAATTTAAAAACCAGCAACGTGTGGTTGTGCATACCTGGAGCCCCAGCTACTTGGGAGGCTGAGGTGGGAGGGTCACTTGAGCCCAGGAGTTCGAGGCTGCAATGAGCTATGATCACCATTGCACTCCAGCCTGGGTGACAGATTGAGACCCTGTCTCTAAAAATAAAATAAGAATTAAAACATCACTCACAGTAAGCATGTAGCAAAGCATGTGGTTAACATTACCATATAAACATACACATGTAATAATTGGGAAAGCATGTGATTAAAATTATCATATAAGTCTACATTTTAAAAAGAATTGGCAAAGTATGTGTTTAAACTGCATCGCACCATCATTTGTAGAAGGAAAATGCTAAGAAAGTGCTGTATTTTGGCACTGGGAAAATGCATTGTTTGAAAGGGGGAGATATTCTAGATTTGATTTTACTGAGTTTAAGAAACTGTCTACATGGATTTGTATTGGTGGTTTTGGCTGAGGGGCCGCTGGCAGATCATATCCACCACATAAACACAGCTTCAACGGAGTGGCTGGTTACCTCCTCATGCTCCTCTCTCATTGCCTTCTCAAGCCCCTCTTAGTTAACAATTCCCAGGCTCCCACTGGTTGCCGGTGAGGTACACAGGTGGATGCAACAGAACCGTGGGACTCAGAACTCAGAGCAGAGAAGGATTCTGGGATCTGTGGAGTCTGAAAACTCAGGAGTCGGCCTTCAGCTTTGCTCCTGCTGCTGCTGCTACTAGCTGACATTTATTTGATATTTCCCATCTGCTGGGAACTTCATATAATACTTCTCATCTGTAGTCCTTCCAACAGCCTTGAAAGGGAGATTTTCTTCTATTTTGTTGAGCTAAACTGGGGGGTCAGACAAGTTAAAACATACTTAATGTGGCATAGCTAGTTAGCAGCAGAGATCCCACAAAGATGTCTGACCACATACCTGACCCCTTTCTCTGCACCCACGTCTCCTCAATGATGGTGGACTGACCTGGTGAACAAAGAAACCACTGCAATCGTGAGATGACTATGACCAATTTTAGCCTTATTTGATGTACAATTCCATCTGATTATTCAGAGATAGACTCTCATTTCCCTTTGCAGGCACACAGGGCCATCCCTGCAGCCCAAAAGAACACTGCAAACTCCTATCCAATTTCCTGTCTCTATATCTTTTAGAGTAATTATGGCTAGGTTTTCCCATTGATATTTATGCTTTGTTGATTTTTCTACAGATGCGTTGGGGGCACATGTCCAAATTAAATATCATTTTATTATTTCCTGCCTCTTATTTTAATTTGTCTTTATCCTTTACTCTCCATGGGGTTTGTATTATATTCCAATTAGTATCTCACACAGTTAGGCTGTAGGCTATTAGGTACACTTCCATATCACTAGACAAGCTCAAGTCATTCAATTCTACCTGTTATTTAATTTTGGACCCTTAGAAATTAGACCTTGATCATAAGTAATGCTTGGAGTCAACCATTGAAGACCACCTCTTACTTTCAACTTGAACACTCAATTCACCACTCTCACCAGCCCTCCAGGCAGACAGGCTGGGTGCAATTGTCTATAGCTCATAAATAAGAAAGTCAAGGCCAGCAAGGTTGTGAGGCTTGCCCAGGCTCATACAGTGATTATAACCATGAGCAGCACTAAAAGCTTCTGACTTTTTAAAAGATCAAAACCATTCATGCCCCAAATACATTTTATATAAAAATGATTGACAATTTTTTAATTAAACTGCACTTTATTTGTTGGCATAAAACAGCTTTCAGGCTTTTAAGTGAGTTATGGTCACCTTGTAATGGCTCTGGGTAAAATGCTGACATCGCTGAAGTATGTTTTCAGCTTCTGGGGCTCCTACTTTCATTCCTTACCCTGGATTTGGTCCCTAACTCCGTATTCCCCTGGTAGAGCAGAGTCTCCGCTGCTCCTACTCTCCCCCTGCCAACCCCACCTTCTGGGTCCCAACTTGGAAACTCTGGCCTCTTGATGCTCCTCAAATCACAGCCTGACTATGGGGGTCCTTTGCCCCTCAAGTCAAAGGTCCAGCTTTTGGTGGATTTCTCAGTCTGGGGCATCTAAGCTCAAAGTTCTTTTAACAGAGAACAAAGCTTTTCATTCCTCAATCAGAGCTAAGATGCAAGCATGTGCTTGGGAGAGGTGACACTTTGATTTAGAGCCACATGAAAAGGTAAGTGACTGATGTCATATCTGCTCTTAAGCTGGTTTTAATGAGCATGGAGAAGGGAGGGCAAGGGCATGAGTATCTGAGGGGGCTAGTACAGAATGGATGTCCCTGAGAGAGTGGAGGAGGGACCTGGGAAGCAGCTTGGGAATGCTCATGTCAGGGCTACAGGCAATGAATGGGCTTAAAAATGCTGCTGACTTCACAACTGCACTGAGTGTGGCTTCCCCACCATGGGCTACCACTTTTCATCTTGATCCTTCTTCCCAAGAATTCTTGGCGTCAATGTAAACAAATCAAGTCAATTATTTATCACCTGAAAGGGTGTGGGGAAATAGTGAAAATTAGTGCATCCCTTTTAAAAAACCTTGGCCTAGTAATTTAGGCCAAGAGTCATAAAAATGTTCATGCCCTTTGAATCAGTAATCTTTCTTCTGGGAATCTAGCCTAAGGAAAGGATGCCAAATAGAGCAAATGGCATGTAATCTGTTCCACAGTGTAGGGGTACAAATACCTGTTTCCTAGTTAGTCGCTTGAACTTCCAATGCGCTATTAGTAGGAAGTCTAATGATGACTTTTGAGGCTCTGTTCCAACCCTACCTCTGTTGGTCAAGAATACTGGGAGTTTATTTAGTCCAAAGAGGGTCAGAGAAAGAAGATAATGAGATTCATCCACAGCAGATCTCCCAGTTTCCATTTCTATTGCTTCTGCTGCTAGCACCTGCTTCACTATTGAACATGGGCCTGGGCATCCATGGCCACTGGCATACTGGTCACTGCTAGATCCTGCACAGGCTACAAGAGTCCTTTGAAGCCTCAGAGCTCAGCTTATTAACAGCCTCCATATGCCAGCTGTGAGGCCTGTGTGGCCATGTTCAGTTGTCCTTCCTAGAGCAAGAACGCTGTGCCAGAGTGGCTGGATCCAGAGTGGCTTCCAGCCTTGGCTGCATAGTGAGTGCAACCATGCCCCATGTTTCATCTGCATCATAGATGAAGAAAGGATACCCTCTTTCTTCATCAGTCTTTGTCTCCAGGGCCATTATCTTTCTCAGCGATGGGATCTTGGGTAGTCATACCAGTACACCCCTCTCAGGTTTCTCTAACTTTGAACTGTGGGAGGAAGCCTTGAATATTAGTTTCTTCTCTCCTATGGCCTTGCTCCTTAGACAATTTAACCATCTCCTTTTAGTCATCAACTTTGCACTATGATGGCTCTCATCAAAGACAATTTTGTGACAATTTTGATAGAATTCTACTTTACCTGAACACCAGAATAATAGACACTTATTTCTCTATTGTTGCATATCTAAGGCAATCACTCAGTGATCTTTTATACAGCAACAATAACAACAGCAAAAATCAGCTTCTCTACTTTAAAAACAAAAATAAAACATCTATATAGGCATGCAGACATTCATTGAAAATTTTTTATAGAAATAAAATGTGAGAAGACTCCAAAGATACATTAGGGGGACTGTAAAGTAAATTAGGATGTGTCTACTCAATGAGATAGAGTGTGCTATTAAAATTATGAAGATTATGAGAAAACGGTGTTTTCTCTCCCACTTTCTAAACTTTTAAAAATTGTCAGTTTAAATTGAATAAAAGATTCTTAAAATTAACTCTTGACATGAAACTGTTGCCAACGGGACTTGCTGATGATTCATTTGGGAAAGTGAGGGAGAGAGAACTTAAGGATGACTTCTAAATGTTTGCCTTCACCAATGGGTGAAAATTGCTGCTGTTTACTAAGATGAGGGAGAACAGAGAGAGGCTAAGATGGACATTGGGAAACCAAGACCTTTGTCTATACTACATTTGAGAAACTTCTGAGACACCCATGTAGTGATATAGAGAAGTCAGTAGGATATAAGAACTTGACCTTAGGGGATAGGTCAGATAAATCAAGACCAGAAATTTTAATTTTGAGAGCCATCAGTATGTAGATGGTATTTAGAGACATGAGACTGAGTGAACTCACAAAGAGCTTATAGATGGGCAGTACAAGAAGATCTGGGACAGAGCCTGGAGTCATTCCAGGAGAGATCAGACGGAGAAAGAAATGAGCAAAAAGGCCTGAGACAATGCAGCCAGTGAGGTCAGAGGAAAAGGGGAGAAAGTGGTGTCATGGAAACTGGGAGAGGAGACAGCTTAAGAATGAGGAAGTGATCAACTATGTCAAATATTTTCGAAAGTTGAATAAGATGAAGACACAGTGGTGGCCACTGCATTTGGCAAAAGAGGTTATTCATGACCTTGGAATGAACAGATTCAGGGGCATGGAGAGAAGGAAGTTGACCAGAGTTGGGTGAGCTAAGAAAAGGAGGTGAGGAAGTGGAGCAGTGACTACAGACAATTCTTTGCAGGAAGGCATGCTGTGAAAGAGTTGAGAAATAGGATTGTGTCTGGAGGGAGCAATGATGTGAGAGGATGTTTTTTTTTTGGAAAGTAGGCACCAGAACACATCTGACTTCTCATGGAAATGATCTAGGAGGGGGAGAGAAATTGATCATGTTGGGGAGAGAGGGGTTTATTGCAGGAGGAAAGTCTTTGGGAAGGACAAGGGGATGGTATCCAGAGCATGAGTGGAGAGATTGGTTTTAATGAAATGGACATGCTTGCTCTGCAGATCCCTGGTGTCCATACTAAGAATCTTGGCATACATACTAAGTGCTCAGTAACTCCTGTTATTACAAATGTCAGTCTCCTTGAATCACTGAGAGGAATGACTGCTGGCTGGTCCATCTCATTGCTCAAAAGTCAGGCCTTGAATGAGGCACTGGCAATTGACATGGCCTGGACAAAGAAGAAAATGATGAAATGACAAAGAACTATACCCTTCTCTCCTACAGCCCCGCTCAGACAGGCTATACTCCTACAAAAGGGGTGTTGATATGATATGCTTAAAAAATGAAAAGATCCCAGTAATTGATGAATAACTGATATGACTGTCTTTAAATTGAACTCTTCAGAGCTCCTGAGAATGGCCGCCAGGGAAATGGGCAATGTGGAGAAAACCACAACCTCAAAACCTCTGCTATTGTGCAATCAGGATGAAAACCACTCGAACTGCCCAGAAGCAGTCATGTGGTTGAACCCTGAGGAGAAAAGCTCCTAACCAACTTGTTTAGCAACCTAAGAGAACACAAGTTATAGCTGTAGTTCCAGAAAGTGCTGTATTTAAGCTGAGAAGTCACAGCTTTTATCTACATGGGATGTTATTTTTTATCATTAGGCTTCACTGTTGAAACAGAGTAAGTAGATCTTCGTTGCCAAATAGCTCATGAAAAAAATGTCTATGTCTTCAAAAACGTAATCTAAAAAGAAGAATTTCTACAAAACCCCCGAAATTTTCACTTGATTTCTTAATCAATAAAAACCCTAGGTAACCCAATACAAATTTAGAATTAAAACAAATGTGGACCAGGCAGGATTCTTAGTTGCAAACATCAGAAGCCACTTCTAACAGATTTCTGCAGAAAAATAATTTGTTAAAAGAATAGTGGAATAGTGGAAATAACCCTGATGTCCATTTAAATAAAATACACTGTGATGTAGTGACACCATGAAATATGACAATGAAAAACAAAACACCAATACAAACAACAACATGAATATATCCTACAGATGTAATATTGAGTCAAAGAATCTATGCAGCATGTATTGAGTATGAACTGTATATTTCCATCTATATAAAGTTCAGAAAAAGGCAAAACCTATGGTGCTGGTCTCAGGATAGTGGTTACATTTCGGTGGTAGGGGTGGTAAAAGGGGATATGAGGAGGGATTTGGGGTGCTGGCTACATAGGTGTGTTCACTTTGGAAAATTCATTGACCTGAGTACTTTTGATATGTGCTTTTTTTCCTCTATCTATGTCTTCATGAAAATCATACAGGAGAAATCAACCCGAGAGCTATTAGGTAGGTCAAAATGTCACCCAAGTGCTGGAAATGCAGATTTGGGACGTTAGATTCAAGCAGGCTTCTCAAATCTGGCATAGAACTTGAATAAGCACATCTCTGAGCCACACTAGATGCTGTTGTTTGCTCTGTGGACCCTCTGCCTGGGATACACACATATCGCAACCAGACATCCAATTATAAATGTATTTATTTGTTTTCTGTCTCCCCAGCTAGAATGTGAGCTCAGTGCTGGAACACAGTAGGTACTCAACAAATATTTATTGAATGCAGTTGCTTTGTTCATAACTGAGCAGAATTCTCCTTCTCACGAATGTGTTCTTTCTTTAGATATAGTAGTCTCATCAGTCAGGGTCCAGTCAAATCTTGCTATCCTAGGAACACATTTGTTATTTAAAGTGGTTTCCTGTATTTCTTCTCTGATTCATTCTTAAAAGGCAATCTAATTTCTTGAGGTTCCAAGTTCATAGCACAGGGGTCATCCCATGGTAACCCCTGCATACTCACAACAGGAACATGTAATATACTCATGAACATGCAATTTGACACAAGAATGCACATTGGATGGAGCTGAGGGAAGTAGTAAGGAAAACGGTAAACTAACAGATAGGAATCTGTCCATCAAAGAAGAGTGATGAGGTGATTTCTTTGACCCAGATGAGATTGCACAAACACCATCTGTGTTTATTGCTTCACTTTCCCTCCCATTGACACTATGTCATTCATTTGCAGGGCCTGCTGAAGAATTCAGCAGTGGAATCTTGCCCTCCCACTGCACTTTCTGTTGTTTAGAATGGTTTAATAAAGAACTGACTGACTTCTCAGATGGAGAATCTCAGAGGGCGCCTATCTTACCAGCTTTAAGCCTCACCTCACCCTCCAAAACAAGGCCGTAGGCTCTGTGGCCTGTGTTAGCCTCTCAGAGACTGCTCTGACCAGCACTGGCGGTGGTACCCTGGGATACTGACCAGGCCTTGGCATTCTTGTCTTATTCTGGGGCAAGAGAAAGTAAAGAGAGAATGGGTTGCCCTTCATAATTTTAGTTAGACAGCCAGGAGTGGTGAGGCACACCTGCAGTTGCCGATACTTGGCTGAGGTGAGAGGATCTCGTGAGCCCAGAGTTTGAATTCAGCCCGGGGAACATAGCAAGACTCCATCTCTAAAAAAATTAATAATTTTACTTAAATTTTGCTTAGAATCTTCACACTTCTACTAAAGCTGCCTCTTCCTCCCAGAGATGGGAAGTCAAAGAATTATTCTACATGACCATTTTGTAAAATTTTGACCTACATTTCTCCATTTCATTCCTGAAAGGGAGTAGATAAAAACTCAAGAGTCATCTCTATTCCGAGCTGAGTAAGAAGAAAAGAAACACCTGGGCTGATTTTCTTCGGTCACCCTCCCTTGCGTATTTGCCCCTCTATTGCTTGCACATGATGCCTCAGTTTCTCTTTCGAGCTCCATCTCCCCTTTAGCAACCAAACTACATTTCCAATGGCTGGATAGACATTTTCACCGGGTTCTACTAATGGCATTTCAAACTCAATATAACTAAAACCATATTAATAATCTTTTAATCGATGCCAAGTCTTTCTTCTGGTTTCTTTATTTAGGTTAGTAACAGTGTCATTCTTCTTTTCACCCAGACGCCAAAGCACAGACCTCCATAGGCTCTTGTTGGTGAAGTCTTGCCAATCCTACCTCTAAGAATTTGATCCCTCTTTCCCGTTACTATCTCCAACTTCCTAATTCAGACCCTAGTCACCTACCACCCATTCTAGCTTCCTTAAGAAGCTGTCAAGCATAGTGATTAAGGGCAGGTACCTGTGTCTAGATTAAAACACTGCCTCTTCTGCTTTAGCTGTGTGAATTTGAGCAAGTTGTTTAATCACCCTAAGCCTCAATTTTATCATCTGTAAAGTGGGCTAATAATGTTTCTTGCTATGAGAATTAAATCAGATTATGTATATGAAGTGGCACCTGCAAAGTACTCAGTGCTGGTAGTGATTAGTACCACCTGTTCTCTCATTACTCCATTTCATTTGACTTACCACCGCTAGGTTTACCTTCAACAAGGCAGCTCTGATCATGTTTTAAAAATCCTCAGTGCCCCCACCCAGTATCAACCTAACACATAACAGTCCCATTCTGGCATTCCAAATTTTCCATAAGTCTTATGCCCTCCTACTGCCTTAAATTTACCCTCTGTTCCAGTCAAATGCACCTCTTCCCTCTTCCCCACATCCTCTCCATAGTATAGCCTGTGTGCATTTGCTTACATTATATCTTCTGTTTGATTCACCCTCCCTGTCCTTCAAGGTCTAACTTGAACGGCTGCTCTCTGATGACTAAATGTCTTTTTCTCTTCTTTTAAAGTCTCTGCACATAATTGCACCTGTCTAACACGATGACCTGCTTTCTTCCTGGTCCTGCATGTTCATCTTACCTCTCTAGCTGGAGGAAGCTTCATTCCCCTGGCTTCAAGTCACCACATGTCAGCATTAAGGCTGAAACATTCAAGCAGTCATTTCCCCTTCTGCCAAAAAGATACTAAAAAACCAATTTCAGCAAATTCTCCACTAAGCCACTTGGCTAGATCAATGTTTGATACACAAGATCTTGCTCAAACAACAGCCAAAGCTGGAAAAAAATTGTGGCTATGAGACACGGAAAGGATCTAATTATTCTTCCTTAAGCAATGTTCTTAACCCCAGCCTGTTTCCCAGCTTCTGAACACTCTGCTTGAGTGATTAGCAATGCCAGATTGCACATTGGCCTTACCTCATACAGGATGAGGTAGTTCAATCCAAATTTCTCAAATAGTTTTTATTTTAACTTTTTTCTTCCCAGTATGTCTGTAAGAGCTGGAAAATCATTGAATAGTTTTTAAAGAAAATTTGTGCCTTTAGCAGCAACTGGATGCAAACATCAGTTCTCATTTAAAAAAAAATTTTCAGCTTTATTGGGGCATAACTGACAAATAGAAATTGCATGTATTTAAGGTATATGACTTGATGTTTTGATATATGTATACACTGGAAAATGATCACCACAATCAAACTAGTTGACTTATCCATCACCTCACATAGCTGCCTCTTTTCTTTTGTGGTGAGAACACTGAAGATCTACCCTTGTAGCAAATTTCAAGTCTACAACATGGTATTGTTAACTGTTGTTACCATGCTGTTTATTAGGTCTCCAGAACTAACTCCTCTTGCATGGCTGAAGCTTTGTACCCTTTGTCCAACATCTCCTCATTTCCTGTATACCTCAGCCCGGACAACCACCATTCTACTCTCTGCTTCTATGAGATTAACTATTTTAGATTCCACATATACACAAGATCAGGCAGTATTTGTCTTGCTGTGGCTGGTTTATCTCACTTAGCATAATGTTCTCCAGGTTTGTCCATGTCACAAATGGAAGGATTTCCTTTTTCAAATATCAGTTCTCTTCAAACTGAGTACCCTGAGAAAGTTTTTGGTTTCCAATGGCTGCTCCTTTCAGAAACTATGCTACTTTCTAAAATCTCCTTTAGAAGTAGCAATACTTTACTCCAGACACTGGCCCCAGACCAGAGAGTGTGGGAGGAAAGCTGTGAATCCTTACAGAAAGTGATGCTTTAAAAGTCTGAGGTTAAATTCCATTTTGAAAAGTTTTAGCACAACTTCCCTTCTCCCCAGAGCTGAACCTCACTTCGTGCTATTTTTTTACTCAGTTCAAGAGTGTTTTTTAAAAAATAACCTGTCTCCTTATGAATTTTAAATAAGTTAATAGGATATTGCTAGTTTAAATCATAATATAAATTCAGAAAATATTTTATAAATGGACCTATGCCATTCAGACTTAAAAAAATTATAAAGGCTTGAAATGTTTGTGTGCATAATCCTGTTTTTATAATTTCAATATTTTGCATTGAAATATACCTCACACTATACAGCTGACCTGACAGTTCTATGAATGGCATTCAAAAAAATCGGTCTTGTTTCCTGAATTTATCTGTCAACAAAATGCCTCTTTTATTATTGTTTTAAAATATATTTATCTGATTTACTTTTGCCTTATGATGTTCTGAAGATATTTGCATTTGCTTTTCTCTTTCTCTCTCTCTCTCTTTTTTTTTTTTTTTTTCCGAGACAAGGTCTCGCTCTGTCACCCAGGCTGGAGTGCAGTGGCGCCATCTTGGTTCACTGCAACCTCCGGCTCCTGGGTTCAAGAGATTCCCTGGGACTTCAGGTGTGTGGAAACATGCCTGGATAATTTTTGCATTTTTAATAGAGATGGGGTTTCACCATGTTGGCCAGGCTGGTCTCAAACTCCTGGCCTCAAGTGATCTGCCTGCCTTGGCCTCCCAAAGTGTTGGGATTACAGGAATGATCTACCACCCCAGTCCTTCTTTCTCTCTTTTGAAAAGAATTTTTAGAAGTTTTTAAAAATTTTTTCAAGAAAAATTTGACTAGAAAATAGGAAAAATTTCAACCATACCCAAAAATAGAGAATACAGTATTGGACTTCAAACATCAATCACTTAAATTCCAGAATTATCAGTATTTTCCTACTTTTACTTCTGTACATTTTTCCTTCCTTCTCCCTTTATTTTGGCTGATGTATGATAAGCGAATCCCAGAATTGTGTCATTTTACCTTTCTGTATCTAAGTGTTGATTACTAAAAATAGTGGTGTTTGCTTACATAATCACAATACCATTAATCACACCTATCAAAACTAATAATATGTTATTGGTATCATCTAATACACTATCCAAATTCAGATTTCCCTCATTGTCTTCAAAGTGTTGCATTGAAGATGGTTTGAGGCCAGGTGTGGTGGCTCATGCCTATAATCCCAGCACTTTGGGAGGCCGAGGCAGGCAGATCACTTTTGAGCTCAGAAGTTTGAGACCAGCCCAGGCAACATGGTGAAACTCCGTCTCTACAAAAAATACAAAAATTAGCCAGGCACGGTGTTGAGTGCCTGTAGTACAAGCTACTGGGGGAGGTTGAGGTGGGAGAATCACTTGAGCCCAGGAGGTTGAGGCTGCAGTGAGCTGTGATTGCGCCACTCCACTCAGCCTGGGCAACAGAGAGAGACGCTATCTGAAAGAAGAAGGAAGGAGGAAGGAGGAAGGAGAAGGAGAAGAAGAAGAGAAGTTGGTTTGCTCAAATCAGAATCTAAGCAAGGTCCATGCAGTGTATTGAATTGTCCAGGGATGGAGAAGGGCTGAAGAAGAGGCTTAGGTAAGCAAGAGCATCAGCGCAGGGGACGTTCAGGAAACACTGAGCTGGAGGAAAGGATGGAAGCATTACTTGAATAATGATCTTTGAGAGGTGCAAGTCATGACTGGAACAATTTTAGCTATTGTTTAGCCACTAGATACTGCCTCTTTAAACGTAATTCCATGCATAGACTGAAACTTGGAGGATCCCAAGATTTGTTCTATTTAGAGACGTGACTTCCAGATCTATTCTACCTCCTCCATCACTTCTTACTCCAGTAAATACCATGGAACACTCTTCTCAGGTTGAAAAGAAATTTAGAGACTTCCAGAGTAGGCATTGTCACAGCTTTTGCTAGCAATCCATTACAAAATTAGCTGTCCCTATTTTCAGAGGAGTGTTATGTGAGATCTCAATTCCTTTACCTAGTATTCTATTCCGAGCAAAGTAGATGTTGTGTTTGATAGTTCTGAATGTATTCTGTGTTGATATTAAGGCTTCTGGGTTTGCTAATCGTATGAGAATATATGTCAGCAACTCTGGTGTTAATAATTTAGCCTATAAAAATCAATTCTAATGCAATCTTGGAATATTGTGCAACCCACCTGTTCATTAATATTTCACCATCTGTAGATCCTAGTGAAAGATGGGTCAAATTCAAATATATTTTCTTTGGCTCTGGAGACAAAAATAATTGGCAATCAACAGTGGTAGGGACAGCTTCTGTCAATGCACAGTAGGAGTCATGGAAGAACCCTCAGCTCCCTCCTACAGCTCTTCCCAGCAGACTTCAAACACATTTTTTCATCCAACAGGGAGACCTTTAGGCTTCTATTCACCAACATTGCTGGAAATTTCATAAAGCAAAATTCCCCAGGGAGTTTCAACAGAGGTACTTGGGAAACCAAAACCCCACTAGCTCTTTGGCCCAACTCTAAAACACAGCTGCAGAAAAACTTCCCACACTCTGTGCTCCTAGCCACTTGAGATTTAGCAGCTGTATTGTTCTCCTTGGTGTCAGCTCCTGTCCATTGCAGGGGACTCTTGAAAGGAAGGGTGGTCTAAATGGAGGTAGGGCTGGGGAAAAAAATGTCATACTCATTATCATCATCAGGCCACACATTTCTATAGGACTCTATGGTTGTACGTGATGTTTATGAACATGGTATTCTTGATTCTCATGTTGACCTTGTAAAGTAGGAAATGCAAGAAATCTTTTACTCTGTTTTGTACATAAGCAGACTGAGGCTTACTGAAGTTAAGTGCCTAGTCCAATGTCCTACACTTGGCAGAGCTAGAACCAAAATGTTGGTCTTTGCCGTCTAGTTCAGTGCTTTGTTCTTTCCTCCAAATGGCTGCAGTATAGGTTTTGCCTCATAGACAGTCTTTGATTTGGCTTAACTAGTGGATCCAGCTCACTTGTATGCAAAATAGGTATTCCTCAGTCTCTGGGGAGCCTAGGTGGACCTGGGGTGGCCCAGGCCAGCAATCTCTGCCTCAAATGACCTAGTCCATTTACCGTAGTGCCATAAAATTGTCCCTTTCTTTGTGTATAATAACATGAAAAATGATGGAAACCACGATTTTAAAGGAAAGTTTAAAAATATTCTCTCTTTCTACAGTGCTTAATATCTGAAAGCCAATTAATATGCCTGACCTTGAAAAGTCATGTCTATCAACCATAAGTAGAAAATAAAATTTAATTTGCCATTTTTTAGTGAGCTTTAAAATTGTGCATCTCCCCACAGCCTCTCATAACATGCCTTGTGGATTAAAGTGCTATTTGAATACCTCTTTTTTCAAAACTTTATGGTCAGTCACTATAAAAGAACTTCTTGTTCCTTTTTCTTCTGTCCTCCAATGGAATGACTAACCTCCATCTCCCTGACCCCCCATGTATTTAGGCCAGATTCCCTCACCTACCCTCCACTTCATGGTATTCAGTTCTGAAACAAAATAAGTCAGTCTCATTGTGTGAAGCAATTTCTTTGTTTATACTTCAAATTGGATTAGCTCACGTCATTACTCTCACTTGGGCTATTATGAAAATTTTTCTTCTCTTCATGGGTTTTGTTTTTATTAGGTTTTCAGTTCTGCTATTCTTGGTTCAGATCCAAAAGCCAATTAATGGAAACATGGCCATAGGCAAAATTAATATGTTCGTTTTAACATCCATCAATTCCTTCTCTCCTTCCCTAGTCCAGTCTTTTCTGTTAACACACATTTGAGCACGCCTCAGGAACCTGTACCCAAAGCCTCATACATTCTCTGTCTTCACTCAGCTCTCATATCAAGAAGGTCAATTCACACTGAGTTATAGGAATGTGACTTTATGTTGACACCTAGTTTACTATTTACAAAGCTGTTTCTCATGCGTAGACGAGATTCTGGGTGTTGGGGTGCATATTAGGGAAGAAATGCTTTTGAGTTCATCTGTCCCCCACAGTGTCCAGGCAACACTTTTGCATGAGGCCATCCAATGATCCATGGGAAGAATGCTGTAGTCTTTAGGAACCTTCACCTCCAAGTGACAGAAAATGAACCCAACTGCTAAAACAGAAAGACAATGCATTTTCTCATGTAACGAAAAGTCCACTGGTACACTTGAGTCATGGCTGAATCTAAAGTCTTCCTATGCCAGTTCTCAGACCTTAGGACTCTAACTGAATGACACCTATCCTGGGTCTCCAGCTTGCAGTGGCATATTGTGGGACTTATTGGCTTCTGTAATTGCATGAGTCAATTCCCATAACAATCTCCATATACATATACATATACACACACACACATATATACACATATATATACACATATATAAAAATATATATACGCATATATATAGAAATATATATGCATATATATATAGAAATATATATGCATATAAATATATATAAATATATATATATATTTCTCTGTTTCTCTGGAGAACCCTAACACAAGACATTTAGTAGACCTATCCCCTTTCAATGTCCTCCTTACCACAAAAATTCTTCTGACTCAACCTCTAGAGAACTTGTTCTATGTTTGTGGTTAGGGAAACAAGTTCAGAGAAGCGCAGGGAGGAGAAAATGGGATACCTGTGAGAGATCTGGAAGCTTAACTTTCACGTTCATAATACAAGGGTACCATAGAAAGACTAGAACACAAAGACACCACGTTTGAGATCTAATTAATGAGCAGAGAGGCTGGTTGGCAAAGGCCTCTCCCATCTCAGAGAGAATAGGACCAGGACTGTAAGAGTGATAAGGTCAAGAAAGTAGTGACAGAAACTGTGATGAAAACACAGAAACCTGGCAAGGGGTTTCTCCAGACTCACTGCAAGGTCAGCCCAGGTCAGAGCAGCAGCAGCAGCTAATGCAATAAAGCACAGCAGGTGCAGTGTGCAGTTCTGAATCCAGACACACCCTGAATCATATCCTCACATGTCCTAATTGTGTAAACTTGAGCGCATTTCTTCCTCTGTTAAGTAGGGATGGTGATACCTTGTCCCCCTCTGTGGGTTGTGTGAAGACTGAGTAAGATTTCATATGTAAGGGGTTTAGCAACACACTGATTAAGCGGTAGGTGGTAGGAATGAGATATTAATGTCTTTGACGTTCCCATTTTAAGTTCTAAGAGGCTGTTTCAGGTGGGAAATGTCTGGAAATCTGGGTAGAACTACTTGAGTGGTTCCTTTGGGGCTTGCAGTTTTCAGGCAAGTATCCACCCACTGGAGGGCATTTTTGATTTGAGGCATGGATGCTATGGTTGTATGTTGTCAGGCTGTGTTCTTCCCCCCACCCTCACCACATATCTATTTGCAGACATAAGCTCACATAAGGAGAAAGGATCTTGATGGATTTGCAGTTCTGATTTATTTAACTATCTGATGGTCAAATCTGGCCTTAACTAAGGCCATGTGGCAGGGCAGGACTACTGACCATTGGGGAAGGCGATCATGTACTGGTGACCCCCAACTTGATATCAGGGTCCACCAGCCCATTGCAAATGATGCGCCTTACAGAAAACGTGTGTGTGTGGTGGGTGTTGAAAGAACCTAACACTAGGAGCCATAACACTCCAGACTTAGACAGTTTTATTGTCAGCATCTGGGACCTGGCCTAGAACAGAAGAAAGAATGATCATTCCTCACATCTCAAGGAAGCAGCAACAAGATGGGGCTGGAGCCAGCAGAAATGGGGGACATTTGACATGACTATAAATGGGGTCGAAATAGTCAAAGAGGAACTGGCTTGGTCTCAAATCTCGTGTTATTCTTCTGCCTTTAGCAACTGGGGTCAGATTTAACATTTCTTTTAAAAAGGTCACATTGAACTTTTTTGTTGTTGTTGTTGAGTTGGAGTCTTGTTCTGTTGCTCAGGCTGGAGTGCAATGGCATGATCTTGGCTCACTGCAACTTCTGCCTCCTGGGTTCAAGCGATTCTCCTGCCTCAGCCTCCCAAGTAGGTGGGATTACAGACATGTGCCCCTGTGCCCAGCTAATTTTTTTGTATTTTTAGTAGAGATGGGGTTTCACCATGTTGGTCAGACTGGTCTTGAACTCCTGACCTCGTGATCCACCCACCTTGGCCTCCCAAAGTGCTGAGATTACAGGTGTGAGCCACCGTGCCCAGCCAGTCACATTGAACTTTATCTATCCAAAGGCAAATTTGGGGGTCATTCTTCCATGACGTTTAATAGTCCTAGGACAAAAGACTTTTCTGAGTCTCTAACTTCAGTGGTGACATATTAACAGTCATTATCAGTTATGAAAACAGGCTCGAGGACTGTTGACAGCAATTAACTTTCCCAGTGCTGCACTGGCACTGCTACTGGCAAATAATGTTAGCCACTGAGACATCTGCTAATTAGAAGGCAATGGTTTCCAACTTTCCATTGCTTCTGTGACCCATGCATGCCATATAAATGAAAAGTTGGAAAAGAATAAAAGCTGAAATTCCTATGCTGGAACAATATTTAGAAACCTCAGGGAAGAATCAAGATAAAAAGCAAACTTGATGCTGGTCCAAGGATCTTCCTCTTGGAAATATACAAGGTCTAGAGCTTTCTCCACTGCACTTTACTCCCAGAGTGCCGAGTCAGTGGTAGCCAGGGATTAAGTGGAGAAAAGAACTGGATTCGATTGAATCTTGTCCTTTCTCCCTTTATTATTCTTGCCCTGACCCCCGCAACCTCAAACTTTTGAACTAGGGGATGGGAGGAAAGATAAAAGCCAAGAGCAGACGTTTATGGGAGAATTCAGGAAAATATTCTGAATCCATTGTTCTCAAACTTGGCTGCACATTAGAGTAAACTGGGAGCTTTAAAAAACACTGAAGCCTGGGTCCTAGTTCAGAAGATTCTGATATCAATGGCATGGGGTGTGGCACTACAATTTTAGAAATATCACTAAGGGTGCAGCCAAGGTTGAAAACCATTGTTTTAAGTTTCTTGCATTTAACCCGAAAGTGAGGGGAGTAATTTGTGATTTCCTCTTAACTAGCAAGATTTCATAATGGTAGTGTTTCTTAGCTTTAGATGAATATTAGAATTACCTAGGCGGGTTTTAAAACATGCAGTGCTAGGGCTTCACTGTAGTTGAAACTGAGGATCTCTGACAGTAGGGCTTGAACAATGGCATTTTTAAACATTAATTCTCATATGAGCCAGGGTTGAGTGCTACCACTGAGGCAAAGGTTCTAAACTTTTAGTGTGCATGATAATCACCTGGTGAGACTATTAAAAATGTATATTCTTGCATCCTATTTCCTGAGAGTGGGGCCTGAGAATTTTATTTTTAACAGACAACACAGGTCATTTTGGTGAAGGTGGTCATTAAGACCATTCTCGTCCATCATTCTGATTACTTTCTTGTGCTGACCAAGATGCAGTTTGTTCAACACAAATGCAACCCTGCCAACTGGTCTTTGGTGATCCTCAATTGAAGGGACAAGAAAATGAGGCAGTACCACCCTCCTAGGTGGCATTTGAAAATACCCTCGCTTGTTTTCTAATAATCATGCCCGGAGATGCAACAGATATTTAGTGAACAAAGGCCAGGTATTCCAAAGAGGCAGTCCTGCAAACAAGAATTGTCTTGTTCAAAATTTTAATAGTGTTTCCAGTGAGAGACAGCAGAAGGTGGAAAGGTTTGAACTGTGTGTGATCTAAAGTATCAAGGTACAGACTTTGGCGCTAGGCAGTCCTCAAACTCCGTAGCCATGAGATGTGAGGAAAGGTCCGACTGTTCAGGAAAGAAACCAAGACATGTAACAAAGCCTACCTCCCAGCTATCTCTATTTCTCTCTTCTCCTCTCCCAAACCCCCAGCCCTGACCTAATCTCTGTTAGGATCCCAGAGATGGACCCAGTAGTCTCATATTCATTTCTGGTGAAGTCATAACACAAGCTGTCTTTTCACTGGCCCCAGGCCCTGTCATTCCTAGCTAGGTGACCTTGGGGAGTCACTTTATCATGCAGGACCTGGAGTCTTCATTTATAAAATCAGTAGCTCAAGTTGGATGATTTTTAACACCTATTTTATTTCTGACATTCTGATTTTATTTCAGTCTAGAAATTCTTACTCTGTGTAGAGAATAGCCTCTGGTATATTATTCCTAGTTGCTCAGTTGATACGTGAAATACCTTGTTAACTGGAGCCAAACTTAAATCCACAATAAAAGACCAGGCTTACGCCATTACTTGTTCTAAAGAAGGAGTACATTTACTTGAATTATTTCTCAGGATCCAACAATTGTCACGTGGACCTTACTTAAGGGCAGAGTTTTGTTCAGTAAAATATATTCACTGTATCATTCATTAAGCAGCATTAAGTTTGTGGTCTTTGTCCTAGATTAAGATTTCTATTGACAGTTTGGGGCCAGATAACTTTTGGTTACGAAGGCTGTCCTGTGCATTGGAGGCTGTTTAACAGCATCCTTGGCCTCTACTTACTTGGTATTAGTAGTACCCCTATCTAGTTATGACAACCAAAAGGTCTCCAGACATGGCCAAATATCCTCTGGAGGGCAAAATCACTGTCCTTAATGTTGGGGATGTGATGACTAATACCCATTCCCTGTTCTCTAGGAGCTCACAGTCCTTGGTGAGGAGAGAGCCATTGCACAGTTAGTTACGATACCTCATGGAAGTGCACTGATGGTGCTATCCATCACAGCATATTTTGGGAGCAATCAGCCAGGGAAGTCCCCTGGCCGAGACTTCGTGGATGAGTAGGGTTAGCCAAATGAAGCATAGGCAGAGGGCAAAAGGTGACGGCAGTTGCAAAGCCACAAAGGTGAGCAACAGCTTGGGGTATATGAGGGACTTCTTGCCCATCTGCAAGGCAGCAGGTTGGCAGAAGTGATATTGAAGAGGCAGACAGCACTTTGTAAGGCTTCTCAGATGTTCTCTTCTGGGGAATGGGGAGTCTCAGGGAGGTCTGAGGCAGGGGAGAAACATGGTCAGATGTAAATTGTAAACAGACTGGATTTGCAGCAGACAGGCTTGGAGGCTGTTGGAATAAGTAATCCAAGAAAAAGAAGATGAGGGCCTGAGCCCAGGCAGAGGGTGAGGGGCTGGAGAGG